>NC_092744.1:25886979-26202438 GCF_047496795.1 Chiloscyllium punctatum | reverse complement strand
AGCGCATTAGCCCATCTGATCAAGATCCTCTTGTAATCTGAGGTAACCGTCTTCGCTGTCCACGACACCTCCAATTTTGGTGTCATCTTCAAAGTTACTAACTGTACCTCTTATGCTTGCATCCAAATCATTTATGTAAATGACAAAAAGTAGAGGACCCAGCACCGATCCTTGTGGCACTCCACTGGTCACAGGCCACTAGTCTGAAAAACGACTCTCTACCACCACCCTTTGTCTTCAAACTTTGAGCCAGTTCTATATCCAAATGGCTAGTTCTCTCTGTATTCCATGAAATCTAACCTTGCTAAACAGTTTCCCATGGGGAACCTTGTCGAACACCTTTCTGAAGTCTATATAGATCATGTCTACCATTCTGCCCTCATCAATCCTCTTTGCTGCTTCTTCAAAAAACTCAATCAAGTTTTTGAGACACGATTTTCCATGCATAAAGCCATGTTGACTATTCCTAATCAGTCCTTGCCTTTCTAAATACATGTACATCCTGTCCCTCAGGATTCCCTCTAACAACTTGCCCGCCACTGATCTCAGGCTCACTGGTCTATAGTTCCCTGGCTTTTCCTTACCATCTTTCTTAAACAGTGGCACCACGTTAGCCAACCTCCAGTCTTCCAGCACCTCACCTGTCACTATAGATGATACAAATATCTCAGCAAGAGGCCCAGCAATCACTTTCCTAGCTTCCCACAGAGTTCTCGGGTACACCTGATGATGTCCTGGGGATTTATCCACTTTTAACCATTTCAAGACATCCAGCACTTCCTCTTCTGTATTCTGGACATTCTTCAAGACATCACCATCTATTTCTCGACATTCTCTCTCTTTCATGTCCTTTTCCACAGTAAATGCTGATGCGAAATTCTCATTTAGTATCTCCCCCATCTCCTGCAGCTCCACACAAAGGCCGCCTTGCTGATCTTGAGGGGCCCTATTCTCTCTCTAGTTACCTTTTTGTTCAGACAAGAGAAGGTTTATATCATCACAGAATCCCTACAGTGTGGAAACAAGCTTTTCGGCATGACAAGTCCACACTGACCCTCCAAAGAGTAACCTACCCAGACCCATTCCCCTACCCTATTGCCCTACATTTACGCCTGACTAATGCACCTACACATCCCTGAACACTATCGGCAATTTAGCATGGCTAATTCACCCAGTCTGTACATCTTTGGATTGTGGGAAAAGATTGGAGCGCCCGGAGGAAACCCACGCAGACACAGGGAGAATATGCAAACTCCACACAGATATTCGCCTGAGCTGGAATCAAACCGGGGTCACTGGTGCTGTGAGGCAACAGTGCAAACCAATGAGCCACCGTGCTGTACCATTCCAAATGAGTTCTGAAGAAGAGACATACCAGACTCGAAATGCTAACTCTGTTTCCGTCTCCACAGAGCTGCTGAGTTTTTCCAGCATTCTCTTTGTTTCTTTCAGATTTCCAGCATCCACAGTGTCTTGCTTTTATTCAAGGGACTTTGTATTACTATTGTACCACAGCCTCCCCATCTGTATGGGATAGACAGAATCATGTGTACAGAATAGAGAATAACCTTTCAATTAGTTAACAGTAAGATTTGAGCCTGATTTATCTGTTTGCGACACATTGATTTGTCCTTAATGTATTTGTAAAATCCCTTTGGATTCTCCTTAACTCTACTTAAGTTCCCTTGCGGTGTGAGTCAATATTGCATTTTCCTTCTGAGTTTTTGGCTTTTTGTCACTTATGAACAAAGATCATTTAGCTATCAAAAACTTCACAATATCCAGTGTTCAAGAAGTCTATTGTTTTCTGTTTTTCTTGTCAAAAAACACATCTTTTACTGGTGTAGACAGAAGATCAGAGAATTGGAAACTGGTGCAAATTAAAAACATTTCCTTCATGTAGAATGATACTGAAATATTTCTCAGAAATGGTAGTGTACTTTGAAAATGGAATGTTGAAGAAATTAGAATGAACACAGAAGAACTACTTCAATTTTTTGTTGCCAATCTTTCCGAAATGATGAACACCCTTGTGCATTTAGTCCTCAGTTTTAGTCACCCTGGAATCTTGAATCATTACATCATACAGATCTCTATATTCACAGCTTCAAATCATTAACCTGGTCATAAATGCTGTGTGTACTTAGATAGAATATCTTTAATTGCTTTTTTCACAATTTTTTCACAATCTGATTGGAAGAAAAATCTTCTTTAACATGGTCTGTCAAATAAATTGTTGACTTTTTTTTTCCAAAAATCAGATTTTCTTCCCTTCATTTTGATCTATCTCTCAGGATTCCATCCAAAAGCAAGTTAATTTTAATACTGGTCAGCAGCAGCAAAAAATGTTGCAGCCAGGATCATAGCCTTGATTATGATATGATGCAACCTACCAATGTTGTACAAGTTATATCTGCCTCAAAATTTGGATGCCTTTAATTGTCCATCAATTCTCTAGCCAAACACTTTTAATAGCATGTGATACCGAATGTAGCTGAGATGACTGCTTTCAAAGTCCGCTATTTAAATCTCTTTCCTAGCTCCCTAACAATCTGTGTTACAGACTTCATCTTCTCATCTAATAATGTTGGAACCAAGATGGAACATAACCTGTTCGTTTACCCTCCATGAGAATAATACCCTGAAGTCACTCTGTGTCATCCTTGCTCCTGACACCTTGAGAGAATATAGCATCCTAGCATGATGACAGGGACTTGGCACTTTCTGTATTTTATATTCTACTGACTAATTATCATCCTCATCAGTATCCAAACGCAAAACTGTTAGTAAGTAATGCTTGATCAGTCAAATAACCCTGCATTATGCAGGGTTTTGGTTTGCAATCAATAATTTGCTGATTTTTAGGTGGTTCAAATCATCCCCAGATCCCTGGTTCTGACACTGGACTTATTTAGGGAATGTGAAATAAAGAAGGTAGTGGACAGGTGTTTCAGGCAAAAGAATCTTGGTGTGTATTTAAAACAAAAAAAGTAAGTACAAGTAAATACAAGTTAAAATTCTAAACAGTGAAATTAACACTATCAATTATACAGAGGACAGTAATAAAAAACACAATTAAATAAAACACAGATTAAACAGTTTTAAAACTTAAACAGCAATTTTAATCACAGAAACTTTAACCAGGCTTCCGAACCTTGGAGTCCCTGCAGTGTCACTACCTGCCTGCTAGCTAGGTTAGAAATTTTGGTGTCTCAGAGTTTAAGCTCACCACTGGGGAAAAGTGCAATTTTGGAGTACAGGTGGTTGTTCCCATTTGCCGTACCCAGTGCTTCAATAAAGACTTCAGTCTGTGCAGGCCTTCAGTCTGGGTTAAGTCCACTGATGTGATGGTATGAGTATTGGATTTATTGGGTGAGTGCAAGTTTTTCCTTACGTTTGGTGGTTTTGTAGGCCTGGCTTTAACCTCAGGACTTGTCTAAGGCCTTGTGGTTTTTGTCAGGTCAATGGGTTTCTAGAGTGAACCCGTTTTACAGAGGCTGAGTCCCGTCACTCTTTATTCACTAGTGCACAGTACCACTGGCTGTGGTTAGCTTGGAGTCAATTTTCAACCCAGGAGACTCTAATCTAATGGATATATTGGTCAGCCAAGGCTTTTCTGATGGACCCAGGTTCACAACCCCAAACAAGAACTTCATAGTTAACAATGAGAAAGTGACTGTAGATGTTGGAGAAACAGACTTCCAAAGTGTGGTGCTGCAAAAAGTAAAGCAGAACAGCCAGAAACCAAGGAGCAAGAGAGTCGACATTTCAGGTATAAGCCCTTCATCAGGAATGTGGATGGGGAAGGGGGCTGAGAGATAAATGTGGTTGAGGCTTGGGCTGGGGGAAGGTAAGTCGGTTATGATAGGCTGAGGTCTGGGGAGATATGGAAACTGGTGAAGTCAATGTTGATGCTATGTGGTTGTAGGGTCCGCAGGTGGTATTTGAGGTGTTCTTCCTCCAGTTGGTGGATGGTTTTGATTTGATGATGTAGGAGGGCCAGGATTTGCATGTCCATGGGGGAGTGTGAGGGGGAGTTCAAATGGTTGGTTATAGGGCGGTGGGGATGTTTGGTGCATGTGGGCCAGAGTTATTCCCTGAAACATTCTGCAAATTGGCACTCAGTCTCCCCGATGTAGACAAAACCATATTGAGAGCAAGTGATGCAGTAAACGAAGTGGGTGGATGTGCAGGAAAATCTCTGCCAGAGTTGATATGATCCTTTAGGGCCTTGGAAGGAAGTGAGGGGGGAGGTGTTTGTGCAAATTTTGTACCTTATGCGGTGGAAGGGGAAGGTGTCGGGTGTAGAGAGTGGGGAGCATGCACCTAACAAAGTCAATCTGATTCCAATGACTACATGGAGGTTGTCAGTTCTTAGGTCTTCTGGTCATGGTCAGTTGCCATTGGTTTCCCTGACTCAGAACAGGTCTGTGTCATTGGGTTTCAAAATTGCTGTGGCGATCACCTTCCAGGGATTGTTCTTGGAAATAGCCAATGGAATTAGGTGTTGGGGGAGTAGCTCTTGGGATCCCTCATCTGGAGATAGCTGTGGGGATATCTCCTTCAGATGAGTTCAGGGCCTGCAATTATACTAATGCGGGCCTCTTATCTTCATGCTAAATCTGTGCTTGCCATTGTGTTACTGGTTCTTTCTTTAAAGTCAATGGGGTGCAAATAGTTAAGAATGTATTTGAATGTACTTTGTTGAAGTTGAATGTCTGCTAAATGTCTAGGCTGCATACTGTCTATGTTGGCTAGTAAGAGGTGCGAAAGTTAGTTTCAGTCTAGAGTGTAAGGTTTGGTTGATAGTTCTCTTGGAATAGAGGTGTAAATCGGACTTCTGGGTGATGCAATGGCTCCAGGCCGCCATCTCTGTGTCTGTGTATTTTTCCCAAGCTCAGTCAAGCTGCCTCCTTCCAGCTTCACTCATTATCCTAGTGGTATTGCATGGAAGTTGCAGTGAGACCCATGTATTGAGATTACAACATATAAAGAGAAAGCCAACTCTACTAGAGTTACAGCAACCAACTAAAACCAGCTAATTAATTAATTTATTATGACTGCTCTCCAGTGAAGTTAATATCTGTCTATAAATTTGGCACAAACTTCAATTTTACTTTAATAGTAAATTTCACTTCAATGGTACATGCAGACAGGACTAGATTTGCAACAAGAGAAAGAGCCACATAATTTCTTCCTTCAGCAAATTCTGAGTTTCTCATATAGAACAAGCTACACTTTCTCCAACAGGAGTTCCAAAGTTTTTCCAAAGTAACTCCCATTCTTTCACTGTGGCACTGCTGTGTTTCATTGGTATGATAGACGGGAATATGCTGGATCACCATGATATGTTTCTTCTAATGTTTCTCAGTTTTTATTTCTTTTCTTATTTGAATGATTGCTTTTGTGCACATTTTGAAATTGAATGAGAAGTCTACTAAATGAATATAAATCCACTGAAAAATGATCATTGTTCTTGGACAAAGGAAAAAGGAGACCACGGTTAGTTGGTGGTAATGATACCTGCTCAGGAAGAGTGGAAATAATGTTTGATAACACCTGGAACACAGTATGTGATACCCATTGGGATTTACAAGATGCAGCTGTGGTCTGCAATCAACTCAATTGTGGAGGTGCAATCTCAACTCCAAAAGGTGCATACTTTGGAGAGGGAAATGGGCCAATATGGAATTATATCCACGTTTGCACTGGCAATGAAATCCGTCTAAATGACTGCCCAATTGCATCCAGGGGCCACCATGACTGCACACACAGAAATGACGCTAGTGTCATCTGTTCAGGTAGGCATGAGCTCAATGTGAAATATCAATTACTCTGATAATTATATTGTTACTATTTGTGAGTGGAAATGTGCAATAGCATATTCTGCTTAACCTGTGATATATCGGTGACCAAGGTGTCAGAGTAACTAATTTTTCTTCAATTTATCTTTGTTATCAGAGGAAATTGAAATGAATCTGTTGAGTATTTGATGTAAGGGGCCCAACTATGAATCTATGTCAGCTGGGTACACTGGATATAACACTGACTAGAGATCAATTAATTTTCAAAGCAATATGCTAGGTTGATGTGAGCTCGCCACCATGAAGCAGATGTCACAAGTGGGTGTGTATGACCCGTAACCCATATTAACACACATATCGTGAGCCCAAGTATTTTTTTTATTTGTCATTCTGAATTGAATATTCAGAGTTTAGACTGCCAGCACACCTGGAAAATAGAATACCATTTGAGTATCACTTGTTGACAGCATATGGTTGGTGCATCCAAGTATTAAATTAGGAAGAGACCATGCAGTGACAAATGATTTTTCTTTCCTTGCAATTAAATAATGATTTTATGTGAATTTTGATATTGTGAAAGGAACCGATAACATTGAGAAAGTTTTTATTTCGATACTGGTGCCAGAATCAAGGAAAAAGGGGCATTAAATTAATTTCACTGCCAGGCCATTCATGATAAAACGTAAGAATTATTTTCTTTATGGTATTGAAGGAATTTGGATGTTCCCCACTCTTCTGTCCATGATCAAAGTAGTAATGGATGCCAGCTAACATAATAATTTTATGTGTGAGGCCAACCATTATTGGCTATCCAGGGATAAGAGGGTACATGGAAACAAGACTCGTAGTTTTAAGTCAAACACAAAGCTACCATGAATAATTAAATGATAGAAAGTTATTTAGAGAATGAATGCAATACTTTTTAGGTACTTTGTGCTGACTTAAATTTGTTTGTTTAATCGGTCAACACCTTATTAATACAGGACCCTTTTAATATGGTATGGAAAGTACACATGACATGACTTTACTTTCCATAAATGTTCTGAGAAAATTATTCTTCTAGTGAATTATTATTATTGACTCAGTTAACAGTCTACTAAATTTCAGTCTAGGAGAGTATTAAAAACATTCTGTGTTGATTTCTTCAATGTGTGTAGTGAACTTTCTGTCACTGCCATCTTGAGAGAGGATGCTTGGCCAGTTGTGAAGATCTAGCCATGCAGCAGGTAATAAGGGAACAAATACAAGAGAAGCACATTACCTAAACATGTCTACTCAACTCAGATGCACCTATCAATGGCAATATTGGTCCCTGTAACTACAATGGACTTCTTATTGTGGAAAATGCCATCTTTGCAGAGAGGGTGCCCTTAACAATAGTTTGTCACTAATACAGCACTCAATTGGTTTGTTCCAGGGCAAATCAAATAGCCCAAAACTGGATATCCATAAGGAGAAAGTGAAGACTGCAGATGGTGGAGATCAGAGTGGAAGAGTGTGAAGAGTGTGGTATTAGAAAAGCACAGTCGGTCAGGCAGCATCCGAGAAGCAGAAGAGTTGATGTTCTGGGCATAAACCCATCATCAGGAATGAGGCTTGTGGGCCAAGGGGGCTGAGAGATAAATGGGCCATTTATCTCTCAGCCTGACCGGCTGTGCTCTCCAGCACCACACTCTTTGGCTGGACATCCATAATAAGCAGCAATATTTCATTTCACCACAAACAGTAAACGTCTGGCATGCCATACCTTTCATTGTACCATTACCTTCAAGGCAGATGGCCTCCACCCTCTTAATGAGGACTGCAGAAGGATAAACAATAAATGATACACCTAAAGATGAGGGTGCAACCTTGAGAAGCTTCAGCATAAGGCTACGTGCCATACTAAACCACAGAATCATAAACACAAAGTGAAGCTAAACAATTGATCAGATTAACCCCTGTAGCCTTGTCAGTTCCTGTCAGGAATTCTGGAAAATTAACCAAAAAGCTATTTGAAGATATTACAAAAACATTCCAATTGGCAATGATTGATGTGCTCAACTATAAAGGAAAAGGCTAACACATAACATGAGAAGTGCTCTGTAGATCACCCATTTTGGCCACTTTGGTGGTGACTCTGTGAAACCCATTGCTGCAGAGGGCTGTGGAAGTGAAGTCCTTGAGTGCATTTAAGAAAGGGATAGATAGGTTCTCGATTAGTAAGTGAATCAAGAGTTACCTGGAGAAGGCAGGAGAGACTGGTTGAGAAACAGACCAGCCATGATCCCATGACAGCTCAGACTCAATGAGCCAAATGGCCTATTCCTTCTCATATACTACATGGTCATACCAGACGAACCTCTCTTATTGGACATCCTCAGTCATGATATGCAACTAATAATACGCTATATCAGATCGATATGGAACAGATACGTTATTCCAAAGATTCACTGCAACAATTCATCAAAGCTCCATCAACAACTTCCCAAGTCCGAGACATCTGTCATTTATGGAATTAAAGGCAACAGCCGCAGGAAAACACCAGCACCAGCAAATTGCCTTTCAACTCACACACCACACTTACTTGGTAAAATACCAACGTTGTAGTACCGTCGTACTCCTTCAGATCCAGGAACTCACTCCCTTAAAGAGCTATGTCTTTACCTGCAGAATAGGATTGCAAGATTAATGGAAGTCACAAACCGTCACTAGGCCTCTCCAGTGGTAGCTCCATCCTTGAAAATAATAATAATAAAAATAAATTGACAACATGCATTCTTTTATCTTCCCCGCTCGGAAAGACCCTGTCCGTCTGAGCACAGCAGCTCTGACCGAGTCTTTTGAAACATTAATCTTCCTGACGATCTCTACATTTCAATTATTGACTCCTTTCTATTCCTGCTTTCTATTCTCTGTTCATTAATTGGGGAATAGATAAATTGTGCAATAAGATTAATGGTCATAGCTTGTGTTCAGTTGCTGTCTTTTTGAAACATTGCATGAACGTTGATTATAAAATTGCGTTCTTACAGCTGAAGATTGGCAGTTACGATTGGTGAACGGAGAGAGCATTTGCGAAGGCCGTGTGGAGGTTTATTATGACGGTGTTTGGGGGAGAGTGACTGACACTCAGTGGAATTTCAATGAAGCAGAAGTGGTGTGCAGACAGCTGAAGTGTGGCTCTGCAATAAGCATTTACAACCACTTGAAGTTTGGGAAAGGCACCGGACCAACCTGGATCAGTAATGTCAGGTGCAACGGGAGTGAACCCTTCCTTTGGAATTGCACTTTTACAAAAACGGAGCAGTCATCAATTGGAGATGACGTGGGAGTGGTGTGCTCTGGTATGACCTTCTTTATATCCTCAGATCTAACCATTGTTCTGCTGCCCGCAGAGTCGATAATAACAGTAATGCAATATTCAGGAGAATCTTATGTTCTAACAGGGTGTCTACAACCACGTGGAACGGGTAGGTCTGTCCACTGTTTCGTGAAATGGGAAAGTAGGTGTGCATATGAGATAGAAGGAGCTCGAAAAAAGTAGGGTGATTGGTATCGATGATGAAGCTTGAATAGCATAGCACTATTAGTACGAATCGTTTTTTTTTGAGCCGTAACTATCCTTAGATAGTTATGACGTGTGCAAGGAAAGATTGACAGCTTTTCTTCATGGATGTTTACTTTCCATTAGTCTCATTTTGATGATAACTGCGCCCGAATATTTCACCCTGCTAATCAACAGGACCATTATCTTTGAGTCACATAAAAAAAATGCTGACCTGAAGTATGACACCGATGTAAAGAAACTGGATTTTAAACTCAGGCTTAATTTCTCAAGCAGATTCAGATGGAGCTGAGCTCTGTAAATTAAAATAATAAAATTAGTCATTTTACTTTTCTTTTTCATACCCATGATTATTTGTAGCATTGTAGTATCTGTGTTGTGAGGAGTTGCAGTTGATAATTCTCAACAATTCTTTTTCATTCCTGTCATTCAGATCAAATTCAGTTAAGACTGGTGGATGGTGGAAGTGACTGTGCTGGAAGGGTGGAACTTTACTACAATGGAAGCTGGGGAACTGCATGCGATGATTCCTGGGATTTAGCAGATGCCCAGGTTGTTTGTAACCAGCTGAAGTGTGGACAGGCTTTAAATGCAACAGTTTCCGGTTGGTTTGGTCCAGGAGTGGGGCCTATTTGGTTAGACTGTGGAGTGAATGATTCTGTTCTATGGGAATGTCTGATGGAGTCATGGAGTGATAGTGACTGCAATCATAAAGAAGATGCTGGTGTTATCTGCTCAGGTAATATGTCCTTTCAAATATTTACCATTTCCAGTCCTGTCAAATGGAACTCTTCAAAAAAACTGGGCTCAGATTGATATTCACATTTATTCCTGGTAATCAATGAATAATTCAATGTGTGGCCTAATGCATTAATTAAGGAAAAGGCCATTGGTTCACTTGTAGAGTCATAGAGATGTACAGTATGGAAATGTGAGAAACAAATCTCACACACCTCAATAATTGCAGTCTGAGACAAAATCTGAATCAGCAGTGTCCTTTATTTTACACTTGCAAGTGGGTGAGATGTCCAGTGCCTATAAGGTAGAGGACATACACACACCAAGTTCAATTCATACATAATATTTATATGATTTGATGTCTTTTGTTTTACATTGCTCCTCCCCGCTTACATCTTCCACTTCCCTAAGACCGGCCCCCATTACCCCTGTTTATCTCTTGCCTTATCCGGCCTTGTCTGTGACAAAATGCTTATTCCTGGCCTCACAAGGCTGTTTGACCTCATCCTGCTGTAGGTCATTGTTAGGCATATTCTTTCTTCATCATTATCTACCCCCTTCATCTGTGCCTTTCCCGAGGCCGTTCTGATCCCTATGACCCTTTTAATTGGGGTTTGTTCCTCTGTCTCTGTAAAAGTGGGAAACAGATGTTTATACCTACTGTTTGTACAGGTGTATCTAGCTTAACTTCATCCCCTCACAACATCTTATCTACTTGCCCATAATGTCTACCATTGTTTTGAAGTCACATTTCATTCTGACATACAGTTTTAGCTAATACAAAAACAATTATATATTTCCTCCACATCGTTTCCATTCTTGTTGACTCAGCTCGTGGCTAAAACAATTACACACTGGTGTGAGTCCATTTTACTTTGTAAAATGGAATTGCAGAATTGCAGAAGTAACATTAATTTACCTATATCCCACAGAAACATACCCTTCAGCCCAACTTGCCCATGCAGACCAGATATACCAACCCAACCTACTCCCACCTGCCAGTACCTGGCCCATATCCCTCCAAACCCTTCCCATTCATATACCCATCCAGATGTCTTTTAAATGTTGCAATTGTATTAGACTCCACCACTTCTTCTGGCAGCTCATTCCATACACGTACTACCCTTTCCATGAAAAAGTTGTCCCTTAGGTCTCTTTTATATCTTTCCCCTCTCAACCTATGCCTTCTAGTTCTGGACTCCCCTCACACCACCCCAGGGAAGAGACTTTGTCTATTTATCCTATCCATGACTCTTATGATTTTATACACCTCTATAAGGTCATCCCTCAGCCTCTGACGCTCCAGGGAAAACAGCCCTAGCCTATTCAGCCTGTCCCTATAGCTGAAATCTTCCAAACCTGGCAACATCCTTGTAATTTTTTTCTGAACTCTTTCAAGTTTCACAACATCTTTCTAATAGGAAGGAGACCAGAATTGCACACAATATTCCAACAGTGGCCTAACCAATGTCCTGTACAGCTACAACATGACCTCCCAACTCTTGTACTCAATACTCTGACCAATAAAGGAAAGCATACCAAACGCCTTCTTCACTATCCTATTTACCTGCAACTCCACTTTCAAGGAGCTGTGAACATGCACTCCAAGGATTCTTTGTTCAGCAACATTCCTGAGGTCCTTACCATAAGTGTGTAAGTCATGCTAAGGTTTGCTTTCCCAAAATGCAGCATCTTACATTTATCGAAGTTAAATCCCATCTTGGACCTCTTAGCCCATTGGCCCATCTGATCAAGGTCCCGTTGTAATCTGAGGTGACCTTCTTCATTCTCAATTACATCTCCAATTTTGGTGTCATCTGCAAACTTACCAACCACACCTCTTATTCTCATATCCTGATCATTTATAAAAATGAAAAGTAGTGGACCTCACATAAAGATAACATATGGGAAATTTCAGACAGTGGAACATCTTCTAAGTTTTATATTTTTAAGTTAATTGTCCTGGGATGGAGCAAACTGCTATCTTTGAATTCATTTTAAAAGTAGTCATTGTTTTTCAACAGATGTTTAGATTGCACAATTGATTTGAACAGTTCAGTCAACTGAACAGAAGGTTAAAGTTTGATACTGAACATTCTGTCCTCAGCAAAAGTCTTAGTTTAGTTCATGTGCACTCCACCTCAATGAATTGTGGGCTAGACGTGATGTTGTGGCCCAATCACCACCCTCATCTGCTTTGACAAGCTCATCCTCACTTTGAACAACTTCTCCCCGAAGTCCTCTCACTTTCTTCAAAACAATGATGTGGCTATGATTACCAGCATAGGTACCAGCATAGACTTGGCTCTTGGTGGGACACATGGAACATCTCTGTTCAAATATTACTTAAACCTTTCACAACTCTATTTTTTGAAAAAAATGTTGACATCATTGTGCTGCTTCCCTCTCTCATTCTGAACTGGAAAAAAATATCAATTTCGCTTCCAATTTCCACTGTGCTGTTCCCTTCATCTGGTTCTGCTCCAAAACTTCCCTTTGCTTCCTTGACCACTCCCCTTCCATTTTGGGGTGGGGGGGAGGTGCTACTAATATTCATTACAAACTAACCAGCTCCTACGATTAGTTGGACTAAATATCCTCACATCCTACTTTCTGTAAGGATGCCATCCTATTCTCCCGTTTTCTCTATCTGTGTTGAATCTGTTGTGATGATGTTACCTTCCACTTGGGGGCCTCAGAAATGCCCACTTTTTTCCTCAACCAAGGATTCTCTGCAACTGTAGCCTCAGGGTCTTTAGCCATGCCCTGTCCATCTCCAGCATTTCTGCCCTCACCCATTCTCCTCCCTCCCACAAATATGACAGGTTCCCCAGTCCTCACTTACCATCCCACCATCCTCCACTTTCAAAGGATTGTTAGCTGTCATTTCTAACACCTCTAATAGGATGTCACAAAAAGTCATACTTTCACCTCCTCTTCTATCTCAGCTTTCCAAAGCTACCTTTGCCTCTGGGACACTCTGGTCCACTCCTCCTTCATTCCCAACATGTCCTTACATTCCCGTGTTACCTTCCTGTGCAATCACAGATGGTGTAACACCTGCTTACCTCCTCCTTCCTCCTCATCCAAGACCATAGGACATCCTTCCAGGTTAAGCAGCAATTTGTTTTTACTTTATTCAATCTAATCAACTGCAGCCACTGTGTGGTCTCCTCTACATTGGCAACATGAAATGCAAATTGGGTGACCATTTCACAGAACACCAACATTCTGTTCATTTAAATGACCCAGAGCATCCAACTGCATGCCATTTCAGCACATCACCATGGTCCCATTTCTGATACAGGCCTGCAGCAGTGTTCCAGTGAGTCTCAGAGTAAACATCTCATGTTCCATTTTGAGATCCTGCAGTCTCTGGCACTTGGTATCAAATTAAATAACTTTACAGCCTGATTTCATTGTTTGATATTTCTTTCCCATTCCCATAATCAGTCGTGTCATAACATGGATTGCTTTTAGCACAGCCAACCCATTTTCACCCACTCTTGCACCTATTATCACACTGCAAGGTTTTGCTTTCAGCACAGACTTTCCATTCTTTGGCTCTCCAGATCAATTAAGCAGTTTATCTTCTCCCCTGGCCTAAGCATAATCTCCAAGTTGACCAAACTCTTTCACATCTCTCTCTCTGGGCTCCATCTCCGTCTCCATCTATTCACTCATTTCTCCCTTCTCCCATCCCCAATCTGTTCTTCATCATAAAAATTCAGTTTTTCCAAGCTGCGATCAGTTCTGATAAAGTCACTGGACTTGAAACAGAAACTCTGGTTTCTTTCAGCAAATGCTGCCAGACCTGCAGAGTTTTTCCAGCAATATCTGTCTTTGTTTCAGATTAAAGCTCACTGTTTGTTCTACAGACCACAGAGCTGTTCGGCTGCAGGATGGAGCAAACCCATGTCAGGGCAGAGTTGAAGTTTTCTACAATGGGACCTGGGGGACTGTTTGTGCTGATTCTTTTGATATGAAGGATGCGGAAGTTGTTTGTAAACAGCTCAGCTGTGGATCTGCCCAATCTGTGGATAGTGATGTTACATTTGGAAGCGGTTCTGGACCGATCTGGCTCGATGATGTGAACTGTCGCTTGCATGATATTTTCTTGTGGCAATGTCCATCTTCACCATGGGGTAAACATAATTGTGACCACCAGGAAGATGTTGGAGTTATCTGTTCAGGTAAGAAGTGCAAATGGAAAAGTTTTGTCGTGAAATATTTCACCAATGTTTTAATATTTCTGTCATTCTCAAATTTGTTATTCACGCTTTCATTGTCAGTGTCCAGATAATATCTTTGCTCTCTCACCTCTATGGTCTCCTGGTCAAGCAGCATTTTGTTTTGAAATTTTCATCCGAGTTCATAATTGCTTCCACTACTTGACAACACCCTATTACTTTAAACTGCTGCAGCCGTATAATTCTCCTACATATCTGCCATCCAGTAAGCCTGGTCTCTTGGGCATTTCCAATTACAATTGCTGCATAGAGATGTCTTCAATTGCTTAGGTTCTCAGCTTCATAATTCTTCCACTTCACCTCCCTGCTTCTATCCATCTCTTTTCTCCCTTGCAATACCTCTTAAAATATGACCCCAATTGACCATGACTTTTATCTTCTGACCCAATATCTACTCTTTACCTCCGTGTTATATTTTGTTTTATTTATTGTGGTCCCATGAAGTGGCTTGGGACATCTAGTGTGCTGTATGAACACAAGTTGTTGCTGTAGTAACTAAATGTTTCTTTTTTAGAACGAAATCCAAGGAAAATACGCAATGTGGGAGACATGAAGAACAGTAAAACTCAACCAGCTTCAGAAAAGTTTGGTAATTATTGATATGGATATGAACAAATGTCATGCAGTCGGATTCCTTTTTTGTTTCTTTGTGAAATTTCTGATATCAATACTAAAGTGGTTCTTTACAATCTGTCCATCATTTCAACTTTTACAATTATTTTGCATCATTAATACCAATTATTTCATGTCAAAAAGTGTGCCACTGGAAAAGCACAGTAGGTCAGGCAGCATCCGAGGAGCAAGAAAGTTGATGTTTCGGGCATAAGACCTTCATCAGGAATGTTATGAAGGGCTTGTACTCAAAATGTTGAACTCCTGCTCCTCGGATGCTGCCTGTCCTGCTGTTCTATCCAGTCCCACACTTTTTGACTCTGATCTTCAATCCTCACTTTCTCCGACCAATTATTTAATGTAGAGCAGCGAGTGCAAATGCCTGAGTTAAGTATAGTGCACAATTGTCTTCAATTGCCAGCTGGTATCACACCCATCAGGATTGGTTATACTAGTGGTAGTAACAGGAACATAGCATCAAACGCTTGATAATTTGGTATCACTCATTTATGGAAATGGTTGAAAGATTAATCCGGGGACAAAATATTGGGAAAAATAGTCTGAACAAAGCAACACAGCATCAGCTGTCAGACTGCATTTATTCAGTATTTCACACTGGAATGAACATATTGCCTCTGTTCGGGACCGTTGAAATCTGGCAAAGTTCAACATCACTGTCAAGTTTTCAATTACACTCCATTTCCATGTTTTAAATGATCTCTCTTTAAACATGAGTAAACAGTTATCTTCTGCAGTACAAATTGGTCAACTTATTTATTTTTTGGATTGCAGCAAATTATCCCAGAGCTGTCACTGACTAATCCAGCATTTATTGTTTGTCTATTTCTTGATGAGAGTGGGGTAATGATCTGTCTTCATGAACTACAACAGTCCTTGGGATGCAGGAACATAGTGTTGCTATCTAGGGGAAGTAGGAGATTTTTGACTGAGTGACCAAAAAGGAAAGATGATAGCAGATGAATTTGAAGATGGTATGTAACTTGGAGTGGCATTTTAGCTGCTGGTACACTGTACATATGACCTTGTGACCTTGTCTACATATGTGTCAGAGGTCATGTGTTTTGAAAGTGCTGTTGAAGGAGTTCTGATAAGTCAATGCAATGTACTTTGTAGATGGTACACCCTGTGTCATTTTTTTTCTTAATCCTGGAACAAAGCAAACAAAGCAATTATATTCAAATGCAAGTTAAAACACTTCAAATTCTCACACATAACTTTTGTTTCTGCAGAATTGCAGCTGGCTGCAGGATTTAATAATTGTTCTGGAAGAGTTGAAATATTCATCAATGGTACATGGGGAACAGTTTGTGATGATTCCTGGGATAGGAAGGATGCTGCTGTGGTCTGTCGGCATTTAAACTGTGGTCATCCAGTCTCACCTCTGGAAGAGGTGCTGTTTGAAAGAGGAAATGGCACAATATGGATTGATGAAATTAAATGCAAGGGGAGTGAATTATTCCTGTGGGACTGCCAATTGTCAGTAATGGCCAATCATGACTGTGAACATAAAGAAGAT
Source organism: Chiloscyllium punctatum (assembly GCF_047496795.1). NCBI lineage: Eukaryota > Metazoa > Chordata > Chondrichthyes > Orectolobiformes > Hemiscylliidae > Chiloscyllium > Chiloscyllium punctatum. The sequence goes on along the minus strand of NC_092744.1, from coordinate 26,185,950 downwards.
GTCAATTTGATATGCTCTGGTATGCCATTTTAAATTTAATCTTGATTTTACTGCACTGATCTTTACATTCAATACACTCTTTGCTCTTATTTGTGCTATCTGTGTCCTAAACTTATATTATGACCTCTAGAATTCTCCAATTCTTAGATTTTGTGTATTACCAATAGTAATCATTTTATCATAATTCCTTCATTTAGAAGATACTCTAATCTATAAATGAAATCTACAAATCAAATGTCCAAGGTGTATGACTGAATCCAGACCCATAAGAGTTCTATTTGCCACTATTCAATTAATTTACCATTTTGAGGTTTCTCTGTCTTCTGCAACATTTTGATTAGATTCCCTACAGTATGGAAACAGGCCCTTTGGCACAGCAAGTCCACACCGACCCTCCAAAGAGCAATCTACCCAGACTTATTTCCCTCTGATTAATGCATGTAATGCTATGGACAATTTAGCATGGCCAATTCACCTGACCCGCACATCTTTGGACTGTAGGAGGAAACCAGAGCTCCTGGAGGAAACCTACACAGACACTGTGAGAACGTGCAAACTCCTCACAAATAGTCGCCCAAGTCTGGAATCAAACGTGGGTCCCTGTTACTGTGAGGTAGCAATGCGAACTGCTGCCTCACGGTGCCAGGGCCTGAGTTATTGTGTGGAGTTTGCACATTCTCCCCGTGTCTGCGTGGGTTTCCTCCTGGTGCTCCAGTTTCCTCCCACAGTCCAAAGATGTGCAGGTCAGGTGAATTGACCATGCTAAATTGCACATAGCGTTAGGTGCATTAGTCAGGGAGAAACACAGGGTAGGGGAATGGGTGGGGTAGGTTACTCTTCGGAGGGTTCAATCTGGACTTGTGGGGCTGAAAGGCCTGTTTCCATACTGTAGGGAATCTAATCTAGTCTAATCTCACTGAGTAACTGTGCCGCCCCATTTACTTTGTCAGCTCTCTAGAAGTCAGCTTTAATCTTTAATATATATCTTTTTCTTCACACTGAAGTTGTATTTTTACATTATTTCCCCATCCATGCTACAACCTGCTGTATTTCCAAAAATTTCTACTTTGTGCAATTGGTGCCTAACACCAGGTTATGATCAAATGTTGTTCAAGAAATGGAAAGTGCAAGATTCAGATTGAGTACCCTACTGAATCAGAATTGAACTTATACATCTAAGTAATTGTAACAACGAATGCAATAACAGAGAACCTACCAGATTACGTGCTTCTTGTCCAGTTTCACTGACAATTAATTGTTTTTAATTACAGGCCATCAAGAAGTCACAGTGCCTTTCAACCAGCAAAGAATCCCTCTCTTCATCATCCCTTGTATTTTTGTTATTCTTTTGATTGCTGTGTCAATTGCTTTGGCTGCAGAATTACAGGGAGGCTTTCAGAAAGGTTGGTTAATTTAATCTTAAAAGCTCTGCCCCAGAATTATTATGGTTGATTCCTGCTAATCTTGCCATTCTACAATGCTTACAGTTTGCAGGAAGGATGTGGTCACAAGTTAGTTAGAGAAAAGACGCAAGGACATTAGACAATCAGAGAATTTTACTTAAACATTGTTGAAAAGACACCAGCATTTGAAACTTTTTATCTTGCACTCATCAGACGAGGGCACAAGAAACAGACTTGAAGAGTTTGCATTTAACACAACATGAGAAGTGGGTACTGATTTGTTGGAGCCTGATTGGCACAAAGATGAGGCAAATGGGATAGTTAACAGGCTATCTTCATTCTCAGACCTGTCAGAGAAATTAGAGTCATAGAGTTGTACAGCATGGAAACAGACCCGTCAGTCCAACCCATCCATGCTGACCAGATATCCCAACCCAATCTAGTCCCATCTGCCTGAAGCTGGCCCATATCCCTCCAAGCCTTTCCTATTCATATACCCATCCAAATGCCTCTTATAAGTTGCAATTGTACCAGCCTCTACCACTTCCTCTGGCAGCTCATGCCATACATGTACCACCCTCTATGTGAAAAAGTTGCCCCTACGGTTTCTTTTATATCTTTCCCCTCTTACCCTAAACCTATGCCCTCGAGTTCTGGACTCAACAACCCCAGGAAAAAGACTTTGCCTATTTACCCTAACCATGCCTCTCATAATTTTGGAAACCTCTATAAGCTCACCACTCAGCCATTGACGTTCCAGGGAAAGCAGCCCCAGCCTGTTCAGCCTTTCTCTATAGCTCAGATCCTCCAACCCTGGCAACATCCTTGTAGATCTTTTCAGAACCCTTTCAAGTTTCACAACATCTTTCCGATAGGAAGGAGACCAGAATTGCACGCAATATTCCAACAGTGGCCTAACCAATGTCCTTTACAATCGCAACATGACCTTCCAACTCCTGTACTCAATACTCAGACCAATAAAGGAAAGCGTACCAAACACCTTCTTCACTATCCTATCTACCTGTGACTCCACTTTCAAGGAGCTATGAACCTGCATTCCAAGGTCTCTTTGTTCAGCAACACTCTTTGGGACCTTACCATTAAGTGTATAAGTCCTGCTAAGATTTGCTTTCCCAAAATGCAGCACTTTGCATTTATTTGAATTAAACTCCACATCTCCACTTCTCAGCCCATTGGCCCATCTGGTCAAGATCCTGTTGTAATGTGAGGTAAGCCTCTTTGCTGTCCACTACACCTCCAATTTTGGTGTCATCTGCAAACTTACTAACTGTACCTCTTATGCTCGCATCCAAATCAATAGTATAAATGACAAAAAGTAGACGACCCAGCACCGATCCTTGTGGCACTCCACTGGTCACAGGCCTCCATAACCGAAAAACAGCCCTCCACTACCATCTTCTGTCTTCTACCTTTGAGCTAGTTCTGTATCCAAATGGCTAGTTCTCCCTGTATTCAATGAGATCTAACCAGATCACTCCAATGAGTGAATCAAATTGGCTTGGGACTGGTATTTGTGATACTGGAGAGCACTGGAGGAGCCTGAGACAGATCATCCGCTCGTTACTTCTGACTGAAGCTTGTTGCGAACTCATCAGCCTTATCTTTTGCACTAATGTGCTAGACACCTCCATCATTGAGGATGGGGATATTTGTGGAGCCACTTACTCCAGTGAGTTGTTTGATTGTCCATGACTATTCATGACTGGATGTGGAAGGACTATAGAGCTTAAATCTGATTAATTGATTGTGGATTCATTTAGCTTTATCAATCACTTGCTGTTTATGCCATTTGGCATGCAAGTTGTCCTGTTTGTTAGCTTCATTTTTTGACACCTCATTTTTAGGTATGCCTGAGGCTGTTCCTGGCATGCCATCTTGCACTCTCCATTGAACCAGGGTTGATCCACTGACTTGATGTAATAGTTGAGTGGGGGATATGACAGTCCATGAGGTTGTAGATTGTGCTGGAGTACAGTTCTGCTGCTGTTGATGGCCCGCAGTGCTTCATGGATGCCCAGTCTTGAGCTGCTAGATCAATTCAAAGTCTGCCCCATTTAGCACAGTAAATGGAGATTATTCTCAATGTGAAGGCGGGACTTCATCTCCACAAGGACGGTGCTGTGGTCACTTTTACCTACACTGTCATGGACAGATGCTTCAGCAGACAGCAGATTAGTAAGGATGAGGTCAAGTATGCTTTTTCCTCTTGTTGGTTCCTTCACCACCTGCCGCAGATCCAGTGCCAGATAATGCAATGGCGTGTATCCTCAAAGTGAGGTTGAGACACTGTTGCCTGGCTGCAACTCCAATAACATTCTTCTTGAGTGTTGTTGGGTCTGTATCCTTTCAAGCAAGTGAAGATTACTCTGTCACAGTCCTGACTCAATATTAGGCTGAACCTTAATCCTCTGCAATCTGAAATGAATGATATTTTTATGCATAGAGCGTGAGAAATGTTTCTGTCCAATAATTGTATTGAGGAAGTTTGGAGTCAGCAGGTTATGGTTTTAGGAAGGTTTAAATCACATTACTGTCTTCAAAATGACCATGGATTTTATGAATGATTACACTTAATTGCCAAGACAAATACATATTGACATACGGGTGCAGAAATTTCTTGAGGGCATAGCATCCTTCAGGGTTCAGTGAATGTAATGTCAAAGGTTATGTGAGAGGTTTCCAGGAAACGATAAAGAAAAATGGAGGTTGGAAAGCAGGTATTAGAGGTTGATATAACTTTTGACACATGTCTATGTATAATCTGGCATTCTTGGTTTCACAGGCTACGGAAAGACACAATATCCTGACAGTAGCTTTCCTGAGCCTGCTTATGAAGAGATTGAGATTCACAACCTTGGAACAGGACCAGGTAATTATCTTTGAGATTTATGCACATGACACATTACATTTAAGTGGAATGTTAATTTTAATTTTCCAATGTTTTCCATTTACAGATATCCAATCTAGCAGTTCACTGAAACTGGAATATTATGCAGGAAGTGAGCTACAGGAGGGTGACGATATACATTTGCAAGGTTGGCCAGTGTGCACCCTCTCTCACACCATTCCAGCACAAATTCCCAGTGGAGAGCAAGACAAAACAAAATAATCCCATCATAGTTAAGCTACTATATTAGTAATCGAGTTTTTTTTTAGCTTGAAGTCACTCATTAACTTAAATCCAATATAACGTATGAGTGTTAACTGAAATTGTATATCTTTCAACTGAAGCACACTGGCAGTATGGTTCAAGAGACATTGCATCATTATTTGTCACCCTCAGTAGATGGAAGGATGATTTTATTCACATATCAATATGCATTGTGATGAGCGTCAGACAAATTCACTGTTAGACAATTCATTTGGTAGTTTTTGGACTGTTGAAACTGATAGTTGAAACTGCATTTTTTTGTCCATATAAGTATAAATGTTCCATGTGTTCTTCTGTTCAGTGTTCCGAAGAAACAAAAGAAATATAGAGAGTGGCTCCATGAGCAAGTTCTGCACCTTTAAATGACACTTGTAGGGAGAGCCTGAATAGGCTGGGGCTGTTTTCCCTGGAGCGTCGGTGCTGAGGGTTGACCTTATAGAGGTTTATAAAGTCATGAGGGGCATGGATAGGGTAAATAGACAAGCTGTTGGGAGAGTCTAGAATGAGAGGGCAAAAGTTGAGGGTAAGACAGGAAAGATTTCGAAGGGACTTAAGGGGCAACTTTTTCACACTTTTATGGAATGAGCTGCTAGTGGAAGTGGTGGAGGCTGATACAACATTTAAAAGACAGTTGGCTGGGTACATGAATAGGAAGGGTCTGGAGGGATATGGGCCAAGTGCTAGAAAATGGGGCTGGGTTAATTTAGGATATCTGGTCAGCACAGATGAGTTGGACTGAAGAGCCTGTTTCCGTGCAGTACAACTCTGACTCGATGATATGTTAAGGCTGTTTGAAATGTTGGTAATGGAAAATACACAAATTGCTAACGTGCTCAGCAATTAGAAATAAATATTAATTTTTTTTCAAATCAACAGAAAGGTCCTCAGGCCATGCATTTTCCTTTAAGCTATTCCCATTTTTACACACACAATCTTTTATTTAGAAGTCTTAAGTAGGTTTCTAAAGAATCCACAACACTTGGTAATTAAGTTTCTCAATTAAAATAGTTATATATTTTTGTTGAGTCAGTGATGGCTGAATGACTACATGGAGCAGTTTTAATTGATAATGAACCAAATGGCAATGCACTGGATTCCTAAAATGTCAGTAAACAAAACTGGTTAATTTGGGACTTAAGTGTAATAAGTTCATAACACCTGCCTATTTTTCTTTTCTTTTAGATTCATTTGCTTCATTTGGTACTGAATTTGGAAGAGAATATGATGATATTCAATAATTTGAGAAGGAGCTGGTTTGACTTTCATCATTGCATTACTGATTTTTTAAAAAACCCACATTGGTTAATCATGTTTCACTATTGAATGAAGTATGTAATGTTACTGCAATGACTATGTGCAGCAGTTGCAAACTAGCTAAATGAATGAAATAGTAAATGAAAAATGATCTTTCATACTGAGTATATTAAGTGTAATTCAGTTCTATGCTGTAGAGTAGTCTATTGATCCAATTGAATTGTTTGCTTTTAAATTGTTCACAACCTTGAATTCTATCTGTTTAAGGACTGATTCTTACATATTTCTCTCAGAAATGAATAAGTAGTATCTAAAACATCTGAGAACTTTCCTCCCTTTCCAAAATTGACTGGCAAAACAATACTTGGGATAGAAAATATCAGCCTCAACATCAACACTTACAGTTGCAGATCATGAAGAACTAGCATCATGAATCTTATGGAGTGACGCTGAATGAATGACAAACAGCAGAAGTAGAACTGCATTTCCATCAAACAAATGTGAGATAATAACTTACTTTTGCAGCAAACAGAGTTTGTTCAGTTAATGAATCATGGTTACTGATTTGAAAAAAGACAAGAAAATTACTTGGCATGAAGTTGCATTTTATCATTGTTACAGTTGGATCAATGAAAACTGTTTGCATGGGGAGAGGTGGTGGTGTGAGAGAGATATAAAACTGCCTTTTGTGGTTCGCATTTACATTCATAAAGGTCCAAGATAGGAAAATAAAAATACGTTTCAATTGCTTGACCAATGCAGAAATATTAATTCAGTTCTTTATTTAGATTTATGTTTCAATATTTCCACATGTATTGCATACAAATGAAATAAATGATATTTGACCAAAATTTGCAATCCATATTGATTTGTCCATTTTTTAATCTGCCTTTTTGGACGTGTGATAATCAGGTGGGACTTGAATCTGGTCCTTCGTGCTCAGAGGTAGATTTGTAAGCAAATTATAACTAAATGTTGTTTAATAATTGGCTGTAATTGACTACCATAACTATCTGAGGTTGAACATTCCCAAAACCAATGTGAGATTTATGTAGAAGAATCTCCAGCACAGCAAAAGAAGAAAACTTGTATTATTCCATTCAGCTTTATCTTGATACAGGGCTTTGAAAAAAAATCAATGAATTCTATTTTAATTTGAACAACAGCTCATCACAAACATTCCACTGTGCAACATAATATAATTCTCTGATATACTGATGATGTGAAGATGCTGGTGTGAGACTGAGGTGGACAAAGTCAGAAGTCAAACGACCCCAGGTTGAAGTCCAACAGGTTTATTTAGAATCAGAAGTTTTCAGAGTGCTTCTCCTTCATCAGGTGAAGTGCCTTCACTTGACAAAGGAGCAGTGCTTCAAAAGCTTGTGATTTCAAATAAACTGTTGGACTATAACCGGGTTGTGTGACTTGTGACTTTGATATACTCATAATATTGCTGTTAACCCAGAAACATTAAATGTAATTTATTTGAGACATGAAAAAGCAAAACTGTGAAGAAATACAATTGATAACTGAAGAATCACTGGGGTGAAATTCATCAGAAAGGATCTGATAGATGTTTTGCTTTACCCACACTGTCCAGTTCTTTCAATTAATGCTTCAACAAGAAAATAGAATTACATCCTTATAGAGACTTCATGACTGCAGGATTCTCCCAAACACTTTCCAATCAATAAAGAACATCTTAATTGGTATCACTATTGCTCTGACATCAAATCACAGATAATCATCTTGACATTGAGCTCAGAGATGGATACATCCTGGCCAAATCAATGGTTAAGCTTCAGCATGTCCTGTCATACATCTGTGCTAACCACTGTGCCACCGTGCTGCCTCACAGCGCCAGAGACCCGGGGTCAATTCCCGCCTCAGGCGACTGACTGTGTGGAGTTTGCACGTTCTCCCCGTGTCTGCGTGGGTTTCCTCCCACAGTCCAAAGATGCGCAGGTCAGGTGAATTGGCCATGCTAAATTGCCCGTAGTGTTAGGTAAGGGGTAAATGTAGGGGTATGGGTGGGTTGCGCTTCGGCGGGTCGGTGTGGACTTGTTGGGCCGAAGGGCCTGTTTCCACACGGTAATATAATCTCTCATAATGCAGACAAATTCCCATTATCATGTACTGTTTTGAAACAATTGTAGCTCCAGAAAAACTGACAATTAATAATTAAACTCACCCCATACACAGACCAAAATCCAAGATCAAAGATTAATTTTGTATGATGTATATTAGAAATATTTCATCACACTAGTTATTGATATATCTGCCAAGTGAAGGAGGTCTTCCTACTCCTAATCATACAAGTCCTCTTAACTCAATGGGCAATCAATTCAAACAATTTTGGAATGGAGAACAGCTACTGGCCTTGCCAGAGATCCAAATCCAATGAAAAGATGGAAAAAAAATTTGGTTGCTATGAAATATTGTTGACTTTTAATTTATTCTGGTGTAGATTTACTTCTTTCTTATTGCATTTCTAAGCCTTGGTTATGACCATACAATGATGATATCTGCCAGTTTTGTCATGATTTCAGCTTGAGACTGAGTGTCACGATGGGAGTTTGATGAGTAAGAGAATGACCAAGTAAATATGCAAACAAGTAACTGCATTTCACAGGGACCTCATGAAAGAGTGTGACAGTAATAATTAAGGAGTTGTCATAAAAGAGCTGCTGCTGTCCATGACTTCAGAGTTGACCAAGCAATTCAATTGTGAGGTCTCAGATAAACTGTCATTAATTCGTGAGGGAAACATTTCTTATTTATTTTTCAGAATTCAAATTAGTTGTGTAGTTGCAAGATTTTTTTCACTAGTAATGAGTTTTACAAAAGATGGTTAATTTTATTTGATTGACACCTGAATATTCTCTCTTTATTTTGACCAGGAATTTCAAAAAATGAAGAGGGCGGAGTATTGATTCAATTAAGGATAAAAGAACTGGTAGGATTAGTGACACCACTTAAAAGTTCATCAGTAAGATTAATTAAGTAAGCTTAATTGAGTTCAGAGATGGATGCATCCTGGCCAAATCAATGGTCAAGCTTCAGCATGTCCTGTCATACATCTGTGCTAACCACTGTGCCACCTGTGGGCAGCACGGTGGCACAGTGGTTAGCACTGCTGCCTCACAGTGCCAGAGACCAGGGGTCAATTCCCGCCTCAGGTGACTGACTGTGTGGAGTTTGCACGTTCTCCCCGTGTCTGCGTGGGTTTCCTATTAAAATGGCAGAACAGGTGAAATGTGATGGTGCAGTATGTGGATACTGGGCACACCAATGTAATCCAAGGGATGCAAGTTTCTATGAAGCACAATGTAGCTGAAGGAACTTTGGCTTAGTGCATTTCAACTGAAGGTTGAGCTGCAGAAACTGTGACACAAATCAGTGAGGGGGAGAGTTACTTGGACACTTTGCTTTGGGAGGCAGTCACATCTCTTAGGAGAGTATCATCTAATTTGGTCCTTGGTCAGACTGGAGGGTGTGACTATGAATGAGGCAAGAAAGTGGATTGAGAATGTAGTCATGGAGAACTTGCAGCCTTTTAAATTATTTCATTGTTTATGATAATAGAGCTAGCTAAAGAAAATGGATGACCTCGGTAGAAATTTAACTCTCAGCAAAGATTGTTTCTAGTTCGACATAACAACTCTTTTAAATGGATGCATCATCCATTGATAAGTAATGAATTTAAGGAGAGAACTGAGTTCAGTTTACAACAATTAGTTGCAGTTCAGTTGTGTGTCAAGATCAGGTGAGTTAAGTATTAATAACATATTTTGTTTTGGTGTGGTTAATTCAGGAGACTGGTGTCATATCTTGACTTTTTCTGCAGATGTATGTTCTGAGGTAAGATGTCTCCTATGATCCCAGGTTACCAGAAATTCATTTTGGAAGAAAGCCTTGATATTTCTTGATTGACAGTGAATCAAATAAGAAGATACTTTCAAATAGAAGTTTTGTTTGAAGCCAGATAATTTTGTATTTTAATTGGCTTAAATCTTAACTAAGGGAGCTTGAAGAAATAGCAGCAATATAAAACATGTGATTTTAGAGGTGGTCGAAAGGTGTGTCAGGGTGGACCGAGAACTGGAAGAGGCATGGGGTGGACCGAGAGCCGGAAGGTGTGTAGGGATGGGCTGCCTTAGTCTGGTCGGAAGGTGGGAGGAACGGGGGCTTGCTGGTTCTGTATTGTCTGCACTTTTGTATGTAACAATATTATCTCATGTACAATGTCATTGTCGCTGTCTTTTATATGTGGAACTGGGATTTGAGATTTGTCCTCATCTCCCTGCAAAGTGATTGAACGATAGGGTTTGGGGCCTAGCTTTGCTGCTCCTCTCCCTTGTAAAATTGCTGTTGCATACAGCTGTAACTGTTAACTGTTTTTTGTAAACTGTTTTGTAATTTGTTTAATAAAATATTATAAAACATGTGGTTTGTACTTCTATATGGCTTTGGAATTGTGTTGTAACTTAGCAATGTGTTATGTTTTAATGCTTTGAAAAAGAGATGATTGAGAGAAAAATAGGTGAACTCATTATGTACATCCTCCAAAATGATTACCCAGAGATGAATAATCCATTTGAAATCAACTTTGTCACACCATTTAGAATCCTAAATATTTCAATCAGATCAGTTGTCACTCTTTAAGTTCTCCAGTCCCTATACACATCTATCCGCCATGACGAAGGCCTCCAAGCTCTCTGTTTCTTCCTCTCCCGTTGGCCCCACTAGTACCCTTCCACTGACTGTTTTTAAGTTGAACTGGTCCTCACTCTCAATAATTTCTCCTTTGAGTGTTCCCACTTTCTCCAGACGAAAGGGGTAGCCATGGATACTTGCATGAGCTCTAGCTATGCTTGTCTCTTCTTTGGATATGTCGAACAGACCATCTTCTGTAAGTGCACCGGCACCACTCCCTACTTTTTCCTCCGCTACATTGATGACATGAGGAGATTGAACAGTTCATCATCTTCACTAACACCTTAAGTTCATCTGGACTATCTTGGACACCCCCTTGCCCTTCCTGGACCTCTCCATCTCCATCAACGGTGACCGATTTAACACTGGCATCTTCTGCAATCCCATCGAATCCCACAGCGACCTCCTCCCAGCCTTCCTTGTGTAAAAACACTATCCCTTATTGCCAAATCCTCTGCCTCCACCGCATCTGCTCCCAGGAGGACTAATTCCACCACAGAACAAAGCAGATGGCCTCCTTCTTCAAAGACCGCAATTTCCCCTCACACATTTTTCATGATGCCCTTTAGCACATCTCATCCACTTCCCGCACCTCCACCCATAAACCCCACCCTCCAAAGACAACAAGGACAGACCCCCCCCCCACCCTGGTCGTCACCTTCCACCCCACCAACCTCCGGATGCATTGCATCATCTTCCACCATTTCTGCCATCTAAAAACAGACCCCACCATCAGTAATATATTTCCCTCCCCACCTGATCTTCATTCCATAAAGACCATTCCCTCCATGACTCTCTTGTCAGGTCCACGGGATCAATCACGGGTGAGGGATCAATGTGGTTTCCTTATTTCCCCTTTCCACATCTTATCCCCAATCCAGCATTGCAACTTCCACCGTCCTCTTGACCTGTCCTACCTGTCCATCCTCCTTTCCATCTATCCGCCCCACCTTCTTCTCTGATCTATCACCTTCACCGCAACCTTCATCTACCTATTGAACTCTCAACTTCCTTTGATTCAGCCCCATGCCCCTCCCAATTATCTCTCAGCTCCCTTGGCCCACAAACCACATTCCCAATGAAGGGCTTCTGCCCAAAGTGTCGATTCTCCTGCTCCTCAGATGCTGCCTAACCGGCCGTGCTTTTCCAGCAGCACACTCTCGACTCTGATCTCCAGCATCTTAAGTCCTCACTTTCTCCATATGTCCTTTGGTCAATAACCTAGTTGATTTAGATTACAACAAAAGACACCTATCAGGTCAATCAAGCCAGTACCTTGAGAAAAATGGCAAGGGATGGACAGGAATGGCCAATTTTCCTATGTGCTCAGACTAGAGATTGAAATCTGCAGACTTCTGTTGAAGAAGGTTGAGATGAATTCAGCTCTGAATTTAGGTTTGGTCATTAGTTTTGCGTGTTTATTTTCTACCATATTATTATTTGCAGTGCAGTAATATTTGCATTGGAGGAGGCTGCAATTCACAATTTCACATATAGTTTCATTATTGAAATGAATCAGGAATTGATTAAGGCAGTTTTTTTTGATACCCAACTGTGGGCAACATGTGTGTTCATCTAGAAATGTGTCTGCATGTTATTCCAGACATGACATCATCATTTAGAAAGTGTTGGTGGCATCATTTGCAAATATTGCAATGAAGATGCGCAGTAAGTGCATTCATCTTTGAAACAAATTTCAGTGGCAGAAATGGGAGTGATGGGAGGACAGAGTGAGGGAGTAAGGATGAATGGGGTTAGGGGAGAATTGGTGGAGGGGGGAGAGATTTTATGCTGGCATCCCCACCACCCTCCATTCACAAAACCCAGATCCTGATTCCCCTCTCCTGTATTCCAATCTCAATTCCCCTTCCAATTTGCATTCGCTAGAACCATTTAAAGCGCTTGCATAATGTAAAGCAGCATATAAAGATCATACGCTAGTGTCAGCAAACATAACCAAAAGTGCTTCCTAAGCCCCACAAGTATGCACATGTGCCAATCCAAAGACACACATGCATGACTCCAAACACTATCTAATCACGTGGAATGTATGTGTGGTAAGGCCAATATTTGCTGCCTTCCCATAAGTGACATGAACATGGCGGTGATTAGATGTCTTTGTGAACCTTTGAAGTATACAGGGAATTGTACATCTGCAATGCTACAAGGAAGGAATTGCAGGATTTTGACCCAGTGACAGAAGGAATGGTGATATAATTTAACATCATGATGGTGTGATGTGTGATGAAGAGGGAATTGCATCTGGTGATTTTCCCATCGATCTGCTGTCCTTGTTCTCCTAAGTGGTAGGGGCCACAAGTTTGAAGTTTTTTCTCAAAGGAGCCTATATTAGCTGGAACGGTACATACATGTACTGGAGATAGTAAACACTGCTACCAGCGCATACTGGTGAAGAGGATGAATGTTGATGGTGATGTATCAGTTGCCCATAAAGTGGGCTATTTTTTCTGGTACATGGTGTAGATTTCTGAATGTTTCAGAGTTGCAGTCATCCAGGCCCACGGGAAGTATTTCATTACAGTCTTCACTTGCCCCTTCTAGATGGTGGTCAGGGATTGGGAAGTCGGGGGCGGGGGCAGGGGGGGCGGGGGGGGTGAGTTACCAGCTTCAGAATTCCTACACTCTGAAGTGGGGATGGTGGGAGAGACATTTCTGCATGTGTTCTATTTCCTACTCCTGCACCTCAAACAATCTCACTCTAAACTCTACTTGCCGCCATTTTGCTAATTCAGTTACTCTGCCAACGTCCACTAGCAGTTTCTCTAATTTCTACAATATTTAATTTGCTAATTATCTTGACACCACTATTATACTTGAATGTTTGTTTGCTCCCTCATACCATTGACATTAAATAGTAATATTATTCATGGGACAACCTATTATCTTCCCACAACTGAAACATTTCTACATCATCAGTGCAACTGACACTTGAACAAGTTTTTCAAAGCTTTCTCATCTTCACCACATCATATGCTTTTTCTTTTTCTTTTTCTTTTATACTATGCCTGTCTTCCAATGTCAGCTGAATTTGCATCGTCCTCCCCTTTGGTATCTTTCTTCTTCCTTGGGAAGAATTTCTGCTGTGCCTCCTAAGTTACCAACAGAAATTCCTGCCATTGCTGCTGCACCATCTTCCCTACTAGGATCCCCTTCCAAACAATTCTGGGCAGATCTTTCCTCAGGTCTTTGCAGCTACCACCACTCTGATTCAAATACCATTACATCTGATTGCAGCTTCTCCCTCTCAAACTGCATGGTCAATTCTATCATTTCATGGTTACTGCTCCCACTCGGGGTTCCTTCACCAAGTCTGCCTCATAACACATCATCAAATCTAGAGTTGCCATTTTTCTCATGTGGTTTTCCATGTGCTGCTCCAAATAAAAATCTCATGCACATTTCAAGAATTCGTTTTCCTTAGATCTCTTCTGAAACTGTTTTTCCCAAGCCACCAGCATGTTGAATATTCCACATGATTATTGCAATAGTACCTATTTATCTCCTGATTTATTTTCTGCCAAAATCCTGAGTACTGCAATGGGGACTGCCTATCACTCCCATCAGGGCGTTTGTATCCCATTGTAGTTCCTCAGATACAAATTCTTTGCTTTCCAACTTTATATCACTTCCTGCTATTGATTAAATTTTATTTCTTACTGACAAGACAGCTACATCCCATCTCCCCATCTGTCTGCCCCTTCAATCGGACACGTATCATTGGATATTTAGTTCCAGCCCAGATCTTTGCAGCCTTGCATCTATGATACACACAGCTTCCTTCCAGCCAAGGTCAATCTGTGCTACAAACTCATTTACCTTGTTTCATAGACTGTAATTAAGAATGACTCCTGTGTTGACTACCCCGCCTCATAGCTGTCCCTTTATCTCTTGTGCCTGAAGCTAGATTCCTGAGCTTTTCCACACTCCTGTGTTCGCACACTTTTGAAACTTTTAATGATCTCTGCTGAGCCTCCCCATACTTTAAACATTTCCTCAAATCCCCACTCCTCTCCTCACTATTTAGTCTAACGTTCTATCGACAGCATTTGTTATGCAATTGATCTGGTCCCAGCATGATTGTGGAGCTCATCCCAATAGAACAGTTCCCTCCTTCCCCAGTACTGTGCCAATGACCAATGAATTCATATCCATTTCTCCCACACCAATCTTGGAGCCACATGTTTACATCTCGAACCTAGATGTGCCTATGCCAGTTAGCTGTGGCTAATTAATAATCATGAGATGATTACCTATTTGGTTCTGCTTTTTAATTTAGCCCCACCAGGTCATATTCCCTCAGCAAATCTTTCTATCAATATTGTTACTTAGAACTGGATCTTTCCCTTCCCAAGCCAAGTTCCTCTATAGCCCAAATGAGATATCCTGAATCCACGCATCAGGCAGGTAGCACAACCTTTGGGACTCTTAATCCTGGCCACCGAGAACAGTAACCATTCCTCTGACTATACTAGCCCTGATTAGAACAACATTTGTCTTTTCACCTCCTCTTGAATGATTCTCTGTATCATCATCAATTTGCTCATACTTCCTACAGACTCTGCTCTCATCCATACAGAAAGTAAGAATCTCAAGCCTGTTGGATAAGCTCAAAGGCTGAGGCTCCTTCAGCACTACCTTTTAGAATATCTTTGAGAGCCTCACTTATAGTTATGCCCTCTTTGCCAAATTATAAGCATGTGACTGCCTCCTGAAACACTGCATGTAGGTAAAGTCTCTCCCTCCCTGACGAGTAGTGGTGGTCAAAGCTCAGATTCCAACTAATCAACTCTGAGCTGCATTTCCTGAAGTAATTAACACTTGTTACAGATGTGTTCACTACAAATCAAAATGGGATCAACCAGCTCCCACATCATGGAGGTATAATGCATCTCCTGGCCCTGCATCTCTGTTTTGTTCACTTAGTTTTTAAAAACAAAAATTAAAAACTTCTTATTGGCCTTTTAATTTGTTACCTGCAAATATGAACTAATAAAATCAAAATGTGGAGGTGCTGGTATTGGACTTGCTTGGACAAAGTTAAAAAAATCCACACAGCACCAAGTTAGTGTCCAACAGATTTATTTGGAAGTAAACACACCTCTTCCCCTGCTGCACTGAATTCCCATGCTTCTTCCACATTTTCCAAAATACACTGCAGATGTTTCGCATTCCAATGTGATTCCTCCTTTCTGACCTTCGATCGTTTACCGGTCTTTTCATTGGGATCAACAGTACACAATCATTAAATGTATCAGTTAAAGCAATTATAATTCTTTGTTGAGTGAGTATTGGGTACATAGATATGTAGAATTATAGTATTAACTGCTTTACTATTAATTTGTTATGTGATTGATTAGACTGGGCTATTTGAAAATTGCACTTGTAATGTTTGGACATAAGTTAAGAGTAGTAAGTTTATTATGTCAACCTGTCTTCCTTTTTTTAAAGATTTGTTCCCTCCATCTGATGCGGAATTTGAAACAGAATCTGATGAAATTGGAGATGGAGTTGTGAGGACTATCACCTGAACAAGAGTGGAATTGAGGAAAAGGTTAATGAAAAACAATCTTACATTTGTCATTTATTTATTGGTAATGGTGTGGCACAAAATTTGATGTTAAAAATAACAAGTCCCATCCAACCAATTTAGCAATCATTACAGTTGGAAAGGCTCTAAGGAAGAGTATGAAAAATCTACTAATTAAAATGTGGAGAATGGTAAATCATAACAGTTAGATTTAGAACTAAATAAAAATCAGAGCAAGATTTAATATGATTTGACTTAATTGGAGTACAAATTTTATATGTTACAATTTTCCTTTATAATTTACTTTGGGAAAATTTTAGTTAGGAGCACCTTATTCTATCATATTGTGTAATGTGAATTACTAAAGATGTCATGTTATTGTGATGAGAATTGAACTCTGGTGTGAAGTTGCTTAACAAATGAAACCGTGAATGAGGTGTTATCCTCTCACCTGAGCATACAAAATCTAATTCAATTTGACACTGCAGACTAATGTAGACGTGTGAATTGTTGTTTTCTCAAAAATGTTCACAAATTTGAAATCAAACTATTACAGGAGAGATTCTTATAAGTAATTCCTCAAAGGAGTATGTTTCTAATGTACCAAAAGTTTCATTTAATTTACAATATATTTGGGCAACACAGCTTTTAGTAGAGAAAACATCAGTCTGTGCATCAGCATTTTGAATTGCAGTTAATGAAGGTGCATTGCTATGATTCTTACAAAATGACACAGAACGAACGACAAACTTATAATCAAAGAAAAGTAATGGAACTGCAATTCCATCTCACAAATCAACTAAAAAGATGATATACTAAATAAAGGAAAGCAAGCAATCCAAAATTATTGATTTACAAAGTCTATCAAATTTAAGTTATAGCCATATTACTTAAAATTGTTTGCATTGAGAGGTTAGTAAGAAAAATCTACAAATCTGTCCATTGTAAATAGAATTTACATTTGTAAAAGTCCAATATAGAATCTCTGAACATGAATTGCTCAACTAATCCACCAATCATTATTCAATGAAAATAGTCTCCTTTCAGTGGTTGATATAGTTTTACGAATGCGGTCTGAAAAACCTTAGAAGACTTCAGTATGTTAAAGACATGACTTAAATGGAAGGTGTTTTTAAATCAAAAGGATTCACATTCAATACAGGTAGGAACTGGAATTAAATCATGATTATGGTTTTCAATCCTTCCTTCTTCAAAAAAACAAGATACTGTATGGTTTGCCAAGCAGATTTCCTATTTGTTTGTGTTGTACTGTTATTGAAAGTCTGGGTAAAAATGAAATCACACTTTGTACTGTATGTGAACCCCATGTTCTGCAGCCTGCTCACCGAAGCTTGTCCTGTTGCTGCAAGCCTCAATGCAGAAAGATTTTAGGTTTTGATTGTGTACCAGGTGGCAACCATAGATGCTCAGATAAGCAATTGCTGATGACAACAACCTCACGAGCTTGCAAAGCTGTTGTCACCAGCAGTTCAGATCATTAGGTAAATACTGTTAACACAACTCAAAAATAAATGGGATTTTCTGTGCTACCAGCTGGGTTTCAAAGCATAGCTATGAAGATGAACCAAGAGAGTCAACAACAAATATTTTAATATTTAAGCAATCTAAGTAACCAATCACTGCTGGAGATAATTTTAATAAAATTGTCAGCTAAGATCCTTGTCTTTAAGTCCTACATGCTGCAGAAACTCTAGAACATTCCAGTGGCTTAAAAAGAAAGTGCAGAAATATCTTTACTTTCTCAAATAACAGCTGTTATTTTTGAGTTTGAGGGACAATACTGACTCTGTTAGTTTAATAATTAAATTTAGAGATTCCAGAGGGGCACTTTCCGTACTTCCAGAGAGGACCTTTGAGTGTTTCTTCAGATTGTTGGGAGTCTAGCAGTCCTGGAATCCTTCATTAGAATTGTTTTTTGCAATGGCAAAGATACTCAATTATTGAAGGGCTGACTTCGGTGAGATGGGAAGGAGTCCTGCCCAGGTCAATGGAAATCAAAATTGGTTGAATGACTATTGTGCAGCATTAACTATGTTCTTCAGATTACAAGACCATCTGTCACAGAATCAGAATTAGACCGTTCAGCCAATTGACTCTGCTGTACTATTCGATTATGTCTGATATGTTTCTCAATCCCACTCCCCTGCCTTCTTCTATTACTTTTGATCTTCTTACAAATGAAGAACCTATCTCTGCCTTATCTTATTTCAGAGCTTCGTCTGCAGCACCTTGTCAAAAGTCTTAGGGGAATCTGATGAGATCAAGTTCACTGGCTGTCTTTTGTCAAATTTGCTTGTTACTTCCCCAAAGAATTCTAAAAGATTTGTCAAGTGTGACTGTTATGTGATGAAGCCATGCTTTGTCAATCATATTTGCCATTCACTTCCAAATACTCAGCAATATCATCCTTAATAGTCTATTTACATTCTTACTAATGACTAAAGCTAATTGGCCTAAAGTTTTCTGTCTTCTGGATCCCTCTCTTCTTAAGCTGGTGTATTAAATAAAGCATTTTCCAGTCAACAGTGATCCTTCCTGACCCTAGTGATTCATAAAAGGTCACCACCAATGCCTCAACCTTCTCCTCAGCTCTGTCCTTTCGAACTCTGGATTGTCATGCATCTGATCTGGAGGTATAAAGTTCTTCAAACACTTCAACATCCTCAACACATTCACCTTCATGATAACCATTATGCTTACCTCTACCCCAATTTGATGGAAGTACTGGAATGCTACTAAGGTCTTCCACTGTGAAAACTGATACAAACAACATGTATTAGTTGTTTGCCATTTCATTATTCACCATTACTACTTCTGCAGTTTCATTTTTCAGTTTTTCAATGTCCACTCTTGCCACACTCTTGTCCTTTGATGTCAAAAATGAACAGTCAGTTGTGAATGGTGGTGGACAATTAAGCAACTCACTGGAGGAGGAAATTCCATGCATATCCATATTCTTAATGATGGAAGAGTCCAACATATCTGTGCAAAAGACAAGGCTGAAGCATTTGTCAGCCAGAAATATTGAGTGGACAATCCATCTCTGCCTCCTCCAGTGATCCCCAGCCTTTAGCCAATTCTATTCACTCCAAGTAATATCAAGAAATAGAGTCAGAGTCATAGAGATGTCCAGCATGGCAACAGAACCTTTGGTCCAACTTGTCCACACCGACCAGATATCCCAACCCAATATAGTCCCACCTGCCAGCACCTGGTCCATATCCCTCCAAACCCTTTCTATTCATATACCCATCCAAATGCCTCTTAAATGTTGCAATGTACAAGCCTCTACCACTTCCTCTGGCAGCTCATTCCATACCCATACCACCTTGTGTGAAAAAGTTACTCCTTAGGTCTCTTTCATATCTTTCCCCTTTCACCCTAAACTTATGCCCTCCAGTTCTGGACTCCCTGACCCCAGAAAAAAGACTTTGCCTATTTACCCTCTCCATGCCCCTCAATTTTGTAAACCTCTATAAGGTCACCCCTCAGCCTCCGACGCTCCAGGGAAAACAGCCCCAGTCTGTTCAGCCTTTCCCTATAGCTCAAATCCTCCAACCCTGACAACATCCTTGTAAATCTTTTCTGAACCCTTTCAAGTTTCACAACATCTTTCCGATAGGAAGGAGACCAGAATTGCAATATTCCAACAGTGGCTTATCCAATGTCCTGTACAACTGCAACATGACCTCCCAACTCCTGTCCTCAATACTCTGACCAATAAAGGAAAGCATACCAAATGCCTTCTTCACTAAACTATCTACCTGGGACTCCACCTTCAAGGAACTATGAACCTGCACTCCAAGGTCTCTTTGTTCAGCAACACTTCCTAGGACGTTACCATTAAGTGTATAAGTCCTGCTAAGACTTGCTTTCCCAAAATGCAGGACCTCGCATTTATCTGAATTAAAATCCATCTCCACTTCTCAGCCCATTGACCCATCTGGTCAAGATCCTGTTGTAATCTGATGTAAACGTCTTCGTTGTCCACTACACCTCCAATTTTGGTGTCATCTGCAAACTTACTAACTGTACCCCTTACGCTCACATCCAAATTATTTATGAAAATGACAAAAAATAGAGGACCCAGCACCAATCTTTGTGGCACTCCACTGGTCACAGGCCTCCAGTCTGAAAAACAACCCTCCACCCCCACCCTCTGTCTTCTAGTTTTGAGCCAGTTCTGTATCCAAATGGCTAGTTCTCCCTGTATTCCATGAGACCTAACCTTGCTAATCAGTCTCCAGTGTGGAACCTTGTCAAATGCCTTACTGAAGAGCATATAGAGCACATCTACCACTCTGCCCTCATTAATCCTCTTTGTTACAACTTCAAAAAACTCAAATCAAGTTTGAGAGACATGATTTGCAACGCACAAAGTCATGTTGACTATTCCTAATCAGTCCTTACCTTTCCAAATACATGTACATCCTATCCCTCAGGATTCCCTCCACCATCAGGTTCACTGGTCTATAGGTCCCTGGCTTATCTGTACCACCTTCTTAAACAGTGGCACCACGTTTGCCAACCTCCAGTCTTCCAGCACCCCACCTGTGACTATCGATGATACATATCTCAGCAAAAGGCCCAGCAATCACTTCCCTAGCTTCCCACAGAGTTCTCAGGTACACCTGATCAGGTCCTGGGGATTTATCCACCTTTACCAGTTTCAAGACATCCAGCACTTCCTCCTCTGTAATCTGGACATTTTGCAAGATGTCACCATCTATTTCCCTACAGTCTATGTCTTCCATATCCTTTTCCACAATGATTCAAAATACTCATTTTCGTATCTCCCCCATTTTCTGCGGCTCCATACAAAGTCCACTTTACTGATCTTTGAGGGGCCCTATTCTCTCCCTAGTTATCCTTTTGTCTTTAATGTATTTGTAAAAAACACTGGATTCTCCTTAATTCTATTTGCTAAAGCCATCTGATGTCCTCTTTTTCCCCTTTTTGCCCTCCTGATTTCCCTCTTAGGTATACACTCCTACTTCCTTTATACTCGAAGGATTCACTTAGTCTATCCTGTCTATACCTTACATATGCTTCCTTCTTTTTCTTAACCAAACACTCAATTTCTTCAGTCATCCAGAATTCCCTATACCTACCAACCTTTCCTTTCACCCTAACAGGAATATACTTTCTCTGGATTCTCATTATCTCATTTCTGAAGGCTTCCCATTTTCAAGCTGTCCCTTTACCTGCGAACATCTGTCACCAATCAGCTTTAGAAATTTCTTGCCTAATACCGTCAAAATTGGCCTTTCTCCAATTTAGAACTTCAACTTTTAGATCTGGTCTATCCTTTTCCATCACTATTTTAAAATCTAATGGAATTATGGTCGCAGACCCCAAAGTGCTCCTCCATTGACACCTCAGTCACCTGCCCTGCCTTATTTCCCAAGAGTAGGTCAAGTTTTGCACCTTCTCTAGTAGGTACATCCACATACTGAATCAGAAGATTGTCTTGTACGCACTTAACAAATTCCTCTCCATCTAAAACCTTTAACACTATGGCTGTCCCAGTCTATGTTTGGAAAGTTAAAATCCCTGACCATAACTTCTCTATTATTCTTACAAATAGCTGAGATCTCCTTACAAGTTTGTTTCTCAATTTCCCTCTGACTGTTAGGGGGTCTAGACTACAATCCCAAAAAGGTGATCATCCTTTTCTTATTTCTCAGTTCCACCCAAATAACTTCCCTGGATGTATTTCCGGATATATCCTCCCTCAGCTCAGCTGAAATGCTATCCCTTATCAAAAACGCCACTCCCCCTCCTCTCTTGCTTCCTTTCTATCCTTCCTGTAGCATTTGTATCCTGGAACAATAAGCTGCCAGTCCTGTCCATCCCTGAACCATGTTTCTGCAATTGCTATTATATCCCAGTCCCATGTTCCTAACCATGCCCTGAGTTCATCTGCATTCCCTATTAGGCCCCTTGCATCGAAATAAATGCACTTTAATTTATGAGTCCTATCGTGTCCCTACCTGCCCTGACTGTTTGACTCGCTTCTGTTCTCAACTGTACCAGTCTCAGATTGATCTCTTGCCTCACTATCTCCCTGGGTCCTACCACCACCTTACTAGTTTCAATCCTCCCAAGTAGCTCTAGCAAATTTCCCTGCCAGTATATTAGTCCCCTTCCAATTTATGTGCAATCTGTCCTTCTTGTACAGGTCACTTCGACCCCAAAAGAGAGATTCCAATGATCCAAAAATGTGAATCCTTCTCCCATACACCAGCTCCTCAGCCATGCATTCATCCGCTCTATCCTCCTATTCCTGCCCTCACTAGCTCGTAGCACTGGGAGTAATCCAGATATTACTACTCGAGGGCCTCCTTTTTAAATTTCTGCCTCTCTGTAATCTCCCTTCAGAATCTCAACCTTTTCCCTTCCTATGTCATTGGTTCCAATGTGGACAATGACCTCTTGCTGGCTCCTCTCCCCCTTGAGAACACTCTGCACCCTCTGAGACATCCTTGATCCTGGCACCAGGGAAGCTGCTGGCTACAGAAATGTCAGTCTTTACCTTGGACTACAGAATTACCTCATACAATTGATCTCTTGGAAGCAGACGTACCCTTCATTGCATTAGAGGCAGTCTCAATACTAGAAACTTGGCTGTTCATGCTTCGTTCCCCTGAGAATCCATCACTCCCCTACAATTTCCAAAACACCATACCTGTTTGAAATGGGTATGTCCACAAAAGACTCCTGCACTAGGTGCCTACATCTCTTACTTTTCCTGGAGTTAACCCATCTATGTGACTGTATCTGAGACTTTTCCCCCCTTCTATAATTGCCATCCATCACATACTGTTGATGTTGCAAATTTCTCATTGCTTCTAACTGTCTCTCCAACTGATCCATTCGATCTGATAAGATTTGCATCTAATAGCATTTATGGCAGATATAATCCACAGTAACCCTTAAGCTCTTTAAGCTCCCACATCTGACAAGAAGTACATATCACTGTAGTAAAGACCATTTTTGCTCCTTC
The DNA here is from genome assembly GCF_047496795.1 of Chiloscyllium punctatum. NCBI lineage: Eukaryota > Metazoa > Chordata > Chondrichthyes > Orectolobiformes > Hemiscylliidae > Chiloscyllium > Chiloscyllium punctatum. The sequence continues at coordinate 26,162,830 of NC_092744.1, read as the reverse complement.
ACAATCTACAGACCCAGAAAGTAACACCGTCTTATTCCTCTACAAAACACTGCCCCAGGTTAAATTAATAGTTATGGCTTATATTTCAAGTTTAATCAAGAGACATAACTCCAAAAAAAACATAATCAAGAAAGAACCCACTCTACTCACTACTGCAGCCTTTCTGTTGGACACACTTAAAACAACGATGAACTTATCTGATTATGCACTGTGAACTTTGCCTAAATAGGTTCCTCCAAGATTAGTTGTGAATTTCACGGTTTGTAATTTTTCCAGCGACATTGAAGTCAAAATAGCAAAGGCAGTAACTGTGCAGGTTCTCTCTCTCTCTCTCTCTCTCTTTCTCTCACTCACTCACTCACTCTCCTGCACTGTCCTTACCATGTGCTTCCTTTGTCTGTTCTTCTCCCTTTTAAAACTGCTGTTGTTTTGACTTTTTCACCCCCCAAAGATGCAACTGATGAAACAGTAATTGTTACTCCTGGAATTCGAGGAAATCACCTCCAGCACCTAAATACCTCAAAAAAAAGGAGCAGCGTTACAGCCAGAAATTTTTCCCGTTATCCATCTGGGATTACCCAGAATCCCTCCCAATTGGAGGCACTGGATGCTGCAAATGCTATGGATCGTCACAACATTCCAAACAATAATATTGAAGACTTTTGCTCCATAACTTGCCACTCCCCTAACCAAGTACAACTATAACACGGGTATCTACTCAACAATTTGGAAGAATCCTCAGGTATGTTGTCTATACAAAAGGCAGAACTAATTCAACCCAGCCAATCACTGCCTTATTAGTCAACTGTAAATCATCAGTAAAGTCATGGAAGGTGTCATCAACAATGCTATTAAGCAACACTTGCTCAGAAGTAACCTGCTCAGTGAAGCCCAGTTTGTGTCCCAACATGACAACTCAGCTCCTGACCTTGTTACAGCATTCCTTCAATCATTGACAAAAAAAAGCTGAATTCCAGATGTGAAGTGAGTCATAGCCCTTGACATCCATGCTGCATTTGACCAAGTGTGATGTCAAGGAACTGTAGAAAAACTGGAGTCTATGAATATCAGGGGAAAACACTGCATTGGTTAACAACAAAGAACAAAGAAAATTTCCAGACCAGGAACAGTTCCTTTGGCCCTCCAAGCCTGAGCCGATCCAAATCCATTCTCTAAACCTGTTGCCGAATTCCTAAGCATCTGTATCCCTCTGCTCCTCACCTACTGATGCATCTATCCATACACATTTTAATTGAACCTACTACCTCTGCTGGTAACACATTCCAGGCACCTACCCCCTCTGTGTATATCCCCCTTAAACTTTTCACCCATCACCTTGAACACATGACCTCTCACCATTGAATCCCTCACACTGGGAAAAAGCTTATCTCTATCTACCCTGTCTACACCCTGCATGATTTTGTAGACCTTAATCAGGTCCCCCCTCAATCTCCTTTTTTCCCCAATCAAAACAATCCTAACCTACTCAATCTGTCTTCATAGCTAGCACTTTCCCCACCAGTCAACATCCTTGTAAATCTTCTCTGCACCCTCTCCAAAGTGTCCACATCTTTTGATATGTGGTGACCAGAACTGTACACAGTATTCTAAATGCGGCCGAACCAAAGTCTTGTACAATTTTAACATGACCTGCCAGCTCTTACACTCAGTACCCCGACTGATGAGGGCAAGCATACCATATGCCTCTTTGACCACCCTATCCACCTGTGCAACAACCTTCAGGGTACAATGGACCTGAACTCCCAGATCTCTCTGCTCATCAACTTTTCTCAAGGTTATTCTGTTTACATTCCAGATGAAGGGCTTTTGCTCGAAACATCGATTTCACTGCTCGTTGGATGCTGCCTGAACTGCTGTGCTCTTCCAGCACCACTAATCCAGTATTTGCTTTCCAGCACCTGCAGTCATTGTTTTTACCTCTATTCTGTTTACAGTATATTTCGCGCTAGAATTAGACTTCCCAAACTGCAAGACCTCACTTTTGCCTGGATTGAACTCCATCTGCCACGTCTCTGCCCAACTCTCCAGTCTATCCGTATTATCCTGTATTCTTTGACATGCCCTATGCTTTCTGCTACTCCACCAATCTTCGGGCCATCTGCAAACCGATCAGACCAACAATGCCCTCTTCTTGATAATTTATGTATATTACAAACAACAGTGGCCCCAGTACAGAACTCTATGGAACACCTCTGGTCACCTTCCCCTATTTCGAGAAACTCCCTTCAACTACAACTCTGTCTCCTGTTGCTCAACCAGTTCTTTATCCACCTAGCTTGAACACTGCATGCCATATGACTTCACTTTCTCCATTAGTTTACCATGGGGAACCTTATCAAACGCCTTAGTAAAGTCCATGTATATGACGTTTTCAGCCCTTCCTTCATCTATCAACTTGATCACTTCCTCAAAGAATTTTATTAAGTTGGTAAGGCACGATGTACCCTACAAAAACATCATGTTGCCTCTCAATAATAAGCCAATTTATTTCCAAATAAAAATAGATTTTATCCCTTAGTACCTTCTCCAGCAACTTTCCCACCACTGACATCAAGCTCACTGGTCTATAGTTACCTGGAATATCCCTACCACCCTTCTTGTAAAGGAGGACAGCATGAGCAACCCTACATTCCTCTGGCACCTCACCTGTGTTTAAGGATGCTACAAAGATATCTGTCAGGACCTCAGCTATTACCTAGGCAACCTGGGATAGATCCCATCTGGTCCTGGGAATTTGTTCATCAAACACATGTTTCCTCCTTATGTCAACATGATCCAGAGTAAACAAACTTCTATCTTGAATCTCAGCATTCATCACCTCCCATTCCTCAGTGAACACTGATGCAAAGTAATCATTGAAAATCTCAACCATCCTCTCATTCACACAACCATCCTTCTTATTCGTTTACTGGACCAACATCTTCTCTAGTTACCCTCTTGATTATTGGGATTCTCGTTAATTCTGCTCGCTAAAGTTATTTCATGACCCCTTTCAGCCCGCTAGATTCCTCATTTAAGATTGGTCCAATCTCCCGATATTCCTCCAAGGCCATTCTGTTCTTAGCTGCCTGGATCTTATGTACGCTTCCCTTTTCCTCTTGGCACATCATACAATTTCTCCTGTCATCCACGGTTCATGAATCTTGCCTTTCCTATCCCTTGTTTTCAAAGAGACGTGCCTATCCTGCACTACCTTTAACCTATGTTTGAAAGCCTCCCATATATCAAATGTGGACTTTCCTTCAAATAGCCGTGTCCAATTCACATTTCCCAGTTCCTGCCTAATTTTGATACAACTGGCCTTGGCCCAGTTTAGTATTCATCCCTTAGGACCACTCTCATCTTTGTTTATGTGTATTCTAAAACTTACAGAATTGTGGTCACTGTTACCAAAGAAATCCCCCACTGCAACTTCTACCACCTGGCATGGCTCAATCCCCAACACCAGGTCCAATATGGCCCCTTCCTTGGAGGGGAAAGCTTTCCTGAACGTTCCTTACAAATTCTGCCTCATCCAGACCTCTGACACTAAGTGTATCCCAGTCAATGTTGGGAAAATTAAAATCTCCCATCACCACTACCCTGTTGCCTCTACACCTTCCCATAATCTGTTTACCTATTTGTTCTTCTACCTCACACTCACTATTGGGAGGCCTGTAATACAACCCCACCAATGTAACTGCATCCTTCTTATTTCTCAGCTCCACCCATAACACCTCACTGCTCAAGCTCTCCATAGTGTCGTCCTTTAGTGCAGCCGCAATATAATCCCTGACCAGCGGTGCAACTCCTCCCCACCTTTTACTTCTCACCCTGTCCTGTCTGAAGCATCTATATCCTGGAACATTTAGTTGCCAATCAGGCCCTTCCTTCACTCAAGTCTCTGTGACAGCAATGGCGTCATACTCCCAGGCACCAATCCAAGCCCAGTGTTCATCTACCTTACCCACTATACTCCTTGCATTAAAGTATATGCACATCAGGCCCCAGTTCATTTGAGCTCATCTGCTCTCTGCCTGCTCTTCCCCTTGGTAATGCTAACTCTGTGATCCTTACAGTATCCAGTTTTCACCTCCCTGTCTAGTGGTCTTGTCTTCTGGTTCCCAGCCCCCTGCCACATTAGTTTAAAACCTCCCTAACAGCAATAGCAAAAACTCCTGCAAGGACATTAGTTCCTGTCTGATTCAGGTGTAGACCATCCAATTTATAATAGTCCCAACTTCCCCAGAACCGGTACCAATGTCCCACAAATCTGAACCCCTCCTTCCTACACCATTCCTCAAGCCACCTCTTCATCCTGTCGATTCTTTCATTTCTACCCTGGCTAGCAAGTGGCATTGGAAGCAAACTCAAGATTACTACCTTTGATTACCTCCTCTTTAAGTTCTCTCCAAGCTCCCTTAATTCTGCTTTTAGGGCTCATCTTATTTTTTACTTATATCAGTGATGCTATATGCACCATGACAACTGGCTGTTCACCCTCCCCTTTCAGAATGCTCTGCAGCCCATTGACCCAGACACTTGGGAGACAACATACCATCCAGAAGTCTCATTTTTGGCCACAGAACCACCTGTCTACTCCCCTTACAATAGAATCCCCTATGACTGTGGCCCTACAAGTCTTTTTTCTGCCCTTCTGAACAGCAGTGCCCGCCACAGTGCCATGATCCTGGCAACTGCTGCTTCCCCTGGTGAGCCATCTTCCCCAACAGTATCCAAAACAATATACCTGTTTTGGAGGGAGATGACCTCAGAGAATGCTTGCAATGCCTTCCTACTCTTTTGGTCACCCATTCACTGTATTCCCTTAGCAATTCTAGCCTGCGGTGTGACCAATTCACTAAACGTGCCATCCAAGACCTCCTCGACATCGTAGATGCTCCACAGTGAGTCCATCCACAGATCCAGAGCTGCCATGTTGTCAAACAAGAGCTGCAGCTGGACACACTTCTTACAAGGGTAAGAGGGACGTCAACCACTTCCCTGAGCTCCCACATCAGGCAAGAGGCACATGCCACGGGTCTGAGGTCTCCTGTCATTGTAAGCCTTAGCTTTATATCAACTAACTAAAACCAAACAATGCACTTAAATACATGAAAGAAAGGAAAGAAAAAGAAAACTTACCTGACAGAATCCATTTTCTTCTGGTTAGAGGAGGATGGGTGGAAGGGAGATATTACATGTGTAGTAGCTCAGGTTTAGCTTCTGCCCAAATTTCTACTAAGTCCTTACCTTCCTGGCAACCTCCATATGTCTCTAATGTCACCTCCACTCTGTCTCCTACAGCTCCCAGACAGGAAAAAGGCCACAGGCTTTGAAGGTAAGAATTTATATTGTTCTCTTACTTTCCTGGCAAACTCCTTGGCTCCAACATCACCTCCGCTCTGTCTCCTGCTGCTCCCAGACAGGAAAACAAAAGTTGTAGTTATAGCTGACACAAAAGTTGAAGTTATATCTGGCACAAAGGATGATGGTTATAGGATCCAGGATATCTAAGCATGCATTCCTCAGGGTAGTGCCACAGGCACAATTATCTTCAGCTGCTTCATCAATGACCTTCTCTGCATCATAAGGTCAGATATTCACTGATGATTGCACAAAGTTGAGCACCACTTGTGATTCCACAGATACTTAAGCAGTCCATTTTCAAAAGCAAAATCATCTCGGCTTGGGCTAGCAAGTGGCAAGTAATATTCATATCACACAAATGTGAGACAATGATCATTTCCAATAAAAGACATTCTAACCAACACCTCTTGACATTTAATGTTGTTATCATCACATTACTACACCACTATCAACATACTTCAGGTTACTATTTGACTGGAAACTCATCTGGACTCATCATATAATCACAATGGCTATAAAAACAGGCCAGAGACCAGGATTGCTGTGGCAAGTAACTCACCTCCTGACTCACCAAAACCTGTCCATCATCTGCAAGAGAGAATCAGGAGTGTGATGGGATATGCCCCACGTGTCTGAATGGGGACAGTTCCAACAACAATCAAGAAACTTGACATCTTTCGGTACAAAGCAGCAGTCTAGGTTGACACTACATTCCCAAACATTCGTTCACTGCACCATCTACATTCAGTAGGAGCAACCTAAAAGTTGCACTGCAGAAATTCACCAAATACATGGCCACTTCTGTTTAGAAGGAAAATGGCAGCAGAAACATGGAAACACCACTACTTCTAAGATCCTCTCCAAGCCACTCACCATCCTGATTTGGAAATATATTGGAGTTTCTTCAATGTCATTGGTTCACAATCCTGGAATTTGCTCACTAATGGCATTGTGGGTAACCTACAGCACATGGATTGCAACGGCTGAAGAATGTAGCTCACCGCTATTTGTCAGCTGCAAATAAGGACTGCAATCAATACTGATCAGCTGGTCACGTCCACGTCTCACAGATGAATAAAATAATTTTAAAAACTGATGGTACAATTTCCCTCTGTATCTATCTATTTATAATGTCATTTCAATTTGAACTTAATAGTACAGTAGCTTGGAATGCATCATACATAATCAGTACGTTGTTCTACGTCTCACTGGTTATCATATTATGGAGCAACTGGGTGTTTCTATTCAGTATATAACTGTATACTCCATATAACACTGAAAACTCACTACTAACTCAAGAAATTTGAAAATTCATTTGTGAACGAATTTGAATATAATTAAATACAACCCTCAAATATTTTGAATTCTAACCAAAAAGCTGATGGACTGTTTTGAGGTCACAGAACTCCCTCTCCCATAAATGACATCACCACGGTTTTACCTAAATTGGCAATCACATCGCTTATTGGTCCATCAATTCTAATTCTGATAAACTAAGAAAAAAAGACATTTTTGACAAATCCGGATTTCACAGTCAATTTCCACTGAATAACTGGAGCCACTCGAATTTTTGATGTACACTTTCGTCGTAGATCAGGTTCTCCATCATATAACTTGAACAGAGTCGCCGTGAAATGTATTAGGTAAAAACAATGACTGCAGTTGCTGGAAACCAGATTCTGGATTAGTGGCGCTGGAAGAGTACAGCAGTTCAGGCAGCATCCAAGTAGCTTCGAAATCGACGTTTCGGGCAAAAGCCCTTCATCAGGAATAAAGGCAGTGAGCCTGAAGCATGGAGAGATAAGCTAGAGGAGGGTAGGGGTGGGAGAAAGTATAAGAGAGTACAATGGGTGAGTGGGGGAGGGGATGAAGGTGATAGGTCAGGGAGGAGAGGGTGGAGTGGATAGGTGGAAAAGAAGATAGGTAGGACAAGTCCGGACAAGTCATGGGGACAGTTACTGAGCTGGAAGTTTAGACCTAGGGTGAGGTGGGGGAAGGGGAAATGAGGAAACTGTTGAAGTCCACATTGATGCCCTGGGGTTGAATTGTTCCGAGGTGGAAGATGAGGCGTACTTCCTTCAGGCATCTGGTGGTGAGGGAGCGGCGGTGAAGGAGGCCCAGGACCTCCATGTCCTCAGCAGAGTGGGAGGGGGAGTTGAAATGTTGGGCCACAGGGCGGTGTGGTTGATTGGTGCGTGTGTCCCGGAGCTGTTCCCTAAAGTGCTCTGCTATGAGGCGCCCAGTCTCTCCAATGTAGAGGCGACCGCATCGGGAGCAATGGATACAATAAATGATATTAGTGGATGTGCAAGTAAAACTTTGATGGATGTGGAAGGCTCCTTTAGGGCCTTGGATAGAGGTGAAGGAGGAGGTGTGGGCACAGGTTTTACAGTTCCTGCAGTGGCAGGGGAAAGTGCCAGGATTGGAGGGTGGGTTGTTTGGGGGCGTGGACCTGACCAGGTAGTCGTGGAGGAACGGTTTTTGCGGAAGGCGGAAAGGGGTGGGGAGGGAAATATATCCCTGGTGGTAGGGTCTGTTTGGAGGTGGCAGAAATGTCAGCGGATGATTTGGTTTATGCGAAGGTTGGTAGGGTGGAAGGTGAGCACCAGGGGCGTTCTGTCCTTGTTCGGGTTGGAAGAGTGGGGTCTGAGGGCGGAGGTGCGGGATGTAGATGAGATGCTTTGGAGGGCATCTTTAACCACGTGGGAAGGGAAATTACGGTCTCTAAAGAAGGAGGCCATCTGGTGTGTTCTGTGGTGGAACTGGTCCTCTTGGGAGCAGATCCGGCGGAGGCGGAGGAATTGGGAATACGGGATGACATTTTGCAAGAGGTAGGGTGGGAAGAGGTGTAATCCAGGTAGCTCTGGGAGTCGGTGGGTTTGTAAAAAATGTCAGTGTCAAGTCAGTCTTCATTAATGGAAATGGAGAGGTCCAGGAAGGGGAGGGAGGGGTCAGAGATGGTCCAGGTAAATTTAAGATCAGAGTGGAATGTGTTGGTGAATTTGATGAATTGCTCAACCTCCTCGCGGGAGCATGAGTTTGATGAATTGCTCAGCCTGGGGATAATTTGTTCTGATTCTGCACGTTTCATTGGGTAAGTAGATCACAACAATACTTACCCGAATGCTGGAAATTTTGGTTTTTGTTACTTTCCAATTCATCGTCATTTATTCAAATAATACTCATTCTATTTCAAAATACTTCACCTTTTTTCATATCTTGGGCTGTTTGTAGGTATCACTTCAATGGGTCATACTGGGAGGTGTCAATTCTCGCCTAAAAGTTATATTTTTTGCACAGAAAGAGGCTTTGCCGCTCTCATGTTCTGTGTACTAATCGTGCAGAAGGATTCGAGAAACTTTTCAGCTGATACGGAATTAAGCAGATGTCTGTTCTAAATGGACTGCACCATTGTCTTAATCAAACGCAAATTTCTGCAGAGCAGAATTCTGCCACCTGAGCGGTAACCGCAAATATTATTCATTCATTGTAAGTTGAGATACCATCCTGTGGCTTAAAACAATGTAATTAAAACATCGTAGTTGTTCAGTTCAGTGGTTACTTATTAATGAACAAGATGAACTACATTCAAAACCGCACTCTAAAATATTGTTCTTTCCTGCTTCTGCGCCTGTGGATTCATGATATCATTTTGGGTCTTTTCATTGTCTTTACAAGTTAGAGATAAATATGAGTGAAATTATTTGTTTGGAAAGGTGGTAGAATAGTTTCAAACTTGTGTTTTTAACGAAATCCCAAATATCATTTAATTGTTTTGCCAACAACAGAAAAGACATTTTACAATCAGATAAACTCGAACTCAGTGGGATGTTAGATTCAGCGAAGCGTTCATTTATTCTCCTTTCAGGTTTCTTCCAGAAAATGAGGCTTTGAACAGAACGATAAAGTCGTGAAAATTGAATCAATGCTTTGGCAGTTTCTGTTGGGAATGTGTGTTTTAGTATTGTCTTCTGTGAGTTTCTGTCAGGTGTTTCTCACCGTCCTTTACTACTCCGGGCTAGTGTGCAAAGTTCACCTTTCGACCCACTGCCATCGACAGCTGTTAAGTTGTCATTATGTACCTTTCAACAACGTGCATGATATATCTGAAAAGTGTGACCCCTTGTCAGTAATATTTCCCGAGATTTGCGACCAAGCATAACATCAGTAATGTTTTGTGATATTTTAGAACAAGGCGCTGTAACATCCAAAATCTAACTTCACACATCATTATACCATGACATCCATAGTATCATCTCTCGGTTTTCTCCAGATTTGCATTATCCATAAGACCATAAGACATAGGAGTGGAAGTAAGGCCATTCGGCCCATCGAGTCCACTCCGCCATTCAATCATGGCTGATGCGCATTTCAGCTCCACTTGCCAGCGTTCTCCCCGTAGCCCTTAATTCCTCTAGACAACAAGAACCTATCAATCTCGGCCTTGAAGACATTTAGCATCCCGGCTTCCACTGCACTCCGTGGCAATGAATTCCACAGGCCCACCACTCTCTGGCTGAAGAAATGTCTCCGCATTTCCGTTCTGAAATGACCCCCTCTAATTCTAAGGCTGTGTCCACGGGTCCTAGTCTCCTCGCCTAACAGAAACAATTTTCTAGCATCCACCTCCAGTTGTGCTTATCTTTCGTCTGTCTTCTTGGATGAGCGCAAGAGTGCCTTTACCCGCCATAAACTGATTCTGGTTAAACGGTCAAACCTTCCAATCGTCCGATGGATCGGGGGTTAGTGATGGTCAGTGACTTTGTGATCAGTTATTTTCTGTAGAACAAAATCGCAGAACATTATATTACATTATTTCCAGCAGCCTGTTCACTGGGATCTCACTTGGAAAGAATTACCTGAATTGCTCTTTGAAAGATCTTCCAGTAACGAATATTCTCTTGTGTTGCAACATTCTATAATTTTATTAACTTAAGGAGCATTTCTTTAATTTTCAAGTGTTCATGTTCAAACATGTCATGCAATGAAACATGCATTGCAGATACTAACAATCTTTTCCCCTTTTGCATTTCAGCCTCAATAGTTCAACCTTCCAGTGAAACCACATCAGTTGAAATTGTGAATAAAAAAGGTAAAGATTTTCTGCATTCAGAGCTAAATTCAAAAGTATTACATTTAACGCGGATAAAAATGAATCTTTTGCATCAAAATAACAAATAAGACTTGTAAGATTATAGTCACCCATCCCATTCTCCAAACAAATGCACACTATCCATTCTGAACATTCATTATGCTCTCATATGCTTTTATAAACATTTAAAATAAATGGAAATTACTCATCAAATCATAGAACCAGAGTGATTCCTCTGTTTCTGAAATATATCCTCCCATGAATGTTGTGCCTCCTGATACACATTCTCGGGATGAAGAGTTCTGTGGGTCATCTCATTGAAGAAGCTTTTAGATCGCAACTAATGTTCACTCTGATCCTGGATACTTTACAACATACAACATTACTTTATAGCACTGTGCATTACCAAGGAGTAGATGGGACACATATATTTTCACCAGATAATCATTTTCACCATGATTAAGATCCAGCCTTCGTAACAAAGTCCAGATTTGGTATGATCACATGACTGAAATGTCAAGAAATAATATAATGTCGAACATAACTTATTGCTGAGAGAGTCTTTGACCTCTTGAAAATGAAAATGGTGGGGTGGAAGCTTGAAGAAACGAAATGCATTATAGCCTCAAAAAATAACAACTACTTTTTAAGCTCGATGCAGATAGTCATACATAAACTGCATAGTGGTAGGATATACACTTTAAAATTTTATGAAGCTGGGTGATATTTTGTTTGGTTTATGAAGTCCAATGTAATGAACAGCTGGAACGCCTTGGGCTTTTAAACACACAGGATAGATATCAATAGAACTAATTGCTGTGACTCTGAGTTCTAAAACAATTTGATGTATTTTTTAACTTTCCGAAGCACTCTACTAATAGGCAAAGAAAGTATGGTGCAATGACAAAGAACGAAGAACAAAGAAAATAGCAACACAGGAACAGGGCCGTCGGTCATCCAAGCTTACACTAATTCAGATCCTCAATCTACATTTGCTGTCTATTTTCTAATGCTTTATATCCCTCTGCTCCTTGCCCATTCATGTATTTGTCTAGATACATCTTAAATGGCGCTATCGTGCCCGCCTCTATTGCCTCCGCTAGCAATGCGTTTCAGACACCCATACACTCTGCAAAAGGAAGTATCCATGCATATCTCCCCTAACTTTTCCCCTCTCACTTTGAACTCATGACTCCTCATAACTGAATCCCCTACTCTGGGAAAAAGTTTCTTGCTATTCACCCTGTCTATACCTCTCATGATGTTATCACCCTCAATAAGGTCCCCCACCCCCATCCCTACCCTCTGTCTTTCTAGTGAAAATAAACCTTATCTAATGAACCTCTCTTCAAAGCTAGTGCCCTTCATACCAGGCAACATCCTGGTGAACCTCCTCTGCACCCTCTTCAAAGCATCCACATCCATTTGGTAACATGCCAACCAGAATTGTATGCAGTATTCCAAATGTGGCGGAACCAAAATCGTATACAACTGTAACATGACCTGCCAACGCTTGTACTCATGCCATATACCTCCTTGATCGCTCTATTGTCCTGCATTGCCACCTTCAGGGAGCAATGGACCTGAACACCTGGATCTGTCTGTACATCAATTTTCCTCAGAACTTTTCGATTTACAGTATAGTTTGCTCTTGAATTGTATCTTCCAAAATGTATTATCTCGCATTTGCCGGAATGGTACTCTATCTGCCATTTCTCGGCCCAACACTCCAATCTATTTATATTCTGCTGTATTCTTTGACAATCCCCTTCACTATATGCTACTCCATCAATCTTAGTGTCATCTGAAAACTTGCTAATCAGACCACCTATACCTTCCTCCAAATCATTTGTGCATATCACAAACAACAGTGGTCCCGGCACAGATGTCTGTGCAAAACCACTGGTCACACGTCTCTATTTTGAGAAGCTCCTTCCACTATTACTCTCTGTCTCCTGTTGCCAGCCAGTTCTCTCTCCATCTAGCTGCTACACCCTGAGTCCCATGTGACTTCACCTTCTACATCAGCCTACCATGGAGAACCTTATCAAGTGCCTTATTGAAGTCCATGTATATGACATCGACAGCCCTTCCCTCATCAATCAACTCTGTTACTTCCTCAAAGAATTCTATTAAGTCGGTATGACATTACTTTCCCTGCACAAAACCATGTTGCCTATCACTGATAAGCCCATTTTCTTCCAAATGGGATTAGATCGCATCCCTCAGTATCTTCTCCAGCAGCTTCCCTAGCACTGACATCAGGCTCACCAGTCTATAGTTACCTGGATTATCCCTGCTACCCTTCTTAAACAAGGGAGCAACATTAACAATTCTCGAGTCCACTGGGACCTCACCCATGTTCAAGGATGCTGCAAAGATATCTCTCATTTCCCTCAGTCACCCGAGATAGATCCTATCCAGACTTGGGACTTGCCTTTTAGAATACCCAACACTTCCTCCCTCCTTAACCCTGTTTGCTAAAGATACCACATGACCCCCTTTTAGCCCTCTTAATTCTTCATTTCAGATTAGTCCTACATTCACAATATTCTTCCAAAGCTTTGTCTGCCTTCATTCGCCTAGTACTTATGTACGCTTCATTTTTCCTCTTAGCAAGTATCACAATTTCACCTGTCATCCATGGTTTGCTAATCTTGCCATTTCAGTCCCCCATTTTCACAGGAACATATCTCTCTTGAACTCTCATCAACATTTCTTTAAAAGCCTCCCACATATTAAATGTGAATTTATCTTCAAATCACTGCCTGGGTCTCTCTTGCAGTCTAACAGTATGATGTCTTATAACAGGCTAAAAAAAAATCATTCACAACCATGGAGGAAAATGTGCGCTGAATGTATTCATGAACTCTCAGGCATCCTGTAAGTAGGCCAGCATGAACTTTTATCTGCATCGTAATATTAAGAGTGGCCTCAAATCGTTCAACTTTTTTTTGTCACAGTATTGATTTCAAAGCAATGGAACAGAGTCTTGGTGCCTTATAGTACTACAGTGCAGAAGGAGGCCCTTCAGCCCACTGTGGCTATTTGGCCATCAAGCACCAATCTACTCTAGTCCTTTTCCCAGCACTTGGCCTGATGACTTGTGCACATTGTATGGCATTTCAAGTGTTCATGAAGATATATTTCAAATAACGTAATGATTCCCCTGTCCAACATCCTTTTCAACAGTGAATTCTCGATAGGTGGAAGTGAGGACTGCAGATGCTGGAGATTAGAGTCCAGAATTTGGTGCTGGTAAAGCACAGCCAGTCAGGCAGCATCAGAGGAGCAGGAAAATTAACATTTTGGGCAAAAGCCCTTCATCAGGAAGGGCTTTTGCCCAAAACGTCGATTTTCCTGCTCCTCGGATGCTACCCGATCTGCTGTGCTTTTCCAGCACCACACTCTCGACAGTGAATTCTGCATGCCCACCACCCTCTGAGTGAAAAATATTTTCCATAAATCCACCTTATCCATGTTACATCTGGAATAAGGGGTAAAATTGTTCCCATCTGCCCTGCAGTGCCATGTGTAACTTTGCAGGTATCATTGGGATGACCACCCCTCCTTAACAGCTGTAAAGAAAACAACTTGGGCCTAACCGGTCTTTTTTCAAAGCTAAATCATTCCAGCTCTGGAAACATCCTGGATTTGTAATAATCATGAAATAGCGCCAATTATACGAAGTATCATGTCAAGAATTGTTCACAATCCTTTAGCAATTAAAGACATGACTATAAATGTTTTCCAAACTGTTCACAATTTCTTCTCCTGCCTTTCAATGTGACTGTGATCGAGCTGGAGCATCTGTGTGAGATTTCACAATAGCAAATTAGGCTATTCGGCCCATCGTGTACCTGTTGCCAAAGATCCATTGATTCTAATTCAATATTTAATCACTTGATCCGTATTCTTGTATGTTGTCATTTCATTTGGCGAAAAAAAAGTTGTCTCAGTAATTCTGCCATAACACAAACACGCAGTGGGATTTATTAGAGATCGAGCGAGAGTGGTCAAACCAAAATCTGTGTGCACAGCAGCACTTTGAAATATATGACGATAATACTTTTATAAATCTGTGAATCAGTATAAAGGTCAAGTCGCTTTGGATCCTATAACTGCTCTCTCAATGGAGACAGACGGCTGGTAGCGGGTTAACCTGAGGGTAACACGTCTCCGATGAGGCGTGAGTTTGAGAATGAGAATCGTTCATATTAACCTGAGCCAATGCAGGAATCAAACAGCACCATCACCCTGCATCGCAAACCAGGCGTCCAACCAACTGAGCTAACAGACTCCGATGAATCAGTGCTGTTATTGTGCTAAATTATAACATGGTTTATAATTATCCCAGAACACTTAGTTCAGTTCAATTGGGAAGCGTTTTGCAAAATTAATGTTTCTTCCCTTTGGATTTTAACAGAGCTCATAAGTTCCATGCTGGTGGGGCCATATGCACCATGTATTGGAAATTTGCTGGTTTATTACCGAGGTCAGTGGAACTCCGTTTGTAGTAGTCTGTGGGATTCGGCTGATGGAAAGATTGTCTGCAAGCAAATTGGCTGCGGTTCTTATCACACAACATCGACAAATCCCATTACACAAGAAACAGGACCTATGTTAGTGGATAAGATTCAGTGCAAAGGAACAGAATCTTCATTGTCGGAGTGTGCACTCAATTCTTCCGGCCAGCAGAAGTGCGAAACTGGGACGAGTGGAGTCATCTTCTGCAAAGGTATTAATGAATTGCTCATTAATATTTACTATTTCTGTCCGCATACTTTATTAGCTGACATGGGAATTAGTCAGGAAGATGGGTGGAAATCTTTAACTTTGAGTGGAATCTTGTCGAGGCGCCTGGTATCTCAGCAGCCAACTGGCGAACCGAGAGATCAGCGCTCCCTCGTTCAGTCAAGGCGGAGGAACGACAGACAGCGTTTGCAGGCAATTTATGAGTCTCCTCTAAAGGTTCGTCCACTTACTCCCCATCCCCAGCTGCTGTTGAGTGAGTGATGGTGAGTTTCATTTTTGAACAGCTCCTGTACATGGGGTGGGGATGTACAAGATGTAAAGAAGTAAGTTTCAGAATTTTAACCCACGACAGTGAAGATAGTGCGACATAGTTCGAGGTCACGATGGCATGTTCATGGGAGGCGAACTTGTCATTGGTGATGCTGCCATGTATGTGTGGCCCTTCATCTGTGTAGTAATAGTTCAGGAAGAGATGGTCGTGCCATGGGGTGGTCGGTGGTGTCCAGCGATAGGGTTAGGATTAGCCTTCCAATGTTCAATGTTCTGATCCTACATCAAACTTTAATTGTCTTCTAATCATCCAACTCTTTCTAAACTCTGGAAGGTAGCACTGCCAGGAATGCCCCTTTGGTGTCAGGATGTTGGGTTGATACCAATGTGATAGATGTGTCTGTTTGCTTATACATTTCATTATTTCCCTTTTAAATTGTAAAAGCAAATAGCGATGCAATAACTCAATAACTGACAATGCAACACACACATATATAGAGAGGATGTTGCAAATTATATCCCATAAAGTCTGAAAAAAGATCCGTTTCAGGAGGCTTGAATTTCTGTCCCATGTTTACTGCTTATAGCGTCACGGGTCAAACGTTGCCGATGCCTGTTCTATCGACCTGCGCTACACGAAAAGTTGGCGGGTTTAGCGTCAGGAAAGCGGACCGCAGGTTCCTGCCTTTTGTTTCTCAAATCTGTCAGCCCACCTCTACATTCAGCAAGGAAACTACCTGGTTCAACGGTTCACAAAATCTGGCTATCCCTCTTAAAGGGAAGTGGCAAGGAAGAACAATGCTCACTGTTAAGTGATGGCAACCTCAACGCCAAAGAAAACTGCTCAACAGAGATTCGAAATAGAAGTGAACAGGTTATATGTTCTTCCGGGACGCGGGGACATTGGGGTAAAGATGATAGATTCCACATCACCAAGAACTGGTCATTGCGCAAGCAGGGCGAGATATCCATTGAGGATCTTAAAATTTCATTTTCGTTGTTTAAAAGTAATTGATAAGGGCAACGTTTCCTTATCTTTTTCAGTTCTGTGATCAGCCGCAGGTCTGATGCAGAGTTTTTCAATCTCCACAAGGGCAAAAAAAAGGTCCTGATTTACCACAACTCAATTGACCCCTGCGGCATTCTCACTGATCTGATTCAGAGCAGCAATCCAGCCATCCGAACCAACCAATCTTCCAAGGAGGTGAAGTTCACTTTTATAGACATATTGTAGCCTGGAGTGAGGGATAGTGATAGGAGAGGTTCTGATTCTTTTCCCCCAGACAGCCAATCATGAACCTCTGCAACTCTTTTACTGCCTGACATTAGTATACAATGGAAGGATTTGCAGGTGGATACTATCCCAGTTTGGCTGTTATAAACACACCTTACACGTCCTTCAAATAAAATAACTGCTGTTCTGAAGCCAAGGCAAGTGATGAAAGAACCAGTGAAGGGGAAAATGTGTTGCTAACTGACATAATCACCACATTGGAAATTCTCAATCATCACTAACAATTTGAAACGTTCATGGGGGACATGATTGGGATGTATCAAATGATGAGGGGCATGGATGGGGTAGACAGGAAGGAACATTTCCCCTTGGAATAGGAATCAGTCATAAGGGAGCATAGATTTTAGGTAAAGGGCAGGAGGGGATGTAAGGAAAACCTGTTTTGTATTCAGAGCATGTGGAAATCTGGAACTCACTGCTTGTAAGAATGGTAGAGACAGAAACTCTCACAACATTGGGGAAATATTTAGAGTGCACTTGTGGCATATAACTATTGGAAAACAGGATTAGAATAGTTAGGTGCATTCACTTTCAACTGGCACAAACTTGGTAGACTGTGACTATCCCTCTAACATTAGTCAACAGCAAATTGTGTTTGAACCCAGATCCTCTGGGAGAGATGGTATCCCAAGAACAACATAAACTCCTAAGGGCAATTAGAGATGGGCAATAAATGGTGGGGTAGATATCAATAAACGGCCTACATTAAGTGTGATGTGGAAGTGCTGGTGTTGGATTGGAGTGGACAAGGTCAAAATTCACATGCCACCAGGTTATAGCCCAACAGATTTATTTGAAATCACAGGCTTTCTGAACGTCACCTGATGAAGGAGCAGCGCTCCGAAAGCTTGTGATTTAAAAAAAACCTATTGCACTCTAACCTGGGTGGTGTGACATTTGACTTTAACTCCTGCAGGTCATCTGCCAGAAACTGGATCCACAGATCACAAGATTTCTTTTGATCTCATGCAGACAATCAGTCTTATTGAATGTATCTTAATTTCATTTGACGCGCTGGAGTCCCATCTTCAGACATTATGATGCCTCAGGGAGCTGGAATTGTTCTTGGGTAGTATGGTTCAACCTGAAGAAACACCAATATGACTAGTTCCATCTTTTTTTTTCTGTGCTCAGTGATAGAAGAATATGAATAAAAGATTTTAACACAATCTCTGGTGATGGTCCTTCTCCAAATAGCCTTCTACACTCCTGAACAAAGAGCAGTGTAATTACTACACAATCAGCTTCAGTAACTTGCTTTTTAAAAAAGGTTCAGAAACTCATTTCACAATCCTTGCTTGTTAAAACTTCCTTTTCCCATTGAGACCATAAACAAACACAACAATGAAAAGAACAAGACAGCCTTTACATTCCTCTCAGTTTCCTGGAAACAAAGTAACTGGGAAAATAGCAAAGCTGGCAGTAATGACCATGGGGACATTGCAATACTGGAAGAAAGATGATATTGCTGGCGTTGGTCAGAAGGTGCAGATGTGGCGATGGTACCAGAGTCAAGAGTTGGGTTACATTTTCTAGAGCTAAGCAAAAAATGTTTGCTGCTGTCTCCAGATCACGAGCTTGCAAATATGTGAAGAGAATGATTGGCATGGAAATTACTGGAAAGGGCCAGAAATTTAGGCAGTAAAATGGGATGGAGGACTTTGGTTAACCAATTAACTGTGATAGTCATAGTCTGAAGGCCCCAAAGAAGATAAAAGGGGTCATGGAGTATGTTCAGTTGAATTTTCCACAGCATAATGTTTCCAGTTCAACTAGAAGGGAGGCATTCCTGGACTCAGATCTTGAATTGTGATGTGTAAATATAATTAAGCCCTGGGATATACAGGGTTCAATGATTTTTCTATCTTAACTTTTAAGTTAATTTTTGAAAAATACAAGGGATAGACTAGAATTTTAAAAAATGCACATGGGATAATAAGAGCAGACCAGTATCGATAAATTGGAAAAAGAAAATTGGTGCTTACTCCTGAAACATTGGTTGTCCTGCTCCTCAGATGCTGCCTGACTTACTGTGTATTTCCCTGTGATCTTGGTAATCAACAACTAAGTTACAACACAACTTGTCTTATAACCTTCAAATTCCAAAAGTCCATGGTAAGTAACCCATTCCCGAAGTAATGTCCAGAAGTTCAATTTTCCAGTTTTCTTTCCAAAACAAAACTATATGGTTCTAGCAACTTGCTGTAATGCGATTGAGTACAGAATTTACTGAAAATGTGATGTTGTATTTTGAAGTCAGTCAAATGTAACAATTAAGGATTCTAATGGACATGGAAATGCAATAATCTTGCTCAACAGCAATTTTGTTCGGTAATGTATAAATATTAATGGCAAGATGCAGATGACCACTCAGATAATCTAATGAGAAAACGATTGTGATAGCTTCATAGTGAAACTGTTCCAATCTAAAATAACATTGATGTTACAATTTTCAGCACAAGATAATTGGCGATGGAGAGTTTGGCTTACCCTGTATAATGAAAGGTTTTTATTGTTTTTAAACAACAGATCACAAACAGCCCAGACTTGTTGGTGGAGCAGCTAGATGCTCTGGAAGGTTAGAGGTTCAGAAAGGAGAGACTTGGGGGTCTGTATGTGATTCACTCTGGGATTTACAGGATGCCCGTGTTGTGTGTGCATCACTGAAATGTGGAGAAGTTATATCGGTGCTCAAAAGAGCTCACTTTGGAGAAGGCAGTGGTCCCATATGGTAGGATGTCTATGAATGCCAGGGAAATGAGACTATTCTCGAGTACTGCCCCACGATACAAACAACTCAAAAGAACTGCACGCACAGACATGATGTCAGCATTATTTGTTCTGATACGTGTTTCATACTTTTTATAACTGCTTTCAAGTGGAAGATAGTTTAAAATCTGACCATTTTTAGCCATGGATTTGCAGCAGTATTTTTCTCCATCTTAATCAGCAATATGGGAAACGTAGTTCATGCTTTGTGTGAGATCCAGACTGTAGTTGCATTTTCAATATTGGTGACTGGATATATAGTAGTACATTCCTTTCTTCATTTATGGCAGTTCAACAGCACACTAGGTTAGAAAATTCCAATGATTCATGATCTTTTGAGCGGTTGCCTCATTCTATACTCACCAGGCAGGGAAACATCGTATCTACATAGATCATAGAAAAATACAGTGCAGTACAGGCCCTTTGGCCCCCGATGTTGCGCCGATCCAAGCCCACCTAACCTACACTAGCCCACTATCCTCCATATGCCTATCCAATGCCCGTTTAAATGTCCATAAAGAGGGAGAGTCCACCACTGCTACTGGCAGGGCATTCCATGAACCCACGACTTGCTGAGTAAAGAATCTACCCCTAACATCTGTCCTATACCTACCACCCCTTAATTTAAAGCTATACACATTGACCGTGTATTGTGCTGTCACAGTTTCAAAGTAACAGAAATCACCTTTCGTTCTTTGAAAGTCTAAAGAATGCAGGGATAGTTTCCCAAAGTTTGCCTGAAATGACAATCCTGCATTCAATTCTGGTCTGCCTGCCATAGGAATAATGTTGTTGAACTTGGAAGGGTTCAGAAAATATCTACAAGGATGGTGCTGGAATTAGAGGTTTGGGCTATAGGGAGAAGCTAAATAGACTGGGATACTTTCACTGGAGTGTCAGTGAATGAGAGGTGATCTTATAGATGTTTATAAAATCAGGAGGGACATTGCTGTGTTGAATAGCCAAGGTCTTTTTCCCAGGGTAGCAGAGTTCAAACGAAGTGGGCATAGGTTTAAGGTGTGAGAAGAAAGATTTATAAGGGACCTGAGAGGCAACATTTCATGAAAAGGGTGTTATGTGTATCAAATCAGCTACAAGAGGAGACAGTGGAAGTAGGTACAATTACAACATTTGAAAGGCTGGATAAGTACATGAATAGGAACGGTTCAAAGTGATGTGGGCCAAAGCTGGCAAACAGGACAAAATAATTTTAGGATACCTGGTTGGTGCAGACAAGTTGGACTGAAGTTTCTGTTTCTGTGCTGTATAACTCTATGACTCTTTGACTTTATGATTTGTCTGTTCTACCCTTTTGCACTACTTCGAGGGAGTGCGTATCCTTTCTTTGGTAAACAGACCAAAACTGAACACAATACCATAAATATAGGTGTCTATACATATGCAGCAAAATATTTTTCCTCCTGTACTCAAAGTCCCTTGCAATGAAGGCCAAAATACAATTTGCCTTCAGAATATAATGCTGTCTTTTTTGTGACTTCTGAACAAGCATCTCTTAGCTATCAACACTGCACAATATCACACCATTGTTTTCTGTCTTTCTCATCAAATAACTCATTCTTTACTGGTCTAGACAGGAGAACAGAGAATAGGAAATGGGTGTATCTGAAAAACAATTTCTTTGTGCCTGTCTTTGGGAGGATGATGCAGAAATATTTCTCAGAAGTGGTAGGGGACTTTGAAAATGGAAAGTTGAAGAAATTAATATTAATCAAAATTACTACTTCACTTGTTTTTTTTTGTCTATTCTTCCTAAATGATGAATTTCCTTGAGTATTCAGCTCCCAGTCTTAATCACACTGCAATCATAGAAACATAGAAGATAGGAGCAGGAGGAGGCCATTCTGCCCTTCGAGCCTGCACTGTCATTCATCATGATCATGGCTGATCATCCAACACAGTCATAGAGTCATAGAAAAGTACAGCACGGAAACAGACCCTACGTTCCAACTCGTCCATGCCAACCAGATATCCTAACTAATCTAGTCCCATTTGCCAGCACTTGGCCCATATCCATCTAAACATTTCCTATTCATATACCCATCTAGATACCTTTTAAATGCTGAAATTGTACCAGCCTCCGCACTTCCTCTGGCAGCTCATTCCATACATGCACCACCCTCTGTGTGAAAAAGCTTCCCCCTAAGTCCATTTTATATCTTTCTCCTCTCACCCTACACCTATGCCCTCTCATTCTGGACTCCCTCACCTCAGGGAAAAGACTGGCTATTTACCCTATTCATGCCCCTCATGATTTTATAAACCTCTACAATGTCACCCCTCAGCTCTGACACTCCAGGGAAAACAGCCCCAGCCTATTCATATCTCTCTATTGCCCAAATCCTCCAACCCTGGCAAAATCACTGGAGTTCTTTTCTGAACCCTTTCAAGATTCACAACACCCTTCCAATGGGAAGGAGACTAGAATTGCACACAATACTCCAAATGTGGCCTAAACAATGTCCTGTACAGCCGCAATAAGATCTCCCAACTCCTTTACTCAATGCTCTGACCATTAAAGAAAAGCATACCAAACACCTTCTTCACTATCCTATCTATCTGTGACTCACCTTTCAAAGAACTATGAACCTGCACTCCCAGGTCTCTTTGTTCAGCAACACTCCCAAGGACCTTACCATTAAGTGTATTAGTTCTGCTTTGATTTGCTTTTCCAAAATGCAGCACCTCACATTTATCTAAATTAAACTCCATCTGCCACTCCTCAGCCCATTAGTCCATCTGATCAAGATCACATTTCCTCTGGGGTATCCTTCTTTGCTGTCCTCCTCACCTGAATTTTGGTGTCACCTGCAAACTTACTAACTATACCTCCTATATTGACATCTCAATCATTCACATAAATGATGAAAAGTAAATCAATAGCCTAATCCTGCTTTCTTTCCATAATCTTTGATCCCGTTTGCCCCAAGTGCTATATCTAGCCCCTTCTTGAATACATTTAATGTTTTGGCATCATTACTTCCTGTGTTAATGAATTCCACAGGCTCACCACTGTTTGGGTGAATAGCTGTCTCCTCATTTGCATCCTAAATTGTCCATACTGAATCCTCAGACTGTGACCCCTGGTTCTGGATGCACCCACCATCAGGAACATCCTCCTTGCATCTACCATGTCTAGTCCTGTAAGAACTTTATAAGTCTCTATGAGACTCCCCCCTCATTTTTCTGAACTCCAGTGAAAACTATCCTAACCCAGCCAATCTCTCTTCGTACGTCAGCGCTGCCATCCCCAGAATCAGACTGGTAAACCTTTGCTGCACTCCCTAGAGAGTAAGAACATCCTTTCTCAGAAATTATGTGGAGGTTCTGGTTTGTACATTGCACAGAGAATCCCCAGGCTTCTGTCACAACACCACAGATTTCTTATAGAAACTCAGCAGCCACAGACCAGTCGAACTAGGAACATTCTTCGTAACAATGGATGTTTCGGTACACTACACCAGAATTCCCCATCATGAGGGCATCACAGCAACAGCCTCAGCATTCAATACCAATAACCGCCAGTCTCCAGACACCATCCTACAACTCATCCACTTCATCCTCAACTACAACATTTTCTCCATCGACGACCAGACACACAGAACAGCTGTGGGCATCAAATCTGCACCCCATTATGCCAACATTTTCATGCAAAAGTTCGAATAAGAGTTCTTTGCTGCACAGGACCTCCAACCAACACTCTACACCAGATATATTGATGACATTTTCTTCCTCTGACCCATGGTGAGGAGTCACTGAAACAACAACACATTGATATCAACAAGTTTCATCCCATCATCAGACGTACCATGGATCACTTTTTAGAATCAGTCTCATTCTTGGACACACGCATCACCATCAAGGACAGACACCTCGGTACTTCTCTCTCCTGCAAACCCATGGATAACCTCATGATGCTGCTGTTCTCTAGCTTCCACCCCAAATATATTAAAACAGCCACCACGTATGGACAAGCCCTATGCATACACAGGGTCTGGTCAGATGAGGAGAAATGTGACAGACATTTGAAGGTTCTGAATGATACCCTCATAAGAACAGGATATAATGCTCAACTCATTGATTGCCAATTCCAACGTGCCACAGCGAGAAACCGTAATGACCTTCTCAGGAGACAGACATGGGATGCAACTGATAGGATACCCTTTGTTGTCCATTACTTCCCAGGAGCAGAGAAAATAATCATGTTCTTCACAGCCTGCAAAATATTGTCTATGAGGATGAGTACTTTGCCAAGATCTTCCCTACTCATACACTTCTCACCTTTAAACAACCGCCAAAGCTGAAACAGATCGTTATTCGCAGCAAACTGCCCAGCCTTCAGGACAACATCGACCACAACACTGTACAACCCTATCATTGCAACCACTGCAAGACATGTCAGAGTATGTTGACCGGAATACTGCCATTACATATGGGGACATCACGTGTGTGGCAGGTACTAAAGTGACTCGGCCAACATGTCTATCCCATACACTACAAGCAAGGATGCCCTGAGGTATGGTGTATGGAGAGACCAAGCAGATACTACAACAATGGATTAATGGACACCATGCGACAATCACCAGACATGAATGTTCCCTCTCAGTCAGGGAACAGCTGAGCAATCAAGGACGTTCAGCCTCAGATCTTTGGGTGACCGTCTTCCAAGTTGGACTTCAGGTACGCAACAATGCAGAGTCACCGAGCAGAGGCTGATAGCCAAGTTCAGTTGCCATGAGAATGGCCTCAAATGGGATCTTGGGTTCCTGTCACATTACAGGTGACCCCATGACACTATACACTGTCACACTTACAAACAAGCATACATACACACATGCTGTTACACATGATCGCACACACACAAACCGTCTCTCATATACATGCTCTCTCTCAGACATGCACACACTCTCTCTCTCTCAGAAATATACTCCATCACGATTGCACATACACTCTATCAAGTGCACACATATGCTCACAATCTCTCTCTCACATACACACAAACATACACTTTCTCTCTCTCTTTCTCCATCACATGCACGCATGGACACTCACACACGCATATATAGGTTAATGGGGTGAATTTGTATTTGTATTTTGTTCAAAAAACCCACAGTTTGTAGGCAATCAGTCCATGTGATATTTTATAAATTTCTCCTTTGAAAATAGAGCCAGTGTGACTCAAGTTTCGGAGACAGACAGTCGCTAACCTCACATCTTTAATGCAGTGTCTGAACTGAGATATTACCTCTACTTTTATAAACCTTAAGTTATCTTGGAAATGTGATTTGAAAGCAGTTCTGGAATTTACATATGAATGAATCGAAACCTGCAACCCCATTCTAAATGATTAAAAAGTCAGCAGCAATCCAGGTTTGTTCAAGACATCATATCAGTTATATGACACTTTGATCTTTTACGATAAATTTTATGTCCTATGATCCTGTCCCACTTGCTACCTGATGAAGGAGCAGTGCTCCAAAAGCTTGTTATTCCAAATAAACCTTTTGGACAATAACCTGGTGTTGTGTTATTTTTAACTTTCTCAGAAAAGGAGAACAAAACTGCACACAATATTCTCGGTGTGGCCTCAGCAAGGCCTTGTATAACTGCAATAACACATCCCTGCTCCAGTACACAAAGCCTCACACAATGAAGCCAAAATACCTTTTACCTTCCTTACCAACTGCTGCACCTACATGCTTACCTTCAGCAACTGGTGTACAAGGACACCCAGGTCCCGCTGTACACTCCCCTCTCCCAATTTACACCATTCAGATAGTAATCTACCTTCTTGACTTTGCTTCCAAAGTGAATAACCTCATACTTATCCAAATTATGCTGCATCTGTCATTGAGTCGCCCACTCACCCACCCTGTCCTGATCATGCTGGAGGATCCCTGCATCCTTGTCACAGTTCACCCTCCCATCCAAACTGATAATATTGCAAACTTTGAGATGATACATTTTGTTCCCTCATCCAAATAATTAATGTATATTGTGACAACTGGGGTCCCAGCACCCATAAATAATTAAATCACACATTTCACTTTACTCACAGCTTGAAATAATTTGCTTTCTCATGAATGCAGTATGTCGTAGAGTCATAGAGTCATAGAGATGTACAGCATGGAAACAGACTCTTTGATCCAACCCATCCATGCTGACCAGATATCCCAACCCAATCTAGTCCCACCTGCCAGCACCCTGCCCATATCCCTCCAAACCCTTCTTATTCATATACCCATCGAAATGCCTCTTAAATGTTGCAATTGTACCAGCCTCCACCACTTCCTCTGGCAGCTCAATCCATACACGTACCACCCTCTGTGTGAAAAAGTTGTCCCTTAGGTGTCTTTTATATTTTACCCCTCTCACCCTAAACCTATGCCCTCTAGTTCTGGACTCCCCGACCTCAGGGAAAAGACTTTGCCTATTCATCCGATCCATGTCCCTCATAATTTTGTAAATCTCTATAAGGTCACCCCTCAGCCTCCATCACTCCAGGAAAAACATCCCCAGCCTGTTCAGCCTCTCCTTATAGCTCAAATTCTCCAAACCTGGCAACATCCTTTTAATCTTTTCTGAACCCTTTCAAGTTTCACAACACCTTTCTGATAGAAAGGAGATCAGAATTGCACGCGATATTCCAACAGTGGCCTAACCAATGGCCTGCATAGCTGCAACATGACCTCTCAACCCCTGTACTCAATACTCTGACCAATAAAAGAAAGCATACCAAATGTCTTCTTCACTATCTTATCTACCTGCGACTCCACTTACAAGGAGCTACGAACCTGCACTCCAAGGTCTCTTTGTTCAGTAACACTCCTGAGGACCATGAAGTGTATAAGTCCTGCTAAGATTTGTCTTCCCAAAATGCAACACCTCACATTTATCTGAATTTAACGCCATCAGCCACTTCTCAGCCCATTGGCCCATCTGGTCCAGATCCTGTTGTAATCTGAGGTAACCTTCTTTGCTGTCCATGACACCTCCAATTTTGCTGTCATCTGCAAACTTACTGACTGTACCTCTTATGCTCACATCCATATCATTTATGTAAATGACAAAAAGTAGAGGATCCAGCATCAATTCCTTTGGCACTCCACTGTTCACAGGCCTCCAGTCTGAAAAACAGCCTTCTACCACCACCCTCTGTCTTCTACTTTTGAGCCAGTTCTGTATCCAAATGGCTAGTTATCACTGTATTCCATGAGATATAACCTTGCTAACCAGTGCCCCATGGGGAACCTTGTTGAACACCTTACTGAAGTCCATATAGATCATATCTAACACCCTGCCCTCATCAATCCTCTTTGTTACTTCTTCAAAAAACTCAATCAAGTTTGTGAGACATTATTTTCCACACACAAAACCATGTTGACTTTTCTTAATAAATCCTTGCCTTTTCAGATACATGTACATCCTGTCCCTCAGGATTCCTTCCAACAACTTGCCTACCACTGATGTCAGGCTCCCTGACTTGTCCTTACCACTCTTCTTAAACAGTGGCACCACGTTAGCCAACCTCCAGTCTTCTGGCATCTCACCTGTGACTATCAATGATACATATATCTCAGCAAGAGGCCCAGCAATCACATCTCTAGCTTCCCACAGAGTTCTAGAGTACACCTGATTAGGTCCTGGGCATTTATCCACCTTTATGCATTTCAAGAAATCCAGCACTTCCTCCTCTGTAATATGGACATTTTGCAAGGTATCACCATCTATTTCCCTATGTTCTATATCTCCCATACCCTTTTCCACAGTGAATAGTGATGCAAAATACTCATTTAGGATCTCCCCCATTTTCTGCGGCTCCACACAAAGGCCGCCCTTGCTGATCTTTGAGGGGCCTTTTCTCTCTGTAGATACCCTTCTGTTCTTAATGTATTTGTAAAAACACTTTGGATTCTCCTTAATTCTATTTGCCAAAGCTATTTCATGTCCCCTTTCTGCCCTCCAGATTCCCCTCTTAAGTATACTCCTACTGCCTTTATATTCTTCTAAGGATTCGCTCAATCTATCCTGTCTATACCTTACATATGTTTCCTTCAGTTTCTTAACCAAACCATCAATTTCTTTAGTCATCCAGCATTCCCTATACCTCCCAACCTTTCCTTACACCCTAACAGGAATATACTTTCACTGGATTCTCGTTATCTCATTTCTGAAGGCTTCCCATTTTCCAGCCGTCCCTTTACCTGCGAACATCTGCCCCCAATCAGCTTTTGAAAGTTCTTGCATAATACCGTCAAAATTGGCCTTTCTCCAATTTAGAACTTTAACTTTTAGATCCGGTCTATCCTTTTCCGTCAATATTTTAAATCTAATGGAATTATGGTTGCTGGCCCCAAAGTGCTCCCCCAGTGACACCTCAGTCATCTGCCCTGCCTTATCTCTTAAGAGTAGGTCAAGTTTTGCACCTTCTCAGGTTGGTACATCCATATACTGAATCAGAAAGTTTTCTTGTACACACTTAGCACATTCCTCTCCATCTAAACCCTTAACACTATGGCAGTCCCAGTCTATGTTTGGAAAGTTAAAATCCCCTACCATAACCACCCTATTATTCTTACAGATAGCTAAGATTTCCTTACAAGTTTATTTCTCAATTTCCTCCTGACTATTAGGGGGTCTAGAATACAATCCCAATAAGGTGATCAATTGTACCAGTCTCAGATTTACCTCTTACCTCACTATCTCCCTGTGTCCCCACTCCCCCACCCCCACCACCACCTTAATAGTTTAAATCCCCCTGAGCAGCTCTAGCAAATCTCCCTGTCAGTATATTAATCCCCTTCCAATTTAGGTGCAATCCATCCCTCTTGTACAGGTCACTTCTACCCCAAAAGAGATTCCACTGATCCAAAAATGTGAATCCTTCTTCCATACACCAGGTCCTCAGCCATGCATTCATCCGCTCTATCCTCCTCTTCCTGCCCTCACTAGCTTGTAGCACCAGGAATAATCCAGATATTACTACTCTTGAGGACCCCTTTTTTAAATTCCTGCTTAACTCTCTGTAATCTCCCTTCAGAATCTCAATCTTTTCCCTTCCTATGTCATTGGTTCCAACGTGTACAATGACCTCTTGCCAGCTCTCTCCCCCTTGAGAACATTCTGCACCCTCTCTGAGACATCCTTGATCCTGGCACCAGGGAAGCAACACACCATTCTGATTTTTCGCTGCTAGTCACAGAAATGTCTGTCTGTACCTCGGACTAGAGAATCCCCTAACACAGTTGATTTCTTGGGACCCGATGTACCCCTCGTTGCATTACAGCCAGTCTCAATACCAGAAACTTGGCTGCTCATGCTACGTTCCCCTGAGAATCCATTACCCCCTACAATTTCCAAATCAGCATACTTGTTTGAAATGGGTATAGCCACAGAAGACTCCTGCGCTAGCTTTCTTACCTTTCCTGGAGTTAACCCATCTATGTGACTATATCTGAGACTTTCCCCCTTCCTATAACTGCCATTCATCGCATACTGTTGCTGTTGCAAATTCTTCATTGCTTCTAACTGTCTCTCCAACAGATCCATTTGATATGATAAGTTTTGCAAGCAACAGCATTTATTGCAGATATAATCCGCAGTAACCCTTCAACTCTCTTTAAACTCCCACATTTGACAAGAAGCACATATCATTCTACTAAAGGCCATTTTTGCTCCTTCACAATGCACAGACCCAGAAAATAACACCGTTTGATTCCTCTACAAAAAAAAAAGTGTCCTAGGTTAAATTAATAGTTATGGATTATATTTTAAGTTTAATCAAGAGACATATTTCAAAAAACATATGATCAATAGAGAACCCAGACTACTCACAACTACAGACTTTCTGTAGGCCACAATTATAACAATACACTTATCTGATTCTGTGATGTGAACTTTGTGCAAATAGTTCCTCCAAGATCAGTTGTGGATTTCACTGTTTGTTAATTTCCGCAGACGCACTCCGATGCTCAGTGATGCATGAATTTAAATAGCAAAGGCAGTACTGTGCAGATGCCCTGTGGTGTCAGTTTCTTTCCCTCTCTTTCTCTCTCTCTCTCCTGCACTGACCTCACCATGTGCTTCCTTTGTCTGTTCTTGTCCCTTTTAAAACTGCTGTTGTTTTCACTTGTTTTTTCCAAAGTTCCAAAACAATGCAGCAGTATATAAAACAGTAATTGCTGCTCCTGGAATTCGAGAGAATCACCTCCAGCACCTAAAACACCTCAAAAAAGGAGCAGCTGTTACAGCCAGAAATTTTTCCCGTCCTCCATCTTGGATTACCCAGAATCCTGCATCAAATATTCAGATAGAATGCTTTTAATTACCTTTTTTCACATTATTCCACAAACTGATTCTAATAAGTACTTCTGTTAACATTATCTTTCAAATAATATTGCTGACTACATTTCTGTTTCCAATTCCCAGTTGTTCTTCCAGTCATTCTGACTGACCTCTCAGGATTCCATCCAAAAGGTAAGTTAATTTAAACACTGGCCAACAACAGCAAAAACTTATCACAGCCAGGATAATAGCCCTGATTATAAGACGCAACTCACCAATGTCATATAAGTTGCCTCGCCCCAGAAATATTGTTCCAATGTAACCAAAATCTGAAGCCTTTTATTGTCCATCAATCTTTTGAGCTAAGCATGTTTGATAGCCAGTGGCACTGAAAATACTCTTGATATTAACGCTGCTGAAGTCCTTCATTTTATTCTGTCTCCTAACTCCTCAAATACCTGTTTTCCAGACTCTATCTCCCATCCTAGCTAATACTGTTGGTACTAAAATGGAACACACCACTGTCGGTTCCCCCTCCCTTGGAATAATACCATGCAGTCACTCTTTGTCACCCTTACCCCTGACACCATGGAGATAACATACCTTCCTGGTGTCAAAAGTGTGGCTTCAGAAATGCCTGTTTTTCCCATTATTAATGAATTCACTATCATCATGGCTTTTCTACTCTTCTTTCTCCTCACCTGGAGCTCAGTCACTCTGTTGTCAGGGACTTCACTCTTGCTGTGTTGTATTGAACAATTTTCATCCTCATCAGTATCTCAACCCAAAATTGTTATTCAATGACATTTGTTCAGTAGAATATCCTTGCACTACCTCTGCAGTTCTCAGAGACTATCTCCTGGAAACCGAATCATTTGTTGCACACATATCTTAAATCTGCAGCACAACCATCTCTGCATAGCAGTTGCACCTCAATGACTGCAGATACTATTTGACTTCTGAAGCCCAATCTAAATCTTCTGCAGCAACTGATATTTCCTGCAAATATACTTGTTGAGGACGCATGGTATATTCATGACTTGTACCTACTGCAGGATGCATATTCAATTTGGCCAAACTGCCTTGGTATACCTTAGAAATGGAAAATAAAATCACCCCCCCTTCCCCTTCACTAAAATGGTTAACTCACCAAATTCTCAGCTTTACACATTAACCAGCGGTATTCCATGGAAGCTGCATTTAGGTCCACATATTTACATTACTACAGATGCAGAGAACGCCAGTTCTACTGGAGCTGCAGTAACCAGTTAAAACAAGCTAATTAACGAATTGATTACGATTGCTCTCCAGTGGAGAACTGATTTATTCTCTGTATAAACTTGGCAGAAATTTCAATTTTACTTAAACTGTAAATTTCACTTTAATGGTACATGCAGACAGGACATAGTTGCAGTAAGAGATCAGCACTTATAATTCTTTTGCTCAGAAAATTCTGAGCTTCTCAGACAGTA
This sequence comes from Chiloscyllium punctatum, assembly GCF_047496795.1. Taxonomy (NCBI): domain Eukaryota; kingdom Metazoa; phylum Chordata; class Chondrichthyes; order Orectolobiformes; family Hemiscylliidae; genus Chiloscyllium; species Chiloscyllium punctatum. Next base: position 26,131,506 of record NC_092744.1, on the reverse strand, counting down.
CGAGCTACATTAGCTCCAACAGGTGTTCCAAAGCAATTCAAATTCTTTCATTGTGGCACTGGAATATTTCATTCATATGATAGATGAGAATACTTTGGGGTCTCATGACTTGTTCCTTTTGAAGTTTTTCATGATTTTTCTTTTCTTGTTTGAATGATTCATTTTTTGCATACTTTAATTTAAATGAGAATAAATTCATCCAGATGAACATAAATTCAATGAAAAATGTTCATTGTTCTTGGACAAAGGAAAAAGGAGACCACGGTTAGTTGGTGGTAATGATACCTGCTCAGGAAGAGTGGAGATAATGTTTGATGATACCTGGAACACAGTATGTGATACCTATTGGGATTTACAAGATGCAGCTGTTGTCTGCAATCAACTTGGTTGTGGAGCTGCGGGCTCAACTCCAGAAGGTGCATACTTTGGAGAGGGAAATAGACCACTATGGAATTATATCTACGTTTGCACTGGCAATGAAATCCGTTTGACTGAATGCCTGATTGCATTTGGCGGAGACCGTCAGTGCACACACAGAAATGATGCTAGTGTCATCTGTTCTGGTAGGCATTAATTCATTGTCAAGTACCAATTATTCTGATAATTATGTTGTTACTTATTTTGAGTAGCAATGTGCAATAGCATGTTCTCTTAAATTATGGTGTATCTGTAACCAAGATGTCAGTTGCTCATTTCTCTTCAATTTATCTTCATCATCAGAGGAAATTGAAATGGATCTATTGAGCACTTCTTGTGATGGACCCAACTATAAATCTGCATAGAATGTGCTGGGTATGATACTGAACAGAATTCAACTAATTTTCAAAGCAATATGCTTTATGCTAGGTTGATGTGAGTTCACCACAATGAAGCAGGTGTTCATGACTCAGTCACAAGTGGGTGTGTATAACTCCTGCTCATATTAACACAGATACTTTGATACCAAGTGTTTTTTTCTTTATCATTCTGAATTGACATGCAGAGCTTAGACTGACAGCACATGCGGAGAATGGAATACTATTTTGGAATTCACACACTGAAAGCATGTGTTAGCACATCCACTCACAGGGTTCTAAGTCTTACATTACAAAGAAAGCATGCATAAACAAAAGGCTTTTCTTTGCTTGCAATTAAAGAGTAGTTTGATTGTGAATGTTGATATCGTGAAAGGAGTTGATAACATGAATAACATTTTTATTTTGATGCTTGTGCGAGAAACCTGGATGAACTGACTTTAAACGAACCTAACTGCTATGCCATTCAGGACAAAACTTACAAAGTTTTTTCTTCAAAGCATCGAAGTTCTCTGTTTCTTCCCCGCTTCTCTGTCCATGATCAAAAGAACAATGGATGCCAGCTCACATAATAATTTTAAATGTCAGGTCAATATTTTTGGCTATCCAGGGATACTAGGGCACATGCAATGAAGATTTGTAGTTTTAAGTCAAACACAAATCAGCCAAGAATAACTGAATGATAGAAAGGTCTTAGAAGGCTAAAAGACATGTTTATTTTTTCTCTCGGATTGCTCTTACTCACAATTTGTTTGTTTCATTGGTTAATACTTCAATACTGCGGCATGACAGCTCAGCAGTTAGCACTACTGCCTCACAACACCAGGAACCTGGGTTTGATTCCAACCTTGGATGACTGTCTTTGTGGAATTTGTATGCTCACCCCATGTCCACGTAGGTTTCCACTGGGTCCTCTGGATTCCTTCCACAGTCCAAAGGGGTGCAAGTTAGGTTGATTGGCCATGCTAAATTGCCCACAATAACTAAGGATGTGCAAGCTAGGTGGGTTAGCCATGGGGAAATGCAAGGTTATAGGGTAGAGGTCTGTGTGGGATTCTCATTGAAGGATTGATGGGGTGAATAGCCTGCTTCCACATTGTAGGGATTCTAGGCTCTTTTCATATACATTAGGGAAACACATATGACTTCACTTTGCTCTTCATAGCTGCTCTGAGAAAGTGGGCCTTCTTGTGAACTACTACAGTCCATATTTTTGAGTCAGTCAACAGTCTGCCTGCTTCCAGACTAATCGGAGGGCTTTAACATCATTGTGGGTCAAATTCTTCAATGCCTGTAATCCACTTTGTGTCATCACCATCATGATTGATGATGTTTGGCCAGTTGTGAAGATCTAGCTGTGCAGCAAATAATGAGGGAACAGATGCAGTGAAGAACACTACCTAAACATGTCTACTCATCTCAGGTGCATTCAGTGATGGCAATATTGGTGGCTGCAACTACAATGGACTTATTATTGTGGTCAAATGCAATGTTTGTACAGAGGAAGCCCAGGACAATTGTTTGCCACTGACACAGCACTAAATTGGATAGTTCCATTGCAAACCAAAAAGCTCAGTCTGGGTATCCTTCAGGTTCAATTGGTTATAATAAACAGCAATGTTTTATTTGACTAAAAACAGTAAACTCTTGGTGTGCCATTCCTCACATTGTACCATTATCTTTGAGCTAGATGGCCAATACTCCCTCAATGATGAATGCTGAAGAAAAGACCAACAAAAGGCAAATCCCCAAATAATGAATAAATTTTGAGAAGTTTCAACATTAGGCTATATGCCATCCTAAAGCAGAGAATCATAAACACAAAATTAAGTGAACCAATTGATCAGATTAATCCCATGTCACAGTGTCAAATCCTGTCTGGAATTCTGGAAAATTAGCCAAAAAGCTATTTGAAGGTATTGCAAAAACATTCCTATTGCAGCAACTGAAATGCTATTAGTTTTAAACTAGTGATGGAAAAAGATAGACAGATCTAAGAGTTGAATTTCTAACATGGAGAAAGGCGAACTTTGACGGTATGAGGCAAGAACTTTCAAAAGCTGAGTGAGGGCAGATGTTCACAGGTAAAGGGATGGTTAGAAAATGGGAAGCCTTCAGAAATGAGTTAACCGGAGTCCAGAGACAGTACATCCCTGTTAAGGTGAAAGGAAAGGCTGGTAGGTATAGAGAATACTGGATGACTGAAGAAATTGAGGGTTTGGTTTAGAAAAAGAAAGAAGCATATGTCAGTGCAGACAGGAAAGATCAAGCGAATCTTAAAAGAGTATAAAGGCAGTAGGAGTTTACTTAAGAGGGAAATCTGGAGGGCAAAAGGGGAAATGAGATACCTTTGGCAAATAGTCTTCAGGAGAATCCAAAGGTTTTTTACAGATACATTACGAAAAAAAAGGTAATTAGGGAGAGAATAGGGCCCCTCAAAGGTCAGCAATGCAGCCTTTGTGTGGATCCACAGGAGATGGGGGAGATACTAAACAGGTACTTTGCATCAGTGTTTACTGTGGAAGAGATATGGAAGATATAGAATGTAGGGAAAGAGATGGTGACATCTGGAAAAATGTCCATATTAGAGAGGAGGAAGTGCTGGATGTCTTGAAATGCATAAAAGAGGATAAATCCCCAAGACCTGATCAGGTGAACATCTCCGGGACACCCGCACCAATCAGCCACACCGCCCCGTGGCCCAACATTTCAACTCCCCCTCCCACTCTGCCGAGGACATGGAGATCCTGGGCCTCCTTCACCGCCGCTCCCTCACCACCAGACGCCTGGAGGAAGAACGCCTCATCTTCCGCCTTGGAACACTTCAACCCCAGGGCATCAATATGGACTTCAACAGTTTCCTCATTTCCCCTTCCCCCACCTCACCCTAGGTCTAAACTTCCAGCTCAGTAACTGTCCGCTTGACTTGTCCTGACTTGTCCTACCTGCCTATCTTCTTTTCCACCTAACCACTCCACCCTCTCCTCCTTGACCTATCACCTTCATCCCCTCCCCCACTCACCCATTGTACTCTATGCTACTTTCTCCCCACCCCCACCCTCCTCTAGCTTATCTCTCCACGCTTCAGGCTCACTGCCTTTATTCCTGATGAAGGGCTTTTGCCTGAAATGTCGATTTCGAAGCTACTTGGATGCTGCCTGAACTGCTGTGCTCTTCCAGCACCACTAATCCAGACATCCTAGCCAATTGCCTAACTAAGTCTGCGGATAGATCTTTCAACCAAATGCATGTAGTGAGGGTAATCAATTACATGGAAATAGTTAAAAATGGTGAAAGGCGAATCATCAAAGATTATTCAAGTTTCCAGAACAAATATTAGGACAGAGAATATGGAAAGGGTGAAGGATCCAACTTCAAGCACAAGGTAAAGAGACAATTATGAGAAGGGCGGCAGGACTGAGTATCTTAAATGCACTCAGTACATAAAACAAGTGAAATGACCATGTAGTGCAGATTGGAATTGGCAGGTGCAATACTGTGGGGATCACAGAGATGTGGCTGCAAACAGCTTCGGGCTAGGATTTAAATATGCAAGGTTACTCATTGCACCAAAAGGAGAAGTAGATGGGCAGAGGTGGTGGAGTTTCCTTGTTACTCAGAAACAAAATTGCCCCAGCAATAAATGAAATGGAGTCAGAATGGGTAGAATATGTATGTGTGGAGGTGAGGAAAAAAGACTGTGATTGGGATTGGGCCAAGGCCTCCAAACAGTTGTCATGATGTGGGGCAGAAAATTAATCAGGAGATAGAAAAGGCATGTAAAAAAGGCATTATTACAATAATTGTGAGGAACTTCAATATGCAGATATACTGGGGAAATCAGATTGGTATTGAATCTCAAGAAATGGCATTTGTGAATGTCTATGAGATGGCTTTTTGGAACAGCTTGTGGTTGAGCCCACTAAGGAGCAGGCAACTCCAGATTTAGTAATGTGTAATATGGTAGTCTTGATGAGGGATCGAAAGGTGAAGAAGCCCCTCAGCGTGCTTTTTAAAATGTATTTTCTGTCTCCTGATTAATTTTCTGCCACATAATATGACAGCATTCACCTCACAGTTTGAGGGGGAGAGGATTGCATCAGATGTATCAGTTTTCCCATTGAGTAAGGAAGCCACTAAGACATGAGGAAGAAGTTGCCATTCATTTCAAGAGACTGAAAGAGGAGCCTAGCAGGGAAGTCAGAGGAGCAATAATAGGAGGAATTTTGGGGGGAAATTCTGGAGGTACAGCAGAAATTCATCCCAAGAAAGAAGAAACATGCTAAGGGGAGGATGGTGGAGATGGTGGAGGATCTGAATAGGTACTCTGCATCATATATCCCAGTGCAAGACATCAGCAGCATATCAGAAATTCAAATGAGTCAGGGAGCAGAGTGTAGAGACCATCACTAAGGAGAATGTCTGAAGGTGGATAAATCATCTGGACCAGAAAACCATACCCCAGAGTTCTCAAGGATATTGCTGAGGACATTGTTCAGGCATTGGTGGTGAACGTTTAGGAATCACTGGAGTCAGGGAGAGTCCCTGACGACTGGTAAAAAGGCTAATTTAACAGTCTGATTTAAGAAAGGAGGAAGGCAGAAGAAAGGAAACTTTCAGCTGGTTAGCTTGACCTTGGTCATTGGTAAACGTTTTAGAGTCCATTCTTAAAGATGAGGTTTCAGTGTATTTAAAAGTGTGTATTAAAATAGGGCTGCACAGTTTTGTCAAGGAGAGGCCATGCCTGGCAAATCTGTTAGAATTCTTTGAGGAGATAATGAGCAAATTAGACAAAGGAGAGCGAGTGAATGCAATATTGGTTTTCCAAAACCACATTGGCAAGGTGTTGCACAGGAGGCTGCGAAACAATATAAGAGCTCCTGGTGTGAGGGGGAAGGTACTAGCACGGATAGAGGATTGTCTGACAGCAGGCAGTGTGTAGGGATAAAGGAGTTTTTCTGAAGATGGCAGCTAATGATTAGTGGAGTTCTACAGTGGTCCATGATGGGACAACTATTCATGTTGTATATTAATGATCTGGGTGAAGAAACTGAGGGCATTGTTGCTCAGTTTTCTGATGACATAAAGATAGGTGGAGGGACTGGCCATGTTGAGAAAACAGGGGAGGCTGCAGAAGGACTTGGACAGGCTCAGACAGTGGACAAAAACGTGGTAAATGGAATATAATGTTAAAAAGTTGAGGTTAAGACATTTGGTAAAAATAAATAGAGACAGAGATTATTTTCTAAATAGGGAAATCTGAAACACAAAGGGATTTGATTGTCCTAGTCCAGGATTCTTTTTGGGTTAACATTCAGATTCAGTTGGCAATAAACGCAATGTTGCCATTCATTTCAAGAGAGCTAGAATACAAGACTGGAGATGTACAGCTGAGAATGTAATGAGACTGTAGTCAGACTGCATTTGTAAAATTACCAACAGTTTTGGACCTGATATCTAAGGATGAATGTGGCGGCCTTGAGGGGATCCAGACAATGTTGACAAGAATGATCAAAGGATGAAGGGCTTGTCATATGTGGAGAGATTGAGGACTTGAGACGCGAACTTGAAGCGGTTTATAAGGATGAAGAGAGATCTAATTGAAACTTACAGAATACTGAGAGGCTTGAATGCAGAGGACATGGAGAAGATGTTTCCATCTGTAGGAGATATGAGGATTTGAGGGCACAGCCTCAGAGTGAAGAGACCACCCTTTAGCATTGAGATGAGGAGGAATTTCTTCAACCAGAGGGTGGTGACTCTGTGAAACCCATTGCTGCAGTGGGCTGAGGAGGACCAGGTATTCAGTTGATTTAAGACAGGGACAGGGTTATGTGAAGAATACAGGAGAATGTAGTTGAGAAACATATCGATTAATCCAATGACGGCACTCAATGGGCCAAATGGCCTATTTCTGCTTTTATATCGAATGGTCTTGTGGAGATGAACCCCCATCTTGAGAGGGCGCCTTCAGTCAAGATATGCAATGAACCATGTGCTAAATCAGATATATTTAGAATATATCTGTTAAACCAAAGATTCACTGTAACAATTCATCAAAGCCCCATCGATCTTGATCAGATGGGACAATGAACTGAGCAGTAACGGATAGAGTTAAATTTAGATAAACATGAGATGCTACATTTTGGAAAGGCAAATCAGAGCAGGACATGCGCACTTAATGGTAAGTTCCTGGGAATGTAGCTGAACAAAGAGATCTTGGAGTGCAGGTTCATATTTTCTTGAAAGTAGAGTCACAGGTCGATAGGATAGTGAAGGTGGTGTTTGATGTACTTTCCTTTGTTGGGCAGAGCTTTGAGTAGAGGAGTTGGGAGCTCTTGTGCATTTCTGATCTCCTTCCTGTTGGAAAGATGTTGTGAAACTTGAAAGGATTCAAAAAAGATTTGCAAGTATATTGCCAATATGAGAGAATTCAAGCTATCGGGAGAGGCTGAATAGGCTGGGGCTATTTTCCCTGGAGCGTCAGAAGCTGAGGGGTGACCTTATAGGGGCAACTTTTTCACAGAGAGGGTGGTGTGTGTTTGGAATGAGCTGCTGGGGAATTGGTGGAGGTTGGTACAATTACAGCATTAAAAGGCATCTGGATGGGTATATGAACAGGAACAGTTTAGAGGGATGTCAGCCAAATGCTGACAAATGGGACTAGATTAGCACGTGGTTAGCACGGAAGAGATGGACCGAAGTGTCTGTTTCTGTGCTTGTACATGTCTATGACTCTATCACAACAACTTCTGAGGCGAAGACGTTGATCATTTATGTGATTAAAGACAACAGAAGCAGGGGAACACCTGCACCAACAAATTTCCTTTCAACTGGGACACCACGTTTACTTGGTAAGATACCAACTTTCCAGCACTATCGTACTCCTTCAGGTCCTGGAACTCACTCCCTTAAAGAGTTACGTCTTGACCTGCAGAATAAGATTGTAGAGATTCATGAAGTCACAAACTGTCACCAGGCCTTTCCAGCGACAGCTACATCCCTTGAAAGAGTATAAAACAGTGCAATTGACAACATGCATTCTTTTATTTTGTGCACTCATAAAGACCTTGTTCTTCTGAGCACAGGAGATCATTAATCTTCCTGACGATCTCAACATTTCAAATGCTGCTACTTTCTCCGTCTGCTTTCTATTTTCTACTCATTAATTGAGGGAATAGATAAATCGCGCAATGAGACTAATGGTCATAATTTATGTTCAGTTGCTGTCTTTTTGAAACATTGCATGAACGTTGATTATAAAATTGCGTTCTTACAGGTGAAGATTGGCAGTTAAGATTGGCGAACGGAGAGAGTATTTGCGAAGGTCGTGTGGAGGTTTATTATGACGGTGTTTGGGGGGGAGTGACTGACACTCAGTGGAATTTCAATGGAGCAGAAGTGGTGTGCAGACAGCTGAAGTGTGGCTCTGCAATAAGCATTTACAACCACTTGAAGTTTGGGAAAGGCACCGGACCGACCTGGATCAGTAATGTCAGGTGCAACGGAAGTGAACCATTCCTTTGAAATTGCACTTTTACAAAATCGGAGCAGTTATCAATTGGAGATGACGTGGGAGTGGTGTGCTCTGGTAGGACCTTCTTTATTTCCTCAGATCTAACCAATGTCCTGCTGCCAGCAATGGGATAAAGAGTAAAAAATAAAACTAATGTAATATTCAGGAGCAACTCCTTTCCCAGATGGTGTCTAGAGCGACGTGGACCGGATAGGTCTGTCCATTGTGTCGTGAATTGGGAAAGTAGGTGCGTATATGAAGGGCTAAACAAAAAGGGTGATCGGTTTAGATAATGAGGCCTGAATTTGAATAGCAGTGTTCGTTCGAATGGGTTGTTTCTGTGCTGTAACTATCCTGCAATGGTTATGAAGTGTGCAAAGAAAGGTTAATAGCTTTTTCTCGTGGATTTTCCTTTCCATTGTACTCATATTGGTAAGGGTTTCTAAGCTCTCTCTCTCTCCTTATTCCGGTAAAGTAGGTAGATTGAAGATCACTGTGAGTCGATTGTGGTCGATCCCGACACTGGCTTGGGTACACAGATGACGGTTTAATATTTAATTGTAATGGCACATCATCCTTCTCAGCCGAGTAAGATTCTGGTCCATTTCGACCAGCAGGGAACCACACCGCCCTCATTGTCTGAGATTAGGTTCTTTGTAGCAGAGGAGTCTGAGAAGAGACATGTTCGAGGTGTACAGTATAAAGTTATAAAGGGCATAGCTAGATTAGACAGAAAGAACCATTTTGCCCTTGATGGAGGAATCATTGACCCCGGGCACAGATTTAAAGTAAGGGGAAGGGCAGAAGGTTGAGAGGGGATGTGAGAAAAAACTTTTCACTAAAAGGGTTGTGGGAATCTGAAACTCACTAAAGTTGGCTAAGTAGTAACACTGCTGCCTCATAGTAGAGTGATCCTGGATCGTTTCCACCCTCAGGCGATTGTCTGCTTGTACATTCTCCCAGTGTCTGCGTGGGTTTCTTCCCTGGATTCTAAATTGCCCATAGTGACGAGACTGTAGGATCGGGGTTGGGATGCTCTTTAGAGTTGTGGACGGAATGGGTCGAATGGCCTGCTTCCACACTGGAATTTTATATTTTTATTAGATTCTATTAGATTCCTTCGGCCTAACAAGACCCTCCGAAGAGTAACCTACCCAGACCCATTTCCCTCTGACTAATGCACCTAACCTCTGGGCAATTTAGCATGGTCAATTCACCTGGCCTGCGCATCTTTGGACTGTGGGAGGAAACCGGAGCACCCGGCGGAAACCCACGCAGACACGGGGAGAATGTGCAAACTCCACATAGACAATCGCCCGAGGCTAGAATCGAACCTGGGACCCTGCTGCTGTGAGGCAGCAGTGCTAACTACTGAGCCACTGTGCAGAGATTCTATCTCCGTGTGGTATGCCTATAAACCCTCATAATATTTAAGATGTATTTCGATGCGTTTGTGATGTCAAGGCATAAATAGCCGTGGGGAAAGTGAGGACTGCAGATGCTGGAGATCAGAATTGACAATCTGTTGCTGGAAAAGCACAGCATCCGAAGAGCAGGCGAATCGACATTTCAGGCATCAGACCTTCATCAGAAAATAGCTGTGGACCAAGTGCCATAAGTTGATTAGAACAGTCAGGTGCATGCATCTTAACTGCAAAAGACTTGATGGGCTGAACGGCCCTTTTTCTCTGTTGTAGTCCTCAATAATTCTAAAAGGAAACAAGTGAACAAGCAATCCTTATATCAAAAGCAATTTGTACTTAAAACATTTAAAATGCTAGTCATAGAATCTCCCAGACATGATGGTGTGTGTCTTGAAGGGAGCTTTCAGAATGTGGTGTTGCCATGTGCCTGATGTATCTGTCCATTCAGATGATAAAGACTTCAAGTTTGGATGGTTCTGTCAGATGAGTCTTCTGCATTATTCCAGCGCATCTTGCAGAAGGCACAAACAGCTGCCATGTGTATTGATCATGAAGGAAATAAATGCTGAAGGTGATGGATTACAGTCCTTGGGAAGTGGGAAGGTGTGTTATTTGAACTGCACATACCCAGGCAAATTAAGAATACTTAATTGTGCTCCTGCTTTGTAGAGTGGCAGACATTGGGGAGACAGGTCATGAGTTATTCACCAAATAATTCCTGGTTTCTTGTTGTCAAAATTTTAATATGCCTCCAACTCAGTTTCTGGTTTATGATAACCACTTAGAATGCTGACAGTAAGGGTTACAGCAAGAGTCAACTTCAGATTTTATAAGTGCTCAGTGGAAGTAGCATTTTCACTGTGTCTAATAATTTCACTCAAGTAATTTTGTGAAGTAAACCTATAATACTGTATAGCCTGACCATTTTGAATCTCAACACCGATTGAGTTAATAATATCTTTGGCACAACCTAACTAGCTAATCAACATTAACTTGCAGCTAGAGATTGACAAAAATGCTGAAAAAACTGTAATGCCTTCATAAAGAGACTGGATTTTAAAAGTTGTAGACCATCACTTTTCAACAAGGTTCAAATGGAGTTGAGCTCTACATATTAAAATCATAGTTTTTGTCATTTTACATTTTCCTTTAATACCCATGATTATTTGTAATGTTGTGAGGGGCTGTAGTTGATAATTCTTGGCAGTTCATTTTCATTTTGAATGTGGACAAAGGAGCAGATGTATGCCACTCAGCCCATCAAATGCACTATTGAATGTGATCATGGTTGATCTGATAATCCTCAACTACACTTTTCTGCCTTATAACCATAACCCTTGATGCCTTTACTGATTAAAAATCTGAATTGATAATGGGGAAAAACAAGCATAACGCATAAATGGAACAAACGGATCATTGCATGCGAAAAATGAGAAATGGGATATATGTTTGCAACAAATCTGTTACGTACACACAGGAACTGTAATCTGGACAAGAAAATGTTTGATACTATTATTTGTCTTTCAGATCATATTCAGTTAAGATTGGTAGATGGTGGAAGTCGCTGTGCTGGAAGAGTGGAGCTTTACTACAATGGAAGTTGGGGGACTGTGTGTGATGATTCCTGGGATTTAGCAGATGCCCAAGCTGTCTGCAACCAACTGAAGTGTGGACAAGCTCTAAATGCAACAGTTTCCAGTTGGTTTGGTCCAGGCCTGGGGCCTATTTGGTTAGACAATGTGAACTGCAGCTTGAATGATTCTGTTTTGTGGGATTGTCTGGTGGGGCGGTGGAGTGAAAGTGACTGCAATCATAAAGAAGATGCTGGAGTTATCTGCTCAGGTAACATGCCCTTTCAAATATTCACTCTTTCCAGTCCTGTCAAACAGAAGGCTTTTAACAATTCTCTGCATGAGTTAACATTCATATGTAGTCCTGATGATAACTGATTTTTTGACACTTTTTTTTTCCCTAATGCTGTCATTAATGGGAAAAGCCATGAATTTACCCACCAAAAACATTGTGTGTAATGGAAAGTATTAGAGACAGTGGAACAGATTCTAAATCACATATTTTTAGTGCTGGCAGGTGGGACTAGATTGGATTGGGATATCTGGTTGGCATGGAGAGGTTGGACCGAAGGGTCTGTTTCCATGCTGTACTTCTCTATGACTCAATGACTCTATAATTGTTCTTTTAGGCTGGTTCTTGGATCTTATTGAAAAAAGTCATTAGTTTTGAACAGAAAGCCTGATGTTTCAAATGCACAATTGAATTAACAGCCAATGAAGTTTAAAGTTCGATGTGAAACATTCTGTCCTTGCCAAAGGTCTTAATTTTATCTCTCTGTACCCCCACCTCAATGAGTTATGGGCTAGACATGACGTTGAGCCTCCACCATCACCCTTTTCTACCTTGCCGTGCTCATCGTCCCTCTGTACAATGTCTTCTTTAACTCCTCTCACAATATTCGGAACAATGGTGTGGCCATGGGTACCATTATTGGCCCCAGTTCTGCCTGTCTCTTTGTCAGGTATTTTGAACATTCCTTGTTCAGGTTTTACATGGCCCCCTCACAACTCTTTTTCTGAAAAATTGATGATATCATCAATGCTGCTTCCTTCTCTCACTCTGAACTGGAAAAAACTGTCAATTTTGTTTTACCATTTCTGCTCTGCTGTCAACTTCATCTGGGTTAAACTCTGATGCCTCATTTCCCTTTCTTGACAAACCTGTTTTCCATTTCTGGGGACAGGTTCGCTACCAATATTCATTATAAACCAACCAGCTGTCACAGTTAGCTGGACTATGTGTTCTCACACACTTCTTCCTGTAAGGACTACAACCCATTCTCCCAGTTTCTCCAGCTCCAAGAAATCTGTTGTGATGATGACACCTTGTGCGGAAGGGGTCTCGGAAATGCCCACTTTTATCCTTCATCAAAGTATCCCTGCTACTGTGGCCAACAGGGTCCTTATCTATGTCCATTCTATTCCTGAACATCTGCCCTCACGTTTTTACTTCCCTTCCACAAATACGATAGTGTCCCCCTGCCCTCAAGTACCACCCCACCGGACTGCTTCCAAAGGATTGTAAACTGCCATTTCCATCGACTCCAACAGTTTGCCACAAACAGGTACATATTCCCCTTCAGTTCTTTGTTAGCAATCTGAAGAGACCATTCCGTCTGGGACACTCTGGTCCACGCCTCCTTAATTCTCAGCATATCCTCAAGTTCCCATGTCACTTTCCTATGCAATCGCAGATGGTATAACATCTGCCTGTTTACCTACTCCCTCTTCACCATTCAAGAACCTAAGATATACCTTGCAGGTTAGGCAGTGGTTTACCTGTAATTCATTCAATCTAGTCTTTTGCAGTTACTGTTCACATCATGGTCTCCTGTATACTGTGGAGATGAAATGCAAATTGGGTGACCTCTTCACAGGACACCTGCGTTCTGCCAATAAAAATTATCCAGAGCTTCCGGTTGCCGACCACTTCAACACATCACCATGTTCCTACACCAACATTTCTGTCACAGGCCAGCAGCACTGTTCCAACAAGCCTCCGCATGAACATCTCATTTTCCACTTGGGGATCTTACAATCGCTAGGAATCAATATCAAGTTGAACAACTTCACAAAACCAACTGAATGGCGGACGCTGTAAATTAGAAACAGAAACAAAAGTTGCTGGAAAAGCTCAGACCTCAGCAGGTCTGGCAGAATCTGTGAAGAGAAATCAGAGTTAACGTTTCAGGTCCATTTCAGGTTTGGATCCCTTCTGAGGGAGGGTCACCATACCCAAAATATTAACTCTGATTTCTCTTCACAAATGCTGCCAGAACTGCTGAGCTTTTTCAGTAATTTCTGTTTTTGTTGTCAATAACTCTACAGCCTGATTCCACCCCTCTATCTTTTTTGTCCATCTCCACACTCAGTCCTGTTATGACATGGGATTGCTTTTAGCACAGTCAACCGATTTTCATCCACTCACAGGCCTATTATCACATTGCGTAGTTTACCTTTAGCAGAGCCTATTCATTCTCTGCTGTCCTTATTATCCCTTGTTTAGGTTATTTTTGCTCCTGGCTTGCCATCCATAATCCCGTGTTCAATTATCCCTTTCATACCTCTCTCTCTCTCTCTCTCTCTGATCTCCATCTCGATCTAGGCGATTATCTCTGCTTTCCCCCACTCCCCTCCCAATCTCTTTTTCAGCATAACTATCAGTTTTTCACACATATTATCAGTTCTGATCAAGTCACTGGACTTGGAACACTAACCCTGGTTTCTTCCTACAAATGCTGTCAGACCTGCTCAGTTTCACCAGCAATCTCTGCTTTTGTTTCAGATTTAAATTCACTCTTTCTTCTATAGACCACAGAGCTGTTCGGCTGCAGGATGGAGCGAACCCCTGTCAGGGCAGAGTCGAAGTTTTCTACAATGGGACCTGGGGGACTGTTTGTGTTGATTCCTTTGGAAAGGCGGAAGCAGAAGTTGTTTGTCAGCAGCTCTGCTGTGGATCTGCCCAATCTGTGGAAAGTGCTCTTACATTTGGAAGCAGTTCTGGACAGATCTGGCTCGATGATGTGAGCTGTCGGTTGCAGGATACATGACTGTTGCAATGTCCATCTTCACCATGGGGTGAACACAACTGTAACCATGGGGAGGATGTTGGAGTCATCTGTTCAGGTGAGAACTGCAAATGGAACCAATTTCTCTTGAAATATTTCACCAATGTTTTAATATTTCTATCATTCATAAATTTGAGATTTTGCACATTTTTAATTGTCAGTGTGCAGATAAAGCCTTTGCTGTCACGGCTGCATGTCTTTTTGATCAAACACCAATTTGTTTTGAAATTTTAACCCCAATTAATAATTCCTTTCATGGCTTAACAACTCCCTGTTTTTATGAATTCCTTCTACCCCATAACTCTCCAAAGTATCTGCCATCTTCTAAGCCTGGTCTCTTGGGCATTTCCAATTATAATTGCTGCGCAATTCACAGAGCTATCTTCAATTGCTTAGATTCTCAGATTCATAATTCATTCACTACACCTCCCGATAGCTGTAATCACTTACAATCCTCCTTAAAATCTAACCATGATTGACCATAGCTTTTATCTTCTGACCCAACATCTCCATTGTGCCTCTCCCATGTTAGATTTTGTTTTAAGATGATGCAGTGAAGTGGCTTGGGACACTTAATATGCTGTACAAACAAGTTGTTGCTGAAGTAATTGAATGTTTCTTTTTTAGAACAAAGACCAAGGGAAATGATTAGTAAGGGAGATATGAAGAAGAGCAAAACTGAACGAGTTTCAGAAAACTTTGGTAATTATTAACATGCATGTGACTAAATGTTCTGCAGTCGGATTCCTGTTTTTGTTTCTTTGTGGAATTTCAGAAGTCAATACCAAAGAGATTCTTTACAATCTATCCATCACCTCAATGTTTACACCACTAATATGAATTATTTTGCATGATTAATACCAATTATTTTAAGTACAGTAACAAGTGCAATTGTCGGAGTTATGTCCAGTGCGCGATTGTCTTTATGCCAGTAGGTTTCACCCCATCATGACTGGTTGTAATAGCCATTAAAAACTTGATAATTTGATATTGCTAATTAATGGAAAGGGTTGAATGATTAATCCTGGGACAAAATATTGGTGAAAAGAATCTGAACAAGCAAACACAACATCAGCTGTCAGTCCGCATCTACTCAATATTTGACACTGGAATTAACACATTGTTCCTTTTAGGGGTCATTGAAACCTTTTGGAATTTGGCAAAGTTCTGCATAACTGTATGTCACACCTTCAGTTACACTTAGGCTTAATGTAAATAAATATGGCGCCATTTCCATGTTTTAAACTCTGTTTTTTTAACCATTAGTAAAAACAAAAGCGAAGATTAAACCTCTGCTATACAAATTAGCTAATTAATTTAAACTTTATATTGCAGCAAATTATTCCAGACCTGTGTGATTTCTTTTGTGTTAAAAAATAGGTTATGAGACCTGGCTGTTACTGACTAATCCTGAATTTATCGCTTGTCCCTACATCCTCACGAGAGTGGGGTGATGATCTGCTGTCATGATCCACAGCACTCTTGGGATGTAGGAACACTCACAGTTCTGCTCTGTAGGGGACGTAGGTGACTTTGATTGAGCGACAATAAAGACAAGATAAAAAAAAGGCGAAAATCTAGATGAGGTCTGGAATGCAGTGACATTGCAGTTGCTGGTCCTCCCATGCATATAGTGACCGTGTTTACCTTTGAGTCGGAGGTTTCGTGTATCGAAAAAGCTGTTGAAGGAGGTTTGGTGAGTTACTGCAGCCCATTTTGTAAATGGGACAGACTGTGTCATTCTGTTTTTTTTTCATTCTGAACAAGACAACCACAATAAAGTAATTGTATTCAATTGCAAGTTAAAACAGCTCAAATTCTCAGACGTAACGTTTTGTTTCTGCAGAATTGCGGCTGGCTGCAGGATTTAATAATTGTTCTGGAAGAGTTGAAGTATTCATCAGTGGTATATGGGGAACGGTTTGTGATGATTCCTGGGATAAGCAGGTTGCTGCTGTTGTCTGTAGACAGTTAAACCTTGGTCATCCAATGTCAGCTCTGGAAGAGGTGCTATTTGAAAGAGGAAATGGCACAATATGGATTGATGAAATTAAATGCAAGGGGAGTGAATTATTCCTGTGGGACTGCCAATTGTCAGTAATGAGGTAAAAACAATGACTGCAGATGCTGGAAACCAAATTCTGGATTAGTGGTGCTGGAAGAGCACAGCAGTTCAGGCAGCATCCAAAGCTACTTGGATGCTGCCTGAACTGCTGTGCTCTTCCAGCATCACTAATCCAGAATTGTCAGTAATGGCCAATCATGACTGTGAACATAAAGAAGATGTCAATTTGATTTGTTCTGGTATGCCATTTTAAATTGAATCTTGATTTTAACGCACTTATTCTTGCATTCAAAACACTCCATGCTCTTATTTGTCCTCTCTCTGTAATCTAAAATTGTACTACAATCCTTAGAATTCTCCATTTGTTGCATTGTGTGTCTCGCCAATTACAATCGTTTCACCATCTCCATAATTTGTTTAATTAGAATATACTCTAATCCACCAACCTTAAATCGAAACAGTGTTACTGAATGTATACCTAGACTGAGCATTATTTGCCACCAATCAGTTCCTGTATCATTTGCAGGTTTCTCATTACTTTGCCAACTCTCTACATGCCAACGTTAACCTTTAATATATGCCTCAACCTTCATATTATTGCCTTTGTAAATTTTCATTGCTCCTGCACACTGTTGGTGTATCTGTACGTAAATGAAATGCATGAGGCCATTTTACTTTGTGTTATTATTAACTGTTTTTGCTTTCAGGCTATCAAAAATTCACAGAGTCCTTCAACCAGCAGAGACCCCCGATTTTTATCATCCCTTGTATTCTTGTGACCCTTTTGATTGCTGTGTCAATTGCTTTGGCTGCAGAATTACAAAGAAGCTTCCAGAAAGGTTGATTAATTCAACATTAAAAGCCCTGCCCATAAATATTACGGTTGATTCCTGCTAATCTTTTCATTATACAACTCTGACAGTTTGCAAGAAAGATGTGATCATGTTAGTTACAGAGACAATCTGCAATGATGTTACACAAATTGGAGAATTTTAGCTAAATGCTGCTAAAAGGAGACCAGACATTTATCTAGCACTCATCAGACGAGTTGATGCAAAATCAAATTGAAAAAGAGAGACAGCTTTTTATACAGCATGAGAAGAGGGTGCTGGTTGGTGAGAGCATAATTGGCACAGAGATGAGGCAAGTCATACAGTTAATTGTCCATTTTAGTTCTCAGAGCATTCAAGTAGATTAGGATTGGTCAGGGCATTCCTGTCAGAATACAGCAGACATTGGCCACCTTAAAAACAATTTTGTTTTGCAAATGTCATATTTCTTGCATTGTCGTTCAGATGAGTGCAAGACAAACAGCTTTAATATCTAGTTTCCTCTCAAAAAAGTTTACAGAATTTTTGTTGTGAGCAAAGATTGGAGAGTGTCTGATTGTATAGCAATTACTTGTTTCATAGAGGAGGCTTAAGGAAGATTAAATTGATGTAATTCAGCAATGAGGAGCATGGATATAGTGGATGAGGGATGTCAAAAGGTTCAGAAAAGATTTACAAGGATGTTGCTAGGTTTGGAGGGTTTGAGCTGCAGGAAGAGGCTCAATAGGTTGGGGTTATTTTTCCTGGAGCATCAGGGGCTGAGGGGTAACCTTAGAGAGGTTTATAAAATAATGAGGAGCATGGATAGTCTAATTAGACAAGGCCTTCTCCCTGGGGTGGGTGAGTCCAGAACTAGAAGGCATTGGTTTAAGTTGAGAGGGAAAAGATTTAAAGGGGAGCTAAGGGGCAACTTTTTCACACAGATGGTGGTGCACGTATGAAATGAGCTGCCAGAGGGTGATAGAGACTAGTACAATTACAACATTTAAAATGCATCTGGATGGATATATGAACAGGAAGTGTTTACAAGCATATTGGCCAAATGCTGGCAAATTGGATTAGATTAATTTAGGACATCTGGTTGATATAATTCAATTTAAATCTTTAAAACCTTACCTCGAGCATTGGAACCCTCCATTTCTGTTTTCAGCAACAGGAAGAGCGGGTGCTTGGACCACGGGCCTGCTGGGAAAGATGTCACTTATTTAAATCTTCACATCTGACATTGGAGATTACAGCTTTCAGGGACTTTTTTTTCTCCTCAGCTACATAAGTGAGTTTTTTTTCCCCTCAGACCAGCCCCAAGTCATGGTCCACATACTTACTAATGATATAGGTAGAAAGAGGGATAGGGAGGTAAGGCTGGATTTCAGGGAGCGGGTCGAAGCTGAGAGCGAGAACAAAGTTGTTATCTCTGGTTAGTTACCTGTGCCATGTCATAGCAAGGTGAGGAACAGGGAGAGATATCAGCTGAACACGTGGCTACAGGGATGATGCAAGAGGGAGGATTTCAGGTACATGGATAATTGAGGCTCATTCTGGGGTAGGTGGGACCTCTACAAACAGGATGGTCTTCATTTGAACCAGAGGGGTACTAATATCCTGGGTGGGAAATTTACTAGTGCTATTCGTGTGGGTTTAAACTAGATCAGCAGCGTGATGGGACCCTGTGGTGTAGTTCCAGTGCACAGGAGGATGAGAGTAGGGAGGACATGGACAGGATTTCACAATCACTGGAGTGTGCTGGCAGACAGCAAGCTGGTTTGAAGTGTGTCTACTTCAATGCCAGGCGCATCGAGAATAAAATAGATGAGCTTGCAGCATGGATAAGTACCTGAGACTTCAATGTCATGGTCAATTCGGAGGCATGGATAGAGCAGGGTCAGGAATCGATGTTGCAGGTTCCAGAGTTTAGATCTTTCATTAAGATCGGGGAAGGTAGTAAAAGTGGGGGAGGTGTGACTTTGTTATTCAAGGACAGTATAATGGTGGCTGAAAGAATTTTTTGATGA
This sequence comes from Chiloscyllium punctatum, assembly GCF_047496795.1. Lineage (NCBI taxonomy): Eukaryota > Metazoa > Chordata > Chondrichthyes > Orectolobiformes > Hemiscylliidae > Chiloscyllium > Chiloscyllium punctatum. The sequence continues at coordinate 26,112,226 of NC_092744.1, read as the reverse complement.
GGACTCATCTACTGAGGTGGTATGGGCTAAGGTTAGAAAGCAGAGAGGAGACATCCACACTGCTGGGAGTCTTTTATAGGCCTCCGCAAAATTCCAAGGATGTGGAGGAGAGGATTGGCATAATGATTCTGGGTTGGAGTGAAAGGAACAGGTGGTCATTAAAGGGGACTTTAACTTCCCCAACATTGACTGGAAATGCTTCACGTGTTGAGAGTGTAGTGCTGGAAAAGCACAGCAGGTCAGGCAGCATCCAAGGAGCAAGAGAATTGATGTTTCGGACATAAGCCCTTCATCAGGAAAGAGGCCGAGACATAAATGGGTGGGGGGGTGGGGTTGGAGGGGTGGGTAGCTGGGAAAATGATAAGTAGATGAAGGTGAGGGAGAATATGATAGGTCATAGGGGAGAGTGATGGATGGTCTGGAGGGCAGTGCCAAGTTGGAGGCCTGGGATTCAGATAATGGGGGTGGGAGAATGAGGAAGCTGTTGAAATCCACATTTAACCTGTGGGGTTTTAGGGTCTTAAGGCTGAATTATGAGGCGTTCCTCCTCCAAACGTCTGGTGGTAATGGTTTGGTGGGGGAGGAGGCACAGGATCTGCGTGTCCTTGATGCAGTGAGAGGGGGAGTTGAAGTGTTCAGCCATAGGGCAGTGGGGTTGGTGGATGTGGCTGTCCCAGAGATATTCTCTGAAACAATCTGCAAGAGGTGTCCTGTCTCCCCGAGGTAGAGGAGACCACACCAGGTGGAACAGATGCAGGAGATGACATTGGTAGCGGTACAGGTGAATTTCTGATGGATGTGGAAGGATCCGTTGGGGCCTTAGACGGAGGTGATGGGAGTGGTGTGGGTGCAGTGTTTGCACTTCCTGCGGTGGCAGGGAAAGGTGCCAGGAGTGCGGTGTGGGCTGGTGGGGGGGGTGGACCTGACAAGGGAGTCACGGAGGGAATGGTCTTTTTGGAATGCTGATAGGGGTGATAAGGGAAATATATCTCTGGTGGTGGGATCTGTGCGGAAGTGGCAGAGAATAATGCATTGGATCCGGAGGTTGGTGGGGTGGAAGGTGAGGAACATGAGCGTTCCGTCCTTCTTGTTTTGGGAGGGGTGGTATTCAAGGGTGGTGGTGCATGAAGTAGAGGAGATCGTTAACCATGTGGAAAGGGAAGTTGCAATCGTGGAAGGAGGAGGCCATCTAGGACTTTCTGAGGTGGTATGCAGTGGAGGTGGATGAATTGGGAATAAGGGATGGTGTTTTTAAAGGAGGTAGGGTGGGAGTAGGTGTAGTCTAGGTAGCTGTGGGAGTTAGTGTGCTTGTAGCTGTGGGAATCTGCGGTTGGTTGGTCGCCAGAGACGGGGATGGAGAGGTCCAGGAAGGGGACGGATGTTGCCGAGATGATCCAGGTGAACTTGAGGTCAGGGTGGAAGGTGTTGGTAAAGTTGAACTGTTCAACCTCCTTGTGGGAGCATGAGGCGGTGGAAATCCTGTAACTCCAGTACAGTGGATTGATCGGTCTTTGTCCAATGTGTGCAGATGGGTTTCCTGACACAGTATGTCGAAGGGCCGACAAGAGGGGAGGCCAAACTGGATCTAGTACTTGGTACTGAACCAGGCCAGGTGTTTGATTTAGTGATAGATGAGTACAATGGAGAGAGTTACCATAATTTGGTGACCTGTAGTTTAGTTATGGATAGGTACATGCCACAGGGCAAGAGTTATAGTTGGGGGAAGGGCATTTATAATGCGATTAAGCAAGACTTAGGAGACATAGAATGGGGTAGTGGGGACAATGAAAATGTGGAGCCGGTTTAAGGAACAGATATTGGGTGTCCATGATAGGTATGTCCCTGTCAAGCAGGAAGGAAGTGATAAGGTAAGGGAGCAGTGGTTTACTAAAGAAATTGTATCTTTTGTTAAGCGGAAGAGGGAGGCTTATGTGACGTTGAGATGCGATGGTTCAGATGAGGTGATGAAGAGTTAGCTAGGAAGGATTTAAAGAGAGAGTTAAGAAGATCAAAGAGGGGACATGAGCAGACGTTAACAGGTAGAATAAAGGAGAACCCTAAAGCTATCTATAGGTATGTGAAGAATAAAAGGGTGACTAGTGTGTGAATTGGGCCAGTCAAAGACAGAAGTGGGAAGATCTGTGTGGACCATGTGGAGGTTGGAGAGATGCTTAATGATTATTTGTGATGTGTTTTCACTCAGGGAAAGGAGAATCTTGTAGAGGAGAAGACTGAGATATGGACTATTAGACTAGAAAGAGTTGAGGTTAGTAAGGAGGAGGTATTATCAATTCTAGAAGGTGTGAAAGTAGATAAGTCCCCTGGGCCAGATGGGATTTATCTGAGGATTCTCTGGGAAGCTAGGGAGGAGATAGCGGAGCCTTTGGCCTTGTTCTTTGAGTTGTCATTGTCTACAGGTTTAGTATCAAAGGACTGGAGGATTGCAAACATTGTGCCCTTTTTCAAGAAGGGCAGTAGAGATGACCCAGGTAATTATAGACCAGTGAGCCTTACTTGTGTTGTAGGAAAAGTTTTGGAAATGATTATAAGAGATAGGATTTATAATAATTTAGCAAGCAATAATTTGATTGGATATAGTCAACATGCTTTTATCAAGGGCAGGTAGTGTCTCATAAGTTTTTTGAGAAGGTGACCAAGCATGTGGATGAGGGTACAGCAGTTGATAATGGTGCACATGGACTTCAGTAAAGCCTTTGATAAGGTTTCACATGGTAGGCTGTTGGAGGAAATGCGGAGGCACGGGATTGAGGGTGATTTAGCAGTTTGGATTAGAAGCTGGCTTTCTGTAAGAAGGCAGCGAGTGGTGGTTGATGGAAAGTATTTAGCCTGGGATTTGGTTACTGGTGGTGTGCCACAAGGATCTGTTTTGGGACCACTGCTGTTTGTCATTTTTGTAAATGACTTAGGCACAGGCATAGGTGGATGGGATAAGTTTGCAGATGACACTAAAGTCGATGGAGTAGTGGACAGTATGGAAGAATGTTGCAGGTTGCAGAGGGACTTGGATAAACTGCAGAATTGGGCTGAGAGGGGACAAATAGAGTTCAGTGTGGATAAATGTGAGGTGATTCACTTCGGGAAGAATAACAGGAAGGCAGAATACTGGGTCAATGGAATGATTCTTGGTACTGTGGATGTGCAGAGGGATCTTTGTGTCAATGTACGTAGATCCCTGAAAGTTGCCACCCAGGTTGTTAGTGCTGTTAAGAAGGCATGCGGTGTGTCCATTTTTATTGGTAGAGGGATTGAGTTCTGGAGCCATGATGTCATTCTGCAACTGTACAAAACGTTAGTGCGGCATCACTTGGAATATTGAGTAAAGTTCTGGTCGCCCCATTACAGGAAGGATCTGGAAGCACTGAAAACAGTGCAGAGTAGATTTTACTAGGATGTTGCCTGGTCTGGAAGGAAGGTCGCATCAGGAATGGCTGAGGGACTTGGGTCTGTTGTCATAGGAGAGAAGGCTAAGAGGGGATTTAACAGAGACATACAAGATGATAAGAGGATTAGATAGGGTAGACAGTAAGAGTCTTTTTCCTAGAATGATGGTGTTAGTTTGTACGATGGGGAATAGCTGCAAAGTGAGGGGTGATAGATTTAAGACAGATATCAGAGGCAGGTACTTTACTCAGAGTGGTAAGGGCATGGAGTGCCCTGCCTGCCAATGTAGTTAACTCAGCCAGGTTAAGGGCATTTAAACAGTCCTTGGGTAAGCATATGAATGATGCTGGCATAGTGTAGGGGGATGGGCTTAGATTAGTTCACAGGTTGGCACAACATCGAGGGCTGAAGGGCCTGTTCTGTGCTGTATTGTTCTATGGTCTGGATGAGTTAGTCCGAAGGGTCGATTTCCGTGCTGTACATTTCAATGACTCTCTGACTCTACATATGTAAACTATATTAACCTGGACTGTATAACCTGAGGCAGTGTAGCTGCTGTTAGGACTACATAGGGAGCAAACAGCCTCTTGCTCTTCAAAAGTGATTTGGATGATTTTATGAATTTTGATCAGTGTTTAATATGTTTGAATGGGCTGTGAATCATGGAATATCCAGAGAAATGAAACTGTGAGTAAATATTCATGCACAAATCCACTCTAACAGTTAATCTGTCAAATTAATCAACTTCTCATTTCCAAAAGTGAATTAGACTTTTTCAAAAAAATAATCATTCATAGGTTGTGCACTTCACTGGCTCAGCCATCATTTGTTGTCCATCCCAGGAAGCCCAGGAGTTAGTGATAGTGAACTGCTTATTTGAAATGCTGCTATTTATGTGCTGTCAAGGCAACCACACTGTTACTGGTAAGGGAGTTTTAACCGATGATAGTGGAGTACTAATATTGGTATAAGAAGAGTGTGGAGGATGTGTGGCTAAAGGACACCGTGCAGGTGATGGTGCTCCAAAATGTCTGCTGTCTTTGTCCTTCCAGATGATAGAGCTTAAGAGTTTGCAAGGTGCTCTTGAAGAAGCCTTAGTAAATTACTCCAGCACATCGTGTCACTGATGAGACTCTTTTTTTTTGGTGGTGTGTAGGGCAGATGTTGAAGATGATAGGTGGCATGCAAACCAAAAAGCCTTCATGGTCTGGGTGATGTTGATATTCTTTTTGAAAATTCATAATTATTTCTGGGATTCACTACCCGGACAAAAATTTATTGCAAATCCTTATTAAACTTGAACAAGGTTGTGTTGTGCTGCTTTCTTGAATTGCTGCCATCCATAAGATGTTGCTAGGCCCAAGAGCGTCTGCATTGGTTTCACCTGCGTACTCGGCTTTTCTCCCACTATCCAAAGATGTGCAGGTTAGGTGGCTTAACCATCCTAAATTGCCCTCCATGTTCAGAGATCTGGAGGCTAGGTGGATTAAACATGATAAATGGGGTATTACTGTGTTTGTGTGAGGGTGGTGAGTCTGGATGAGATTAATGAAGCAGCTGAAAATGGTTGGACCAAGAATACTACCCTGAGTAATTCCTGCTGAGATAACTGATCTCAAACAAGCACAACTATTTTCCTATGATTCTATGTTTTATGACTCGAACCAATGGACAATTTTCCTCCTGACTTCTAGTGAATCTTGTTTTGTGAGGGCTCCATGATTCCACATTCAGTCAAAGATGACCTTGATGTGAGAACTAAGGCTGTCATGAGGTCAGGATCTAAATCTGGTGGGACACAAACTGTGTCAGTGAGCAGATTATTGCTAAGAAAGTGCTGCTTGATAGCACTGTTGATGACACTTTCTATCATTTTCCTGATGATCAAGAAAAGATTGATGAGGTGGTAATTGGTCAAGTTGGATTCCTCTTTCTTTATTTTTACACAAGACAACTTTGGGGCAATTTTCAACTTGCCATTGCTTTAAATATATTGGAATATCTTTGCTAGGGGTGTGGCAAGTACTGGAGTACACATTTTCAATACTATTGCTGGCATTTTCTCAAGGTCCTTCATCTTTTAAGTGGCAATGCCTTTCACCATTCTTTTAAAATATCTACTGAAGTGAATCAGATTAGCTGAAAACTGACATCTGTAACTGTGAGGAGCACTGTAGGAAACCAACCTAGGTGAATTAGGCAGTGCTTCTGGTTGCAAATGCTTCAGTGTAATCTTTTGCATTGTTTCCATGTTATTGAGCATGAAAATATTTATAGAGCCTTATCCTCCAGTGATTTTTTCACTTATCTATAACTAATCACCACTGGTTTTGGCAGTACTTAGATCAGTTTAGATCAGAACTGACGGCTTGAAATTTCTTCAGCCTATTTATTGTTTGCTGCCTTTGCTTTTTGAAATGTGTCAGCTTGTTATGTCACTTCAGCAAGTCGCCTGTGCATGATGTTGCTCCTGGCATGCCTTCCTGTATTCTTCATTTAAACCAGAGTTGACCAATTACCTTTATGGTAATAGTAGAATTAGGGACGTACTGAGCAATGAGGTTGCAGATTATATTGAAGTACAGTTCTGCTGTTGTTGATGGCCTGGAGTGCCTCATGGATATCTTGCCCTCAGTTGCTCATCCCATTTAGCATGGTAGTAGAGACAGATAATGCAATGGTATGTGTCCTCAATGTGAAGTTGAGACACTGTTACCTGTCTGCAGTTCCAACAACATTCTTCTTGAGCATTGTTAGATTTGTATCCTTTCAAGCAAGTGGAGATTATTCTGTCACATTCCTGACTCAATATTAGGTTGAACTCTGATTTTCTGCAATGAAAGAAATTCTGATTTTACTCATAGACAATGAGAAATGTTCCTGATCAATGATTTGCATTGAAGAGATTCAAAGTTACTGAATATTATAGCCACAGTACAAAGCCTTGGATTGTCATTTTAAGAGGGTTAAAGAAGGGCTTATGCCCGAAACGTCGATTCTCCTGCTCCTTTGATGCTGCCTGACCTGCTACGCTTTTCCAGCAACACATTTTTCAGCTCTTGTCATTTTAAGAGCATTGCTCATGGAGCCTGGGTCTGCAGTTGCAGCAGGCTGTGGTTTTAACAAGGTTTAACCACATTGCTGTTTTCAATATGACCTTGGCTTTCATGAACATTTCCACTTCGTTGCCAAGACAATACAAATTGATGGACGGATGCAGAGATTTCTTGAGGGCATAGCATCCTTTCGTGTTCAGCAAATATAATTTAAAATGTTATACAAAAATTCAGTAACTGCTAATTTGCAGGATAAAGAAAGATGGAAGGTGAAAAGCAGGTTTTAGGAAGAGACACATGTCCGTGTATAATCTGCGGTCCTTATTCCACAGGCAAGAAAAAGACACAATATTCTCCTCGTAGCCTTCCTGACCCTGCTTATGAAGAGATTGACATTCACAGCCTTGATACAGGCCCAGGTAGTTATCTTTAAGATTTGTACACTGATACCTTTATTTTTAAATGCAATGTTAATTTTAAGTTTCCAATGTTTTCGATGTGTAGATGTACACTCCAATATTTCACTGGACAAGCTGGAATATTATACAGGAAGCGAGTTACAGGAATGCGATGATATACATGTGCAAGGTAGGCCAATTTTCACCCCACTCTTGCACCATTCCATTACTAATCTGCAATGGAGAGTAAGATAAAATACAATAAACCCCTCATAGTTAAACTCCCAGATTAGCAAGAGTCTTTTGTCTTACTTTGGAGTCGTTACTTACTATGAATATTATGTAACATATGAATATTAACTCAAGCTGCATCTTCCAAGTGGAGTATACTGACAGTATGGTTCAAGAGATAGTGACTCGTTAATGTAACCCTCCGAATTCTGTATGCGTTGTGATGGACATCATACAAATTTATTTTTAGATAATTGATATGGTAATTTTAGGACTATGCAGTTGAAAGTGCATTTTTTTGGATGAAAGAATGCAGAAATACATCCTGGACATTTAACAAAATAGACAGAGCTACCACAGATTCAATAGAAGTGTAAATGTTCCAAGTATCCTTCTGTTCAGTGTTAAGAAGAGAAAAAAAGAAATGTAGTGGCTTCATGGTCAAATTCTGTATCATTATATGACATTTATTAAAGCTGTTTGAAGTATTGCTAATGGAAAAGACGCAAATTGATAATGTCCTCAGCAAACAGAAACAGAAATTAAGCATTTTTTTCAAATCAACAGAAAAGTCCTTTTGCCATGCATCTTGCTTTAAGCTATGTCCAGTTTTAAATATAAATCACTTTATTCTGAAACATTAAGTAGGTTTCTGAGGAATCAACAACACACAGTAACTAGGGCTCTCATTTAAAATAGTTATAATAGCTTTTCGAGTTGGTGATAATTGAATGAATACATGGAGTAATATTAATTCCCGCCTCAGGCGACTGACTGCGTGGAGTTTGCACATTCTCCCCGTGTCTGCATGGGTTTCCTCCGGGTGCTCCGGTTTCCTCCCACAGTCCAAAAATGTGCAGGTTAGGTGAATTGACCATGCTAAATTGCCCGTAGTGTAAGGGGCAGGGGTAAATGTAGGGGAATGGATCTAGGTGGGTTGCGTTTCAGCGAGTCGGTGTGGACTTGTTGGGCCAAAGGGCCTGTTCCCACAGTGTAAGTAATCTAAAAAAAACCTAATTGATAATAAACCAATTGGCACTGCACTGATTCATAAAATGTCAGAAAAATATACTGATTATTTTAGGGCTTAACTTGAAAATAATAAGTTCATTACAAAATCACATGTTCATTTTCTAGATTCATTTACTTCATTAGATGCTGAATTTGGAAGAGAATATGATGACATCCAATAATTTGAGAAGGAGCTGTGATGACTTTCACCACTGGCCTTACTGAGGAAAAATGTGTGACAAAATATCTCTCATTGGCTAATTATGTTTCATTATTCAACTTAATTTGTAATGTTACTATAATGACATGTTGCAGCTTGTTGTAAAATAGTTAAATGGATGAAGTAGGAAATTAATTGTGATCTTTCATATTGAGCATACTAAGTCTAATTTAGTTCTATGCAGGAGAGCAATCTATCAATCTTTTCCAAATATGTGAATTTTTGGTGTTATGAAGTTGAAGGCGTGTACTGTACCTTTTAAGAAAGAGAGTGAAAGCTGTTCTGAACTAAGAGCTTACAAGCACCTGTGTGATGTGAATAGATGGTTGTCTCAGAGTATACTGGAAAATTTAAAATATGCAACATTTGGCTGTGAAATGGATATTGGTATTTTGACAACAATTTGAATGTAACCAATTAGCTAAAAGTATTGTGGTTCTGTTTACCGAGCTGGGAATTTGTGTTGCAGACGTTTCGTCCCCTGTCTAGATGACATCCTCGGTGCTTGGGACCCTCCTATGAAGCGCTTCTGTGATCTTTCCTCCGGCATTTGTAGTGGTTTGAATCTGCCGCTTCCGGTTGTCAGTTCCAGCTGTCCGTTGCAGTGGCCGGTATATTGGGTCCAGGTCGATGTGCTTCTACCCAATATACCGGCCACTGCAACGGACTGCTGGAACTGACAACCGGAAGCAGCAGATTCAAACCACTACAAATGCCGGAGGAAAGATCACAGAAGTGCTTCACAGGAGGCTCCCAAGTGCTGAGGATGTCACCTAGACAGGGGACGAAACGTCTGCAACACAAATTCCCAGCTCGGCGAACAGAACCACAACAATGAGCACCCGAGCTACAAATATTTTCACAAACTTAGTTAAAAGTATGTCCCAGTATACTAAAACCCAATCAAGTTTGAATGTATTGTCTTGCCAACATCAAACCAATGTTGGGAATAGAAAAATGCAGGCGTTTGGAAAATTGGATAGAGCAACTGCCATCAACACAGATCCAAGAAATGATGAAACACTCTCTCCCAAAGGTACCTTTTCATATGAAGCTCTCTACGAAAGGCACCTTTTCTCAGTAAAAAGAAAGAAGAAAACCCAGGGAGATCTTCAGTCTGAAGAAGAAAGACACCGAAGACAGCAGCCATTCTGTGGTTTTGAAATTAAGTTGATGTAATTTTAATAAGTATCTTTTATTGGAAGACCATATTTTTCTCAAGTTGGAGGCAAGTAAAAAGCAGTTAAGTGAAAGGGGGGTGGGGTCGGCTTAGAGCTGTGAATAGTTGTTGTTTAATGTTCACCTTTAGAATTAGAGAATAAACTGATATTATTTTCTTTAAATAGTGGAATTTGGGAGTTCTCTGTCCCTCATCTTTTAACAGATTACAAGGTGAGCTGAGATTTTCTGGGTGTTTAGTTTAATTAACAGGAGGGCTCATTGCCATGTCGTAACATTAGCTTTAAGACTATGAACAACTTTGAATGCGAGCTGTTTAAGGACAGATTCTTATTCATTATTCATTCCTGAAAGAAATATGTATCTTAAACATATGGGAGCTTTATTCCTTTATGGTATTTTGGGGCAAAACAAGGTTTAGTAAGGGAAATATCAGCCTCTACATCAACATCAACATTTACAAACGCAGATCATGAAGATGCAATTTAATAATTATTATGAAATGAGACTGAGTGAATGACAAACAAAATAAAATTGTACTTATATAACTGCAATTCCATCAAACAAGTGTGAGAGAACAAATTAAAGATGCAGCATACAGAGTTTGTTCAGTCAATGAACCATGGTTACTGATTTTTTTTAAAAAATCAATGAAGTTATTACGCATGAAACTACGTTTTATCATTTTACAGTTGTATCAATGAAAACTGTTGCATAGAAAGAGAAGGTCTTTCGGGAAAGATATAAACCTGTCTATTATAGTTTGCATCTACATTCATATAGGAATATCACAATGCAAATATATAATTTTTTTCAATTGCTCAACCAATTCAGCAATAGTAATTTAGTTGTAAGTATTCATTTTAGATTTCTGTTTCAGTTTTGACATATGTATCGCATGCAAATTAAATAAATGATATTTGTTGAAAATTTGGGATCCATATTAATTTGTCCATATTTTTAAATCTAATTTTTACATGTGTTATGACATACCTTTGCAACAAGTGGAACTTCAACCTTGACCTTTCTCTGACAGGAGAAGATCACAAATAATCTGCTTCTCATTGAACTGGTAGATGGATATGACCTGGCCAAATCATCATAACCCATCATAAATTTCTCACAGTATAAACAAATTCATAATATCACTCACGGAACTCTGTATCTGTCACTGACTCTCTTTGTCTCTGTCTCTTGCTGTTTTAAAACAATCATGGCTCCAGAAAAACTGAACATTTAGTAACTAAACCCATTCACACACACAGATCAAAAGTTACACACATCATTCAATATGCAACCTCTAAATTTAATTCTGACAATGTATAGTTTATGTGGGTCATCACAATTAGGGCGGCACGGTGGCACAGTGGTTAGCACTGCTGCCTCACAGCGCCAGAGATCCGGGTTCAATTCCCACCTCAGGCGACTGACTGTGTGGAGTTTGCACGTTCTCCCCGTGTCTGCGTGGGTTTCCTCCGGGTGGACCGGTTTCCTCCCACAGTCCAAAAGATGTGCAGGTCAGGTGAATTGGCCATGCTAAATTGCCTGTAGTGTTAGGTAAGGGGTAGATGTAGGGGTATGGGTGGGTTGCGCTTCAGCGGGGCGGTGTGGACTTGTTGGGCCGAAGGGCCTGTTTCCACACTGTAAGTAATCTAATCTAATCAATTGTTATTGACATATCTGTCAAGGGAAGTAATTCCTCCTACCGATAATCATATGGGTCCGTATAAGTTGATGGATATTAACCAGTTTAGGAGTGGAGAAGAAATTCTGGCCTTGCACAAGATTCACATCTTATGAAAATAGAGTTATACAGGTGTACAGCATGGAAACAGACCCTTCGGTCCAACTCGCCCATGCAAACCAGATATCCCAACCCAATCTAGTCCCACCTGCTAGTACCTGGCCCATATCCCTCCAAACCCTTCCTGTTCATATACCCAACTAGATGCCTTTTAAATGCTCTAACTGTACCAGCATCCACCATTTCCTCTGGCAACTCATTCCATACATGCACCATGCTCAGCGTGAAAAAGTTGCCCCTTAGGTCTCTTTTATATATTTCCCCTCTCACCCTCAACCTGTGCCCTCTAGTTCTGGACTCCCCCACCCTAGGGAAGAGACTTTGTCCATTTTGCCTATCCATGACCTTAATGATTTTATAAACCTCGATAATGTCACCCCCCCAGCCTACTCAAACTATCCCTACAGCTCAAATCCTCCAATCCTGGCAACATCCTTATAAATCTTTTTTGAACCCTTTCAAGTTTCACAACATCCTTCCAAGAGGAAGGAGACCAGAATTGCATGCAATATCCCAAAAGTGGCCTAACCAATGACCTGTAGAGCCGCAATATGACCTCCCAACTCCTGTACTCAATATTCTGACCAACAAAAGAAAGCATACCAAACGCCTTCTTCACTATCCAATCTCCCTGCCACGCTACTTTCGAGGAGCTATGAACCTACATTCCAAGGTCTCTTTGTTCAGCAACACTCCCTTGGACCTTACAATTATGTGTTAAAGTCCTGCTAAGATTTGCTTTCCCAAAAGTAGTGGACCCAGCACAGACCCTTGTGGCAACTCCTCTGGTCACAGGTCTCCAGTCTGAAAAGCAACCCTCCACCACCACTCTCTGTCTTCTACCTTTGAGCCAGTTCTGTATCCAAATAGTTATATCTCCCTGTATTCCATGAGATCTAAACTGGTTCACCATTCTCCCATGGGGAACCTTGTCAAACGCCTTACTGAAGTCCATATAGATAATGTCTACCACTCTGCCCTCATCAAACCTCTTTGTTACTTCTTCAAAAAACTCAATCAAGTCTTTGAGACATGATTTCCCATCCACAAAGCCCTCATCATGATTATCCCTCATTAGTCCTTGTCTTTCCAAATACATGTACATCTTGTCCCTCAGGATTGCCCACCAGTGACATCCAGCTCACCGGTCTATAGTTCCCTGGCTTGTCCTTATCACCTTTGTTAAATAGCGGCACCACATTAGCCAATCTCCAGTCTTCTGACACCTCACCTGTGACTATTGATGCTACAAATATCTCAGCAAGAGGCCCAGCAATCACTTCCCTAGCTTTCCACAGAGTTCTAGGGTACACCTGAACAGGTCCTGGTAATTTATCCACTTTTAAGCGTTTCAAGACATTCAGCACTTCTTCCTTTGTAATATGGACATTTTCAAATCGTCACCATCTATTTCCCCCATGCTATATCTTCCATGTCCTTTTTCACAGAACCATTCATGCAACATATTCATTTAGTATCTCCCCCAACATATGGCTCCACATAAAGAATGCCTTGCTGAAGGGACGTATTCTCTTCCCAGTTACCCTTTTGTCCTTCATGTATTTGCAAAAACCTTTTGGATTCTCCTTAACTCTGTTTACCAAAACTATTCAGTGAATTTCACTGTTTGTTAGTTTTCCCAGATGTAATACATGAATTCAAACAGCAAAGGCAGTAACTGCACAGGTTCACTGCTGTGTCAGGGAGCAGTGTGGGTTTCTTTCTTTCTCTCTCTCTCTCTCTCTCTCTCTCTCTCTCTCCTGCACTGCCTGACCATGTGCTGCCTTTGTCTGTTTCTCTCCATTTTAGAAGTGCTGTGTTTTTTCAACAAAGTTCCAAAATAATGCAACAGCATATAGAACAGTAATTGCTACTCCTGGAACTCCAGGAAATCACCTCCAATACCTAAAATAGCTCAAACAAGGAGCAGCCTGTTATAACCAGAAATTTTCCTGTCTTCCATCTTGGATTTCATCACCTCAAGATGAACAAAAGATGGGTTATGGTTTCAATGAAACATTGTTGACTTTCTATTTAATCAGCCTTAGATTTTCTTTAACCATCATGACTTACTTCTGTCTTATTGCATATGAAAGCCTTGTTATGACCATCAGCAGTAACATTAACTGGAAATGATAATGTTAAAAATCACACAACACCAGGTTATAGTCCAACAGGTTTAACTGGAAGCACGAGCTTTCGCAGCACTGCACCTTCATCAGGTTTTTTTTTACTATTCAGAACTCAATTTATTTTCGTAATAACAAAGATTTTATCAGTTGTAATGTGTTTTATGAATAGCAGTTAATTTTATTTGATCGATGGAGTGAACAATTCCTCTTTATTTTGACTGAGAATGTTTAAAAAATGAGTGGAGCATTGATTCAAGAAAGAATAAAAGAACAGGTAGGATGAGTGACACACTGTTCTTTTATCTTAGTGCTGTCTAATTTAGTCCTTGGTTAAAGACTGGAGGATGTGACTATGAATGAGGTGAGGAAGTGGATTCAGAATGTCGTCATGGAGGACTTGCAACCTTTATGATGAGAGAGCTAGCTACAGTAAAAATAACCTAGGTAGAAATTTAGAGAGACATCTTATAACTCTCAGCAGATTGGTTCCAGTTAGACATAATACCTTTGGAAGTGGATGCATCATGCATAGCTGTGAAAGGAATATAACGGTCGGACTGACTTTTGTACTCAACAATTAGTTACAGTTTAGTTGCATGTAAATCAATTAAGTGAGCCAAGTATTAATAACGTATTTTGTTTAAGTGTGGTTAATTCAAGAATCTGGTGTAGTTTCTTCGCATTTTCTGCGTTCTATGTTGTTAGGTAAAATGTATCATCCGATCCCAGGTTGACATAAATTTCCTTGGGAAGAAAGTCTTGTATCATTCTATTGACAGCAAATCAAATATGAAGATGCTTTGAAATTAAAGTTTAGTTTGAAGCCACATAATTTTGTATTTTAATTGGTTTAACTTACAACTTCTGGAGCTTTGAGAAGAGGTAATAATTTAAAGCATGTAACATGCATTTATACATAAGTTTGGAATTGTGTTGTTGCTCACTATAGTGATTAGTTTTAATGCTTGGAATTTGACTCCAAGATCTCAAGAGAAAAAAAAAATTGTCAATATATTCATTTCTTCCAGTCATGAGCAGTTGTTGTGTTGTCAAACATTAACAAATGTTTATTTTAACTGGAATACATTGATATGCCTTTGAATAGTGCAAAACACATAGGTATATCAAAGAGACATCATCAGACAGAGAGATTAAATGTGGATCATAATTATCATGGGAGGGGGCTATAACTTCAATAAACTGATGGGGAAAAGCTGGAATCAAAAAAAGGATATTATCATAAGTGACTGACACCTTTGGGAGTCAGTCAGGAAATAACAGGATATCACTATCAGATTTTGGAAGCCAACCAGTAATTGGGTATATAAGGCCTGGAAAATCTGAGAAATTGATCATGTCCTATTTATGTGTTGACAAGCCAATCAAAGCTTAGAGAAGCCATTGATCATGAACAAGGTTAGAACAAGCAGAAGTTAACATATAGTGACCCATATAAGCAGATATGCAATTAAACTTAAAGATAATTTATTTTCCATTTACCTGTACTTTTCTGAACTAAAATGGAAAAAGAGGTGCTGAAAAAAAATGCCAGGATGCAGGATGGTTTGTTGCGATTTTTAACAGCAAGTTGCCAACATTCATTTTTAGTTCCGTCGACATCAGAGAGACCAAACATAAACTAAGTGAATGTTTAGCCAATCATCTCAGCCAGCCCATAAGGGTCACTGCCCATTTCAACTCCCCTTCCCACTCCCTCTTCATCATGTCCATCCATGGCCTCCTCCATTGCCCCAGTGTATCAGACTGCAAATCGGAGGAATGACTCTTTATCGTCAGCCTGGGCAGCCATCAGCCCAGAGGACTCAACAGTGAGTTCTCCAATTTCAAATAATCTTCCCACCCATCGCTCGACTCCCTCTCCAGACCCACCTCCTTCTTTCCATTCCTCCTACCGATCCTTCATTCCAACTACCAACGAGATTCATTCCTCCCAAACAGGTTGTACCCACCACCTGTATTCACCTGTCATTACCTCACCACTCTGACACCATCTACACCCATAACCCTCCCCACTATTTATTTGCAGCTCCTCCTACACCCACCTCCATTCTTGAAGGAGGGTTATACCTGAAACGTTGACTTCTCTAGCTCCTTGATGCTGGTTAGCTCGCTGTATTCCTCCAGCCTCTTGCTTGTTTACTTTGGATTCAAGCATCTGCAGTTTCTTTATCTCTAACTTAGTATCACAGAAGCCCTACATGTGGAAGCAGGCTATTCGGTCCATTGAGTCCACACTGCCTTTCCAAAGAGCATCTCATTTCAGTGTACCTCCTACCCTATCCTTGTAATCTTGCATTTCCCATGGCTTATCGACCTAGTCGACATATCCCTGGACACTATGGGCAATTTAGCATTGCCAATCCATCTAAACTGCATATCTTGCACTTTTGCTCTTGTTGCTCTCGTCCCAACTCAATTTCTGATTCTAGGAAATTATTCACATTAAAGAATAACACCATGGTTTGTAATTTGGGGCAAGGCAAATAAAATAAAATATATTAATTATTGTGAATTGTAAGTTCGACTACCTTTATTTCTTGCATTAAATCTCATTCTGTTGTAGTGAGTCTGATTTCATGATTCAACAACTGCTCCAGGAGAGTTGGAATATTCTTCAGTGGGAGATATGGAATGGTTTGCACTGTTTCCTGAGATAGGCAGGTGCTGCTGTCATTGAGAGGCAATTAAACTGTGGTGGCTCAGTATGGTTTCTGAGGAAGATACTATTCTTACCAAAGAAATAGCACAATTTAGTAAGCAAGGGTAAATGGAGTAGGAGTAAATTATTCCTGTCAATTAGCAGCAGGAGTAAACAGGCAGGAGGCTGGAAGAACACTGGAAGCCTTGCAGCAACAGGGGATGCAGAAGTTGATATTTTGGGTGTAACCTTTCTTCAGTACTGGCGCTGGGTGTGGGGGGAGCTGCAGATAAAGGGGGAGGTGGGGGTTGGATGGTGAAGTGGGGATATGTGAAGATAGGTATAGGGTATGACCCTGGTTGGTCAATAGTATTTGGATATGTGTTTCATACCTGGTACTCTGCACAATATATATCAAGAGCTGGAAGGTTGAACGAAGCTCATAACTGGTTTTCAGTTGACAAAAGGCATAGCAGAGCAAACTGCCCCCTTATGGTCATAAAATTTATTTAATTTCTTTGATGATATTTGAAGAGTAGGCTGTGAATTTTCAGAAAGCCTAAAGTAAGCAGAAAAATAATTTGTGATTTCTTTTACAGGATAATTATTTAAGTAAATCAAACTCTTTCCTTTGAAAATCAAAGAGACAATGCTGGTTGTTCATTCAAAAATAAAGCAAAGTACTGCAGGTGATGAAAATCTGAAATAAAAACAGCGTTGATAAACTGGACTGGTCCGATAGCATTTGAGGAGAGAGAAACAATTTCAATTTTGATCCAGTATGAATTTCGAAGAATAATCAAATGGGATTGGAAGCATTAACTCTGTTCTTCTGTTCACAGCTGCTGCCGTATGTGCTGAGTTTCTCTCAGAGTCTGTAATTATTATTGGGTGATCATTTGTTGGATGTGAACATCGCAAGAGGTCTTAGCATTTATTGTCTTTTTTTTAATCACCGTGGAGGTGGTGGTGGCAAGCTGCTTTCTTGAACCACTACGATCTGTGGAAGAGAATACACCAACAGTGACCTTTGGAATGTAATTCCAAGACTTTAACACAACAGTAGTTTGGGAAAGGTGATATAGTTTCAGTTCAGAAAGATGTATGGTTTGGACTGGAACTTTCAAGTAGTCCTGTGCTCATGCATCTGCTGCCCTTGTCTTTCTAGGAGGCATGATGCTGTCAAAGAATCTTGGTTTGTTGTTGCAGTGCATCTTGTCCATGGTACTGTACTGTGTGTATGGTATTGGAAGTGAATGCTGGTGAACGAGTGAAGGGAGGTGGTAGATGTGGTTTCACTAAAACAGGTTGCTTTCTCCTGGATGGTATTGAGAAACTTGAGTGTTTTAGAGCTACACCCCCAATGGAAATTTGGGATTATTGGATCATGCTCTTCACTGATTTCTCAGTTGACCCTCAATTCTCTGTAACATCAAAAGGGTGATTTATTTTCTCTTAGAGAATGCAAAATGCTAAGTTCACATAGTTTGCATGGAAAAGGGATGAAGATTCTCAATGTCAGATCCACCAGTCAAGCCTTTGCCTTGGTGCTTTGAGAGCATTATTGTGAGACCTAGATCTGTGCTAGCAATAGGCTGTTGCTAAATTTTAATAAGGCTTAGCTGCTTTGTAATTCCCAAAGTAAAACCATGGACTTTGTAACAGTCATGCATCTGATTGCAAAGATGATTCCATATTGATATAAAGACACAAAGAATTCTTGAGGGTGTCATGCCCTTCGGGGATGTGGGAATTGAAATTAAGAGAATAAATGGCAGGCACAGTGGCTCAGTGTTTAACACATTTGCTTCACAGTGCAGGGGTCTGGGCTCGATTCCAGACTCAGGGAACTGCCTGTACGGAGATTGCACATTCTCTGTGTGTTCTCTGAGTTACCTCTGGGTGCTCTGTGCAAAGGTTAGATGCAATGCCCATGTTAAATTGCCCTTAGTGTCGTCAAATGAGCAGAATAGGTCAGTTAGCCATGGGAAATGCAAGTTTATAGGGATAGGGTAGGGGAATGAGTCAAGGTGGGATTGTCTTTGGAGGATCATTGTTGACTTGATGGGCCAAATGGACTGCATCCACAATGTATAGATTCTATTATACAACCATAATGAATAGGTTAGGAGTGGATCATTTGGCTCCTAAATATTGCTGTGTCATTCAAAGAGATCATGGCTGATTTGGTGATCATGGCTGACAGGCAAAAATGAGGACTGCAGATGCTGGAAACCAGAGTTTAGATGAGAGTGGTGCTGGAAAAGCACAGCAGGTCAGGCAGCATCTGAGGAGCAGGAAGATCGATGTTTCGGGCAAAAGCCCTTCATCAGGAAGGAGTTTCTCCTGCCCTTTCCTCAAAACCATTGCTTATTTTTACTGATGAAGAATCTACCTATCTTAGCCTTAAACATACACAAGGTCTCTGCCTCCATGGCTGTCTGTCTCAAGGAGTTCCGAAGACTCATAATCCTCTGAGAGAATAAATTCTTCCTCATCTTCGTCATAAATTGACACTGCTTTTTCTAAGGCTTTGTCCACTGGTCCAAAACACTCCCATGAAATAAGACACACTCTCAGCATTTACTCTATCAAGGCTCTCAGGGTCCTATATGTTTCAATGAGATTACTTCTACTTTTTTGTAAATTCCAATAACTAGAGCCCCAACCTCGTAAGACAATCCCTTCATATGGGGGATCATACTGGTGAATCTTCTCTGAATTTCCACCAATGAAATAATAGTTTGCCTTAAAAAGGAGACCAAAATTGTGCACAGAAGTCCATATGTGGACTCATCAGCCCTTTGTATGTTGGCAGGCAGAGTTCATTATTCTTACACTTGAAACCCCTTGAAATAAAAGCCAACATTCCATTCGTCATCACCATTATCTGCTGCAACAAAAAACTGATATTTGCCAGAAAACGATAAAGGGAGATGGAAAGCAAAAACTGGATATTAGAGGTTTAAAAAAAGGTAAAGATAATATTGTCATAGTCCAAAATGACTGCACTCTCATCAGAAAAAGAAGATAACTGATGGTGGGTTAACCTGAGTGTCACCATACCCAAGGTGAGGGGTGACATTCAGAAGATGAGGCCTTTATGGATAGCTCAGATGGTATAGTGCCACATTGTTGATATTTTTCTGCATTCAAAACCACCTGTCCATGCCAAATGAGCTAACTGACCCCAATTTAGACACACAGAGACATAGAGATGTACAGCATGGAAATAGGCCCTTCAGTCCAACTTGTCCATGCTGACCCGATATCCTAAATTAATCTTGTCCCATTTGCCAGCACTTGACCCATATCCCTCCAACCGTTCTACTGATATACCCATTCAAATGCCTTTGAAATGCCAATTGTACCAGGCTCCACCACTTACCCTGACAGATCACTCCAAGCATGCACGAACCCTTGTGTGAAAGCGTTGCCCCTTCAGCCCTTTTTAAACCTCTCCTCTCTCACTTTAAACCTATGCCCTCTAGTTCTGGAGTCCCCCACCCCAGGGAAATTAATTTGTTTATTTACACTATCCATGCCCCCCATGATTTTAAAAACCTCCATAAGGTCACCCGTCACCCTTCAATACTCTAGGGAAAACAGCCCCAGCCTATTCAGACTCTCCCAATAGCTCAAACCCTCCAACCCTAGTAAGATCCTTGGAAATCTTTTCTGAATCCTTTCAAGTTCCACAGCATCCTTCCTACAAAAGAGGGACCAGAACTGCACACCATATTCCAGTAGAGATGCATGTGACCTTATAGATATTACAGCGAACTTAAACAGGCGATGTTTGATCACTGAATTTCTTGGCAATGTTTGTGAAGAGATTAAGATTGATGATGCAGATGCTGATACAGACTCAGATAATTACCTTTAGGATCATACAGTAGAATCATAGAATCCCGACAGTGCAGATGCAGGCCATTTTTTCCATCGAGCCTACAACCTTTGAAAGGCAACCTTCACATTCAAATAACGGATGCATTTTAAGGTTACTCTAATTTTATTATTTTTTAAAGTCTAACAGTCTGCTGCATAATTATACAGGGTCAGTGTCAATGAAAAAAGATATTTCTAAGCAAGATAGGCCAATTTGAATTCCTACCACATTCCCATCTCTCCTCAGCCCATGAATTCCTTCATAGTCAAGTCATGATATTCACAATATAACTTGTTTTGTATTTATTGTGGAGTCATATAATTAATACAAACACTATGCAAAATTTGAAAGTCAACTGTTGCTGAATATTCCAACTTAATCAGGCCAACAGCAAAGTTCCAGGGACATCATACACTTTAACTGCGGCCCTGTGCTGATACCAGAACAATTTTACTTTAACACCTGTTCTTACTGTGACGGAAAACTTATATGATCTGCTGCTAGATAATGGATAATTAGTTATCCTTGGATGTAATAAACATTATATTGAAGTTTGTGTTTATAACAGAATGTGCTAACATCAGGTCAGCATTTGATAAGTTATAAAGAGCTGTGTTCACCTTTTGCAGAGTGGTTATATTAACCAAATTACTCCAGAATAAAACCACTGTATTGTCAATATCATAGCCTCAGCAGATCTAGACTCAATAGGAGTCAGGGAGAACTTGCCATTGGTTTGAGTTATAACTTACACAAAACCACATGGTTGTGGTTGTTGGAGGTTAGTCATCCCAGCTCCAGAATGTCACAGCAGAAGTTCCTTAGGGGAGTATCTTAGGCTTACATGTCTTTAGCTGCGTCATCAATGATTTTATCATCAGAATAAGGTTAGAAACTGGGGTGTTTGCTAAAGTTTGAACAACATTCAGCATCAATTGAAAATACTCAGTTAGGGAGATACCTAATGTAATTGTCCCTGCAATTATTTCGGAGCCATATATCTTGATCTATGCATCTAGGTCATCTACCTCGATGCAAATGCTACATGCATTTAGGTAGAGTGCCCTAGGATAGAATCTAACCACTGTCACTTGATATTCAGTGGCATTACCATTGCTGAATTTTCCCAATATTATCACCCTGGAGGATTAGAAACAGAACTGGACTAGTTGTACACATATTGTGGCCACCAGAGCAGATTAGACACTAGCATTCCAGCAGTGATTAACTTATGTCCTGACTCCCCAATTCCTGTTCACAAAGCAAAAGTCAGGACTGTGATTGAATACTCTCCAGTCATCTGGGTGAATACAGCTCCAATGGCATTGAAGAAGCTGGAAACCATCCAGGATAAAACAGCCACTTAATTGTCACAATATCCACAAACATCAATGATCTGCACCATTGATATTCAGTAGCAATAGTATGTAACAGAACTACAGAAACTCATCAAAGCTTCTTCAATGAAACCTTCCAAATCCAAGACCACGGGCATCTGGAAGGACAAGGACAGAAAATACTTGTGGACACTACCATCTGAAATTTCCTCTCCAAGCTTGTCACCATCCTGAATTGGAACTATACTACCATTGCTTCAGTATGATTTTGTTAAAATTTTGGAACTCCCTCTCAATCAGTTTTGTGGTGTCCATAAATTGATAGCAGTGGTTTGACAAGGAAGTGCACCAGCACATGCTCAAGGACAATGAAAGGTAAGCAATAAATGCTGGTTTAGGCAGCAAATCATACATCTTGAGTGGAAAAGAAATTTATACTGGATGTGGTATCACTGCCAGAGCTTGTGTATGATCCTGCAGTTGTGGGGTTGCTTAATCATGTGTATTGCATTCTGCCTCTGCGACTTGGCATACAAATGTGTTGTAGCTTCATTATATTAAAACATTTTTAGGTAAACTTGCTGCTGCTCCTGAAGTATCCTCTTGAACTCCTTATTAAATCAGTATGATTCTCTGCTTAAACGATAATGATCAAGTGAGAGCTGTGCTGGGCCACGTGGTTACAAATTATGGCTGAATACAATTCTGCTGCCGGTGCTGCCCCCAACTTCTTATGAGTGCCCAGTTTTAAATTGATAGTTTTGTTCATAAATCTTTTATTTTAACAGGGTTCTGAAATAACTAAACATGGTGGAGAATATTCTCAACATCACAATGGATCGGCAAATATGATGCTTACCATTATCTCTGCAGGACTGTGCTGGGGTCACTCTCAGTAATGCTGTCCTGGACAGCTGCACGCATGACAGGTGGATTGGGGAGGATCTGGTCAAGTGAGTTTTCCCTCTGATTGTCTCCCTCACTACGGAACATGGACATACCCATATAGTTGCAATCTTCAGGACTGAAAGAGCTTTGTAGTCCAACTTCACTGTGATTTAATTTGAGCCCAAGTGTTCCTTCCTAATTCTCTTTATATTGCACACTGTCAATTATTTTGAAAATGGTCTGATGCACCTTTGGATCTTTTAATACATTAGGGAAGCTATATCCTTGGAAATTTATGTGTAAGCAGGGTCATGGTTTGATGCATGAGAGGCGATAGACTTCGATAATGTTTAAGTTGTTAAAGTCTGAGACTACTTGTGGATGGCTGAGGAAATTATAAGTTCATTTTTAAAAAGTGTACTGCTATTGAAATACCTGGTCTATATCAGATAACATTTGACACTGTATGCCAACCCACTGCTCTTCAGCCTGCTTCTGCTCACTAGAGCTGGTATTGATGCTGCAAGCAGCACTTCATAAAGATCTCGGCGTCTGATTGTGCGTCAGGCTGCAACTATAGATATTCGGATAAGCAGTTGCTATGGCAACAGTTAGACAAACAGCTCATATGATCGAGTAAAGGTTGGTAACGCTATTCATAGACAACTGGTAATTTCCAAGCTCACAGCTGGGTTAAGAACCACATCTTCGATAAAAGAACTGAGTAGAGCAAGAAATTTTAAACGTGCAAATCAATGTAATTTAATAGTCTGTAATAAATGGACAGTTGAGATCTGTTCCCTGGAACTATTGCGTGTTGTAAAATCTCAAGATCCCTCTGTTCTCCTGGAAAAAAAGTGTGTGGAAAGTGTTTCCACCTGCTCAAATTAAACCTCAGGCTTTCTGAGTTTGAGATTCCGGAAGGATCTTAATTGCAGGATCCTTCATGATGTTAGGAAGGGACAAGATTGCAGGACTCCCTTGCAGTCTGAACATCAATGATGCTGGCGAATCCTACCAGAATGTAACTTGAAACACATTCACGGCTCAGAGAGGAGAATAAAGTTTAGCAATGCAGTTTTTAAAAAAGTTATTATTTTCATGGCATTCGGCCATCATTGTTTCTCCTTGAAGTGAATGATCGTTCAGGACTTCAAAAACCAGTTAGGCATCAAACACTATCGTCTGTGCCTAGTGCAACAAGCTGAGAAGAGATCAGGAAAGCTGATTTTTTTAACTTGAAGGGCATGAATGCGTGAAAGTTCTTTTACAGCAGTTGTTGACTTTCCTGGGCTTCCCCATAACTAATCCAGTGACATTGCTAGTATACCACCATCTTCCCCAAACATTGCCATTCGGAAAATTATCCGTAGCGGACAGGCAGGGGTTTCCTCAAGCATGCAGTTTGATGAGGCGCTGCTCACGATCGAGAAGATGAAGTGAATCCCAAAGCAACTGATTCCTAATACGAAGTGTCATATGGAGACGAAAAGACTAGGGTTGTAAAATACCACTTCAGTAAATGAAAAGGATTGTCTGTGCCCCAAAGTTCAGACTGATTTTATTTCTAAAGAAAAGGAGTTCACAGAATCTTACATGGATTCATGAATATTTGAGCAAAATAAAATGTAATTCTGCAAGTACAAATTTACCTCAGAAGCTTCTGTGATGTGTGTGCGTGGGTGTGTTCATGCGTGCATTTGCGTGCGTGTATGTAGATTGCAGTGGGGTCACCTGAAGTGTGACATGAACCCAAGGATGAATGGACACCGCACAACGATCATCAGATAGGAGTGTTCCCACCCAGTAGGAGAACACTTCAGCTGTCCTCGACATTTGACTTTGGACTTTCAGGTAACCATTCTCCAAGGCAAACTTCGGGATAGGCAACAGTGCAAAGTGCTGAGCAGAGGCTGATATCCAAGTTCCGTACCCATGGGGATGGCCTCAATCGTGACTTTGGGTTCATATTACACTACAGGTGACCCCACTGCGCACACACACAGACATACACGGATAAGTTTGTGGGGTGAATTTGCATTTGCAGAATTACATTATATTTTGCTCAGAAAGTGCATGAATCCATGTAAGATTCTTTAAATACCTTTTTTTAGAAATAGAATAAGTCTGAACATTGGGGTGCAGACAGCCTCACACAGGACACCTCACACCTTCATTACCTGGGCTGTCATGGCACCTATTGTTAAAGTTCCCTTGAGAATGTAACTTTAAAAAAGTTCTGGAATTTACATATGAAAAACTGAAACCAACATGGCCATTCTAATTGGAGACAACCAGAGGATGGCTAAAGTAGTGCTTTTATTTAAGATAAGCTGTAAGGAGAAGCCTAGCAACAAGATGCCTTTGAGT
The DNA here is from genome assembly GCF_047496795.1 of Chiloscyllium punctatum. NCBI lineage: Eukaryota > Metazoa > Chordata > Chondrichthyes > Orectolobiformes > Hemiscylliidae > Chiloscyllium > Chiloscyllium punctatum. Next base: position 26,087,650 of record NC_092744.1, on the reverse strand, counting down.
TTGACATCAGCGGTGGGTAAAGTGTTGGAGAGACTTCTAAGAGATAGGTTTACATGCATTTTGAGAGACAAGAACGGATTCAGGATAGTCAGCATTACTTTGCTCATGGGAGATCATGTCTCACAAACTTGATTGATTTGTTTTTGAAGATGTAACCAAAAGAAATTATGAGGGCAGAGCAGTAGACATCTTTTCCATGAACTTTAATAAAGCCTTTGACCTTAAAGTGGCCCTATTCTCTCCTTAGTTGCTATTTTGTTTTTAATATAATTGTAGAATCTTTTGCTTAAATAACGGCACAACTTTAGCCATCCTCTAGTCCTCTGCAACTTCCTCAAATTCCCGAAACTCCATTTCTTTCTCCACAGTAAAAACTGATGCAAAATATTCATTTAATAACTCTCCCATCTCTTGTGGTTCCACAGGAATTAGTGTTGGGTCTATAGTTTTTGTAATTTATATAAATGATTTGGATGACAAGCTTAGTTAGTAAGCTTGTGGATGACACCAAAACTGGTGTTATAGTCACCAATGAAGAAAGTTATCTAAGATGACAAAGGGATCTTGATCAAATGGGCCAATGGTCTGAATAGTGGCAGATTGAATTTAGTTTGGATAAATGTGAGACTAGTTTATTTTGGGAAACTTGGTCATCATGGAGGAGTTGGACTGAAGGATCTGCTTCTGTGCCATATGACTTGGTGATTCTATAAGCCAATGGCAAAACTCAGCCTAGCAGGATAGTAAAGAAATAAGTTAAATATAGAAACTGCAAAGAAGACTGAAAACTGTAAAAAGAATAATAAAGAGTGAAAATGAAAATTTTCATTTTTGATAGACAAAGAACAGGTATTAGGCCTCAATATTATCTAGTTGTAGCATTGATAACCATCACACCAGGAAATGCCATGTCAACAGTGAAGCCACAGTGCTGAGGTTGACTCAAATCAGTTGTAAATTTTCCAATTATTCCCAGTTTGTGCAGACACAGATAACTCCCTGCAGGCAAATTAGTGGCCAGTCAACCCATTATAATGGTTAGCATTTTGATAGAATGTCTTCCTGGTAAAGCTTTAAATTGGTGCTTATTCATCAATAACCAAATCATAAAGCCCTACTAAGCTCCTGTCAAATTACTCGGCTACATACTTTGCAATCTTAGTCTAAATATGGTGAAAAAAATTGAATTACAGGAATGAGAACAGAATGACTGTCCTTCACATCAGCACACCAAGACACTTTCTACTGTTCTTCTAAAGACACAAATTTGACCACCGAGGAGAACAGGATTGTCTGTGCAATTTCCCCTATCCCCACATCACATACAATTTGGCTTGTAAATATATCTCTGTTCTTTTACTTTTACTGGAAACCTATTCCCTAACAGTTTCACCACTGGGTCTTCCACTTGGAATAAGGAGATTGAAGATCATTGTATTTGCCAGTGATGCTCTTTAATAAATCAGAGGAAAACACTTTTTCAAATGCTTTAACACATACATACATCTCAATGGCATATAGGCCATTGTTATGAATGTTGCTTTTTGCTCAATTACAATGACTTTCACCTTAGAGAGGATAACATTCGAAAATTTGTTGATGGTACCAATCCTGCATTGTCAGAATGCAATATATCACTTGCCAATGACATAGATTGACTAGCAGGTTGATTGGATTTAATAAACAGGAATATAAGATGATTCACTTTTTTTGAGAATGTATTTCAGAGAGTGTATAAGAGGGAGCCAATGAATGTGGATTACTTGGATCTTCAGAAGGCTTTTGATAAGATCACACATAAGAGATTAACGTAAAGATAAAATACATTGGCTTGGTAGTCATGCACTGAAATGAATTGAGGACTGATTGACAGACAGGAAAAGGAGTGGGATAAATTTTCTGAATGGCAGGCGATGTTCACTGTATATATTAATGATTTACTTGTTGAAACTACAATCCAAATCTCCAATTTTCCAGAGGATAAAGGCAGAGTTGGACAATGTGGCGTGAGGAGACAGTTAATATTCAGTGCAATTTGAACAACTTAAGCAATTGGGTGAATAAATGGCAGATGTGGTATATTGTGGATAAATGTGAAGTCATCCACTTTGGTAGCGTAAACAGACAGGCAGATTATTATTTAGAATGCAATAGATTGGAAATGGGGAAACAAAATGAAACCCTGGTGTACTTTTACAGCTGTGCTGAAAGTAAGCATGTAGGTGCAGCAGATGGTGAAGAAGGCTAAATGTATGCTGGTCATCATATCGAGTGGATTTGAGTGCAACAGCAGGGATGCTTGCTGCAACTGTACAGAGCACTGTTAAAACCATGCCTGCAATAATGTGCGTTGTTGTAGTTTCCTTATCTGTGGAACGTTGATCTGGCAATTGAGGGAGTGCAAAGAAGGTTTAGCAGACAGATTCCTAGAATGGCAAAACTGACATACAGAGAACATAGAACATAGAACAGTACAACACAGTTCAGGCCCATCAGTCCTCGATGTTGTGTCAGCCTTTTATCTGACTCTAAAATCAGACTAACTCACATACCCCTCATTGTACTAACTTTCATGTGTTTATCCAAGAGTTGTTGAAATGTCCTGAATATATCTGACTCCAATACCACTGCTGTCAGTACATTCCATACACCAAGCACTCTGTGAGTAAAGATCCTACCTCTGACATCTCCCCTAAAACTTCTTCCAATTACCTTAAAATTCTGCTCCCTCCACTATGGGAAAAAGTCTCTGGCTATCTATTCTATCTATGCCTCTCAATATCTTGCACATCTCTGTCAAGTCACCTCTCATTGTTCTTCACTCCAATGAGAAAAGCCTTAACTCTCTCAAACCTTCTTCATAAGACATGTCCTCCAGTCCAGGCAGCATCCTGGCAAATCTCCTCTGTACCCTCTCTACGGTTTCCTCGAATGAGGCAAACAGAACTGAACACAATATTGCCAGTGTGGTCTAACCAGGACTCTACAGAGCTACAACATAACCCTGTGGCTCTTAAACTCAATTCCCCAGCTAATGAAAGCCAACAAGCCATAAGCCTTCTTAACAAATCTATTAACCTTGGTTGCAGTTTGAGGGATCTATTGACATGGACCCCATGTTCCCTCTGTTCCTCCGCACTGTCAAGAATCCTACCGTTAACCCTGTGTTTTGTATTCAAATTGGACCTCCCCAAGTGAATGACTTCACACTTTCTCAGGTTGAACTCCATCTGTCATTTTCAGCCCAGTTCTGCATCCTGTCAACAACTCATTGTAGCCTACAACAGCTCTCCACACTGTCCACAACTCCACCAACCATTATGTTATCACCAAATTTACTAACCCATGCTTCCACTTGCTCATTGAAATCATTTATAAAACTCACAAACAGCAGAAGTCCCAGAACCGATCTCTGCGGAACACCACTGGTCACCGAGCACCAGGCTGAATACTTGTTATCTATCAAGGTAAAAACAATGACTGCAGATGCTGAAAATCAAATACTGGATTAGTGGTGCTGGAAGAGCACAGCAGTTCAGGCAGCATCCAACGAGCAGAAGGGCTTTTGCCCGAAACGTTGATTTCGCTGCTCGTTGGATGCTGCCTGAACTGCTGTGCTCTTCCAGCACCACTAATCCAGTACTTGTTATCTATCACTATCCTTTGTCTTCTATGGAGTGGCCAATTCTGTATCCAGACAGACAGATTTCCCTGTCTCCCATTCCTCCTTACTTTCTGAATGAGCCCACCATGGGGAAACCTTGCTAAAATCCATTTACACCACATCCACTGCACTAGCTTCATCAATGTGTTTTGTCACATCCTCAAAGAATTGAATCAGGTTTGTGAGACATGACCTGCCCCCTCAAAAAGCCATGCTGACTGTATCTAGTCAAACTATGGTTTTCCAAGTCATCATAAATCCTGTCTCCCAGAATCCTCTCCAATACTTTGCTCACCACTGATGTAAGATTGACTGGTCTATAACTCCCAGGATTACATGATCAGGTTTCATCAGTTAGGACTATATTCACTGGAGTTTAGAAGAATAAGGGTGTATCTCATAGAAACTGATACAATTTGAACAGGATTATACAGGACAGATACAAGAAGGATGTTTGCAGTCATCATGGTGTCCATTTTGGGATACATTTTCAGGATAAGGGGAAGGCCGTTTAGGACTTAGAAGAAATTTTTTCACCTCACGTGTGGTGAGCTTCTGGAATTCTCTTCTACAGCAAACTGTTGAGACCAAAATATTGAAGACTTTCAAGAAAGATGTCGATAAAGTCCTTCGGAATAAACAGATCAAAGGATATGGAGAGAAGATGGCAACATGACACAAAATTTGATGATTAGCCAGACTCAAAGGGATGAATGACCCACTCCTGCTCCTATTTCCTATGTTTTGATAATTTGAAAGGGTGGGATGATGATAGAGAATTAATGACACAATGTTAACAGTGTACAGGGGATTCCAGTGCAAAAGCTGTTGAAAAATTGGTTTAAAATGCCCATTGGATCCAGGACCTCATAAATGGTTGGTTCGAATACAAAAGGAGGGCAATTATGCTGCCATAAAAGAAATGGAAAAAGCAGAAGAAACTCAGAAGATCTGGCAGCATCTGTTATGGTGCACCTTTTCAAAACCGATCATGACCAATGGTCACCACACGTTTCAAAAGAGTCCTTAGGTGCATGCAAAGCAGGTCAACCAGACTGGTCCCAGACACAAGGGTTTTAAATTAGCAGCTTGAGCTGGCAAGGCTCACATTATAACACTTGGTCAAAAGGGCATTGAGAGGAGATTTTATAACAGGCAATCAAACTATGACATACCTGATAGTACAAGAACAAGGTGACATAGATTAAACATTTTGGGCATGACATGCAGGTGGAATGTGGAAAAGAACTGCTTTAGGCAACCATTGTTTAATTTCAGTGGAGGGGTTTTCTTATGAGGATAGTTGGACCTGTGATCATTGGAGTTGAGAGATGATCTTAGTGAAATGTACAAGTTTCTTAGTGGGCTCAGCAAGATAGATGTGAGAGAGTATAAGTTCAAAGAATGTAGTCTCAGTTTAAGAGTTTGTATATTTAAAACAGAGATGAGGAGGAATTTCTATTCTCAGATCTCAAAGCACAGTGAATCCGTGGGATGCTTTTCAGTAGAGTGCTGTCAAGGTTGGATCATTAAATACATTCAAGACTGAGATAGTCTTTTTTTAAGTCATTAAAGGAATGAGAGTGACGGGGAAATGTCAGGAAAATAGACTCTTAGATCAGCCATAATCGCAGTGAATGGAGGAACAGACTGGACGGGCTAAACGGCCTACTTCTTGTGCCATCTCTTACGGTCTCTACTTTGACCTCACTGAACATGAAGGTGGTGGAAGCGTAAAGAATGATTTTGAAAGTGAGCAGGTGGGGATTTGAAAAAAAAGCTACAAGGATTTAGAGGGGAACTGCAACTCAATAATTTGCTCCGGGAGCAGCCAGTGACGAGCAAATAGATGGAATAGCCCCCTTCTGTGTCGTAAGTGATCCTACGAAATACCAGGATGTTTAGTTTTCCTCGATGACCTAGAAAGGTACAGGTTTGAAATAGTCACAACATGTCAATGTGAGATTGCTGCCAGATCACAGAAAGACCGCATATGTTCTCAAAATGCGAGGAGGATAAAACTTGCAATTGGAGTCGAGTCAGCCTTACATCGGCGGTGGGGAAACCTTTAGATGAAATGAACATAAAGACATTTTTGTCTTTCAGAACATTTTAGTCGAAGAAACGACCTTCAGCTGGGACTTCAATAAAAGCAAATCTTTGGTGATTAATTTGAACTATTTGCTCAGACCAGAGCAATTCAGGAAAGACTAATAAGCATTGAGAACAGCAACAGACTTCATCAGACATCGGTGGGTTGGGAAAATGTAGAGACACAATCTCATGGTTACATTGCGGTTGGAAGAATGCGGCTTTGCAATTTGAACCAAATGGCGTAATTGCAAATTGACCGCAAGCATAGAGAGACCCACGGAGGTATTGCATGAATCTTTGTGACAGGAGAAGATGAAGAGAGGCATTTTAGATCGGTTGGCACCATAAACAGAGAAACGCATTAAAAGGAAACCAAGAATGTATGCTCCAGCAGCTTAGAGCCGTGGCTCAGCCTCGGCTGCGTTATTACATTTATTATGCCAAACCTATGGCGAGTTTACACATGAAAGGGCGTCGGATTTTAATAATGCGGCCACTCTGGTTGATATCATTGTGCAGAGATATTGATAAGGGTGTAAGGCGTCATTGCTGAGTTTGGTAGAGTTCATAAGGAGAACATCTTCCCGTGACAGAAAACGCCATGGTGACAGAATAGTAACGATTTGCGAAGCATAAATGCAAAACGTGCAATAAGTTTTTGTAGAGATTTATTAGTAATGCCGAACTGCCTACTTGAAAAGTCATTCACTGGTATTACTCAAAACAAGTCTGTTAATTCCTTAAATGAAATAAATGCAGGACGGCGAGAAAGTGTTTGAGAATGGATTTAACTGTATTTTTCCATTTCCACAGAAAAAGAAATCAGCCCGGAAAGAATGAGCTGAATACTAGTATTAAAATATATCCTTCTGTGCTATGCTTCGAAAGTACTAGCCTGCCTCCGTGGAATTTAACTTCTATAAAATGACTTCTTTCACAGGCAACTAGCAAATGAACCACACTGCTGAGGAAAGTGTCCCAGGAAAGCACAAAATCCGAACGAAAATACAATGACTCAATATGAGAGGCAGGTCGAAGCGGACAGCAAGTCCAGTGAGGCAGAAATTGGGCGACAAATCGGCTCTGGAATTAAAGATCGGTTAGAACGATATCAACACAGGTGGAAACAAAACAAATATACTATTTTCTCCAATATGAGAAAATTCTGATAGACGCAGAAGTTCGACTGGTCAGATCTGTCTTTCTTTCTTTCTCTCTCTCTTTCTCGCTTTCTATCTCTCTCTAACTAAAGAAGATGTCATGATTTATTGTACCTTACAGAACTGTAGATTAAAGCGGATTATGGATCCTCGCCGCTATAATTCTCTTTCTCTCTCACTGGGCACGAAGTTCTGACATTGACGGGAAACTGCTGGTCACATGCCCTGATATATTCTTTACCTGCGGGCCTTGCCTTTTCTGTTACATGTAATTCTATACAAAGGCAGGGAAAGTTCAATAGGCGTTCATGAAATTAAATATTATTAACTCCCCTTCATAGCTGATAAATTTGAATTCCAATCAGAAACCTGTCGGGCAATTTCGAGGTCACAGAACCCCTCCCCCTCTCACGCTTTGAACTTTAGTTTTGCCAAAATTGGTAATAACATCGGTTATTGGTTCGTCGATTCCAGTCGTTCTGTGCTGTTGAAAACAAACTTTGCCAGACCCGAATTTAACAACGTCTTTCTGCTGAATAAATAGATCCGCTGGTTAATGAACCCCACATCATCTTTTGACTTATCCGAGGTGCAGTTTTGCACAGATTCTCCTGCCTATCTCTGTAATACATTGGCGGAAATGCAGCGCTTGGGGATGTCTTTGCTGATTCTGCACATTTCAGTGGGTAAGTAAATCGCAATCGCGCTTTCCTGAAATCTGAAAATACACTTTATCTCGGAGTGGTTTATTATTTTCCAGACATTCGCTATTTACTGGAGAATGTCCTTTTTAATAATTCTTTTTTTCTCATTTTACACAGCTCCCCAATGTTATTGTTGATTGTTTCACAAATTCCTATTCCGCAAAGACCAGAAAGAAACAAAAGTATAGGAAAGTAAATTCCCATTTGAGGATAAATGTTTCTTGAGTAGGTGTCGTTTTCCATTTCCTGTTATGTGCATTGATTATGGAATACAGGCTTCTGGACTTGCCTGCTACCACGGAATTAGTCTCAATCCATGTCTTATTTAAACACAAGATGCGGCGAGTGAATATTTTGCTGCGTGAGCTGGTGGACATTTAAATGTATTTATTAATTATATAATGTGACATGATAAAACGCAATGTATTAGGTTAAATTAAATAAAATGATTTAATAGGTAGCCGATACTGCTTCATCCACCGAATGAATTCCGAACTAAAACATCAAAACATTGCCATTCCCGGTTGGTGTGAATATGGTTTTATGATTTATGAGTTAATATTTCAAGTCACCTAAGGATAACATCGATTAAAATCCGTGAAATTATTTATTTTGTGTGATTACAGTGAGTTTCCCGTTTTGATCTTGTTCACATTTGGAATAATGATTTAATTTCATTAATCCACGCCACTTCCCACAAACGGGGACGTTTCTCAGTCTGATAAATTGGAACCCAGTGGCAAACAGAGTGTATACGATTTTCGAATTTTGTTAATGCTCCTGCAGAAAGCAAGGTGTTCAACAAGACGACAATCTCAGGAAGACGAATCAACAAGTCCGGCGTTTCAGTTGCAAATAATTTATGATTTCAGTTTGTGCAACACCGTTGTTGTTCTACAGGTTATCAAATTCTCCTAAAATACCCGACAGAGACAAAAAAATCCACAAGAATGACATCTTCCGCCTTTCGCAAGAGTTCCTACGAGCACAATTTCAGCAAATGTACATTATTCTGATAAAAAGCACTGTAACATTTAACTTCTCAGGTGGATGTCTAAAGACTTGGTGAGAAACTCTCCTAATGTGCGCCAGATTGATGTTAACCAACTCTTTGTTTGTTCTTGTGTGCCGTGGAGTGATTGATGGCGGTGTTTAAAATTTTCTGCAAAATAAAACACCAGAAAAATGCCAGATCCAGTCGCACTCATTCGTCTCCCGAGCGAATTAACTGATATTCTGATCATGTCCTATTATAACGATGGCTTGTGTGGCGGTTTCATTCCGTCCAGTTGTAACTTCTTTGATCAGATCCTCGACTTATTGAGAGTGGTGCTGGAAAAGCACAGCAGGTCAGGCAGCATCCCGCGAGCAGGAAAATCGACATTTCGGGCAAACGCCCTTCATCAGGAAGGGCTGATGAAGGGCTTTTGACCGAAACGTCGATTTTCCTGCTCCTGGGATGCTGCCTGACCTGCTGTGCTTTTCCAGTACCACTTTAACCTTGACTCTAATCTCCAGCATCTGCAATACCCACTTTCACCTCGACCCGAGTGTTAATGAAAGGGAAGTCAGGCGTGTTTGTTTTTGCGGAGGCACACTGATGCCATTTTTGTAATAAAGCTGGAAAACTCAGTAGTTTCAAACTTTGAAATGGTTAAAGAAACAGGCGATATCAGAACTGCGCCACATTATCTCTCTCATCCTATGAAAAACAATATCCACACAATATATAAAATGGGCTGCAAAATCGCTTTGATTTGAGCCCAATTTCAGAGTTAATCATTCTAGCACCATTTAAAAGAATACTGTGCTGGTTTGGGAAAGGACCTCACGAGTAAACTAAATTTCAGAAGCTCTGACATTCCACTTTGCAAACATAACGCTCTTTCGTTTTTTGAACACTCTTCCACGTACTACCACACTGTCTCGGGTTGGTGCCGTACGAAAATAATTCCTTTACTTTGCGTCAAATTCTACCTAGTTACGCTGCCTTGAAGCAAATTTCGGCATTTTATGACGTGATGCAATTGTTTTATTGTGACTGTTACAGAACTATAAACATTATTCACGGTGATCTAAAATGTCAGAATTGACACACGTGAAAATCTGAATTCTATTTTAACGTAACGAACAGACTGAGACAGAAACAGTCCCTTCCATCGAGTCTCACAACGAGCTGTTTTAGAGATCCTTTGTTCCTCACTGGGAGACAAGTTTAAATACCGAGCAGGTCAAAGCCTCGTTAGCGGAGGGATCACAAATTCACAGCTAAAGCTGCTAGCGGATGCAATGGTGGAAGTGTTGTTCGGCGTGTAGATCGGTGAATGTGGCGGGAAGATTTATAACAATCCAAAACGTATACCAGCCGTTAGGTGGCTGAAAGAATGCTGGTTCATATGCGACACAGCAGAAAGATGTGTCGCAATTGTCTCTTTAGTAAGGATTCTGCTTCTAGCTACTTTTAATTTGCCTATTATTCATAATCAATTTATGATTCTAACCTGTTCAGAAGTGTCATGGTACTCCATTGAGACGGGTGGGACTTAACCTTCTACTCTCGGGGTCGGTATACTACTGTAGCACCACAAGAGCCCAGGATATTGTTTACAGATATTTTGTATCAAATCTGCTCAGCGGTGTTATTCACGCCTCTAGAGCAGTCGGAGACTAGTACAGGACCATTCTGGTCTCAGAGATAGGGACATTGTCATTGTCAGAGCGCGAAGGGCTTTTATAAATTATGCGTAACTTTCATTTCTGTACGTAGGAAGGTGTAGAAATATTTAATCAGCCTGTGTAGGGATATTATGTGTCACCTCTGGAGTAGGTAAGACTTGGACCTGGGCTTTTCTGACCACTGTTGCTGTGGGTCAAGTTTCTGGTAATTCCTTCCTTTCAGCGCTGTCGTTATAGCTACACCACATGAATGGCCGTCGTTCAAGAAAGCAGCCAAACAGTACTTTATCATGACCGAATAGTAATGGTTAATAACTATCAAGCCAAGCCATATCAGAATTGTTACAATGCAGAAAGAAACCATTCAGTCCTTCACATCTGCATTGGCTCTGTGAAAATATAAACATAGCTCTAATTCCCAATCTGTTTCTCATAACCTTGCAGATTGCATCTATTTCAATAGTCACCGAATGCCATCTTTAATGCCTCAATTGAACTTGCTCCTACCGCACTGTCAGGTAGTGCATTCCGGATACTAATACCCAGAGGATAGAAAAATTGCTTCTCATTTTAAATTTGTTTCCTTTGCGAAAAAGTTGAAACTGAATCTTCTGATCCTCACTCAATTGAGGAGTGAGTAAGGGTTCTTTTAAGCCACTCTGTTCAGAGCCTTCATGATCTTCAAACCTTCTGCCAAATCATACAACATCCAGATAAAGTCTAAAGAATAATAAGACATTTTCTTTGAAAAACTTCCTTGGACTTTTTTTGATAAATTTTACTGTGAAGCTGGAATAAACGAACTACTTGCAAGGTTTCCATCTATGCAAAACGGTCATAAACTACACTGTTCGTAAAACTGGAAACCATGTTGAATTTATTCACAAATAGCATATCTGAATAAGTGCCAAGTATGGTTAATGAAGCACAGAGAGTGTTATTTCTCTGACTTATGGTGTGAAGGGATAAGTGATGTTAAATTGAGAATTTTTTTTCATTGCTACATTGCTGAAATTCTGAGTACTTCCATGATTGGTGAGTCGACAGTAAATAGAAGTTTTAGGATACATTTCCGTCATTCTTCTGTTTCTCATTATTAATGCCGACTTACATTGTGAGGTTAGTCAACGATCAGTTTCAAATTTTTAGGGAAAATTGGGAAAGAGCTGAGGAAAAGATCTGACTAGATTTAACTTCAAAAGAGATAACCTGGCTTCAGTGGAGAGAATAACATCCCAAGTTGGTAAATTCTTTGCTTTTCTGATGCAATAAATATAGAATGTTAAGAAGTAAGGATTGGATATGGGATTACTCAGGTTCAGTTCCATTAATGCTACTAAACAGTCTCTGTTCTTAGATTTTTGATTCTTAGAATCCACCTTTTTATTTTTCAGTTTCAACAATTGGTTCCTCTGTGCAACCTTCCAGTGAAGATACTACAGTTGAACCAGGCAAAGGTAACTATTCTATCCAATTGGAGTTTAATATTTTGTAAAATATTAATTACCATAATAAGATAATCTGGTGCACTGATGTAACAACACTTGCTTGGAAGATAAGCGTCATGCATTTAGTTTTATGAACAAATACTTTATATGAATGATTTGGATGCAAATATGGGAGGTGTGGTTAGTACATTTGCAAAATAGGTGGTGTATTGGACAGTGAACAAGATTATTTTAGAGTACAAAGGGACCTCAATCACATGGGCCAACTAGCCAAAATGTGGCAGATGGTGTTTAATTTAGACAACTGTGAGGTCTTGCATTTTGGTAAGGCAAACCAGGGCAGTACTTATACAATAAATGGTAGGGTGTGGGCTTAGTTGCTGAACAAAAAGACCAAGAGGTGCAGGTGCGTGGTTCCTTGAAAGTGGAGTCACAGGCAGACTGAATAGTGAATAAGACATTTGGCACACTTGCCTTCATTGGTCTCAACATTGAGTATAGGAGCTGGGATGTCATGTTGCAGCTCTACAGGGTATTGGTGACACCACTTTGGGAATACAATTGGTGTAAAATTCTGGTCCATTTTCTGCAGGAAGGACGTTGTTAAACTTTTGAAAGGTACAGAAGAGGTTTGCAAGGATGTCGCCGGGAGTGGAAGGTTTGAGCGACAGGGAAAGGCTGAATAGATGGAACATTTCCCCCCAAGTGCCAGAGATTGAAGGGTGACTTTAAAGAGGTTCATAAAATCATGAGGGTCATGGACAGGATGAATAGTTATGGTCTTTTTCATCGGGGGTGACAGGGGAGTCCAAAACTACAGGATATATGTTTAAGGTGAAAGGGGAAAGAGAAAAATGGACCTGAGGGGTAACTTTGTAATGCATGTCTGCAATGAGCTGCCAGAGGAAGTAGTGGAGGTCAGTGCAATTACAACATTTAAAAGGCACCTGGATGGATATACAAATAGGAAGGGTTGAGCAGTCTCTGGGCAAGATATCGGCAAATGGTACTAGGTCAGATTTAGATATCTGGTCAGCATGGATTAATTGGACCAAAGGGTTAGTTTCCATGCTGTATTACTTTCTGACCTTTTGGAAATATACTGGGACTCAGGGCCAGTAATCTGCTTTGCTTATTTGACAATGCTAAAAGGCATGCTCATAAGATGTTTTTGCTTGGATATGTGATTTCTTGTTTTAACAATAGTTAAATTCAATTAACCCAGCAGAGTGATCCGAAGTTTGCTTAAATATATCCTGCCATTATGTTTTAGATACTGCACTTTCTTTTAATATTTCCAATATTTCTATATTGTGTAGATATTGAAGGGAAGGACTTGGTTTCATTTTTGAACTTTGAGAGTTGTTTTGAAATGCGTTCGCTTGCATTTAAATGCAGTTTCTTAAACAAAAACAAAAAGTCCTTGAGGTGAATAGTTCCATACTTCAGAAAGCACTGCAGAGAAAAACATTGGGCTCTTGAGTCAGAAAAATGTTTCAGAATGATAGAAGGAGGTGGAAAACATTTGTTTTAGAAAGACAGCACCATCCATAATCCGGTGAGTATGGAGGATCCTACCAGGCACAGTTTGCAGGTTTCTCTCAGAAACAGTTCATTTAAGAGTCTCACAAAGAAATGTCAATGAAAGCTAACGTTGAGTGAATCCAGAACTTGGCAGGAAGAAAGTAATTACAGCTATGCCAACTAAAGAAGGAATTTTAAAGTCAAAACAGGATTACGCTTCACTGAAGTTTGAGTGTCTGGAAGGTTGTTGAGGATAAAAAAGTTGAGTCATTATTTCTCATCTTTGAATTGTGACTATTTCCATGAATTCTTGTATTGTGCAAAATCGTATGTTTTGCTTTGTTTTCATGTGAGTAACATCGATGTTGTTTTAATGGTAAGTGGATTGTCAGCCTTTTGTCAATATGTTCAGTGACTGACCACTAAGATAAATAAATTACAAAAATAAACCTTATTATCTACCAATCCAGGTTTCACTCTGGGAAATACTTGTCCAGTATTATCATCGGCTGGAATGGGAACGCTTGCAAGTGATAACCACTAGGTCATAGTCAAACTCAATAGTGATCCTAAAGAAATTAGAAAACGTTTTGCAGCAGAAAATAAACAGAAATTGTGAGAAACCTACATCCAGTTGTTGTGCTTTGTTTGTCCGCAGTGTGACAACATTGTCTCACACAACGGACCTAAAAATCTCTTGCACAATTCCCTTGGAAGTTAAGACCTACAAGGTCTTATTATTTCCTTTGCATCTTGAGCAATGCCTACAACTTTTACTTCTTCTTGCCTGTACACGTTGTAAACTCAAGTTGCGTCAATGGTCTCCAAATTACTAAGAGAACAAATAATTTCAAACACTACGCCGATACGTCAGTGACTGGGGCAAAGTCCCTTTACTAATTTCAGTACAAAAATGAAACAAAATCTGAAAATGTCACTTATTAGAACTTATTTCCTCGCCTTATTTTAAAAAAACTTTGAATGCTACTGAACATTTACCAGCGCAGGTCCCATTGATTGTGATTAGAGACCAGTCGAAAGCACAAAATACAAATATCACACCTTTTTTTGTTCATTCGTGGTATAAAGTTTCAAAGCTAAAAGTAATGCAACATGGAACAGTAAATCAATGCATACATATGCACTTGAATAGCAATTGGTGGACAGTAAATAGTGGTAGATTGAAATCCAACGAACTGAATTTTGCTCAATTTGAATTTCTCGCCGATTATATTGAATTTAACATGCTGATAGATTTTCACTGATCTCAGTACTGCAATTTAGAAATATTTTGGTCATGTAGGTAACACAATAAATAATTGCTAAAAATGCGATTTTGTTTGCTTTTGCTCTGGATCGGTGGTACGTAATCTCAGTAATTGGCAATAAAGCCTTACAGCGGTTCAATTCCATCCTCGGGTGACTGCCCATGTGGAGTTTGCATATTCTCCCCGTGTCTGCCATGGCTTACCTCCGGGTGCTCCAGTTTCGCACACAGTTTAAAGATGTGCTGGTTTGCTAGATTGGCCCGGGGTTTGGTGGGAGTTGGGATTGTGCGCGATGCAGTTCGGAGGGCTCGATAGGCCTAAATGGCTTGCTTCCACACTCAAAGGACTCTATAATTCTGTGGACGTGTGCAGCACTGGCAGTATCTCGTGTAATTTACGTTTCGTACCATCTCAGCTGACCTTGAATAAATCTGAATATATAATACATTGTTCCAAAGTCTGTAAGTAACAAAAATAAAACATAAACGTGGATCAAAGTGACACAGGTAGCAAAAGAAAATTCCGACATGGATGCAAGTTAACTATCAAATAATTTTAAACCTTTGATTTAAAGTTAATGATTCCAGGATGACTATGTTAGATCAGTCTGGGTGGTTTACAATAATTAATGTCTCTGCTTGAATGTTTCACAGATTTGAGCGAATTGAGATTGGTGAGTCTGGAGGGGGCATGTGCTGGGCAACTGCAGGTTCGTTACCGAGGTCAGTGGGGCTCCGTCTGTAGTAGCCTATGGGATTCAACAGC
This sequence comes from Chiloscyllium punctatum, assembly GCF_047496795.1. NCBI lineage: Eukaryota > Metazoa > Chordata > Chondrichthyes > Orectolobiformes > Hemiscylliidae > Chiloscyllium > Chiloscyllium punctatum. The sequence continues at coordinate 26,072,347 of NC_092744.1, read as the reverse complement.
TGGAGAAGTCGTCTGCAGACAGATTGGTTGCAACGCCTATCACACAGCAATGTTTCTACCCAACTCAGAAGAAACGGGACCTGTTTTGTTGGAGAAAGTTCATTGCATTGGAACTGAGTCATCACTGTCGGAATGCTCATTCAGTGCTTCGGACCAGCAGAGCTGTGAAACTGGGATGATTGTAGGCTTCTTCTGTAAAGGTATTTGCGTCGGTGGCGTTTAATATTGGATACGCTTTTTTCACATCCCTTGATTGTTTGCATGTAGCATGTCCAAGAAAATACATGGCATTCCCCAAAGTGGTCGTACATTGGCTGTGCAGACACTGGAAGACACCTGCAAGGGGGACACGGAAAAACTCTGAGGAGGATGTAGAACGACAAACTGATTAAATTATGCTTGCTTATATTGATAATCTACGTGTTTCCTTCAAAGTGACATATGCAGATGTGAAAACTAATTTCAACATTTAAAACTGGGACACCCAGTTTTCCCTCACTTGTCTCAACCTGGCTACTTTGCTCAAGTTATCAAACTGTATATCCAGTACCCTGGGCTGGATAGAGAGAGGTTTGAAATCAAGGTCTTCCGCCCTTGCCACTAAATCCACTGTCCAGTTACATTTCCAACTCTGCCCAGAAATTGACTAAGCCGAAGCCTGGACATTTCATATATAGCTCCAAACTGCCCACACAGTGCACTAATTTTAACTCTGTAACATCATCTGTTTAGCTCCTATGGCTCCCAATTCAACTCCATGGTCTTTGAAATACTTTGGCTTCCATATCAGTAATTTCTTGGCTTTAAACTCTTGATCCTGGCATTTAACTCTCACCATTCCCTAGCCTCGCAATATAGCTGCAAAAATTCCAGGTCCACATTGTATTAAAGTCCCTATTTCCGACATATTATAACATGCTTGGGTAGGTGCGTCTTAAATCCCTATCACAAGGCACCACACTGCCACTGTACCATTTGAACCGTTGCTCAAGTGCTGCGTGATAGATATTTTTTAATCAACCTGCTCAGAGATATCATCACAAATGTTTGAGGCAGGTGGCACTTGAACCCTGTCCTCTTGGTCTCAGGTAAGGAGACTCCCACGGAAATACAAGAGCGTTTCAAATTATATGAGCTATCATCACTTCTTTATTTCTGGTCACCTGAGCAACAACACTTTTATCATTAATGGGGTCCTTGGTCCCTGAACGTTGAAATTCCTTATCTAACTGGCTATGTCTCATTATCTTGCTTTACTCATTTCGACACTCCTCAGTCCTAACTCTGATTATCTTCGTTAATTTTTCGCCATGTGGCCAGGTATCTTGCTTCTTTTATAGTACTTCTGTGAAGCAAGTTGTGACATTTTATACCCTTAAAAGCACGATGTTATTTAAAAATTGCATTGATTTATTGCCGGACCAAAACGTCTGAATGTACACCTAATCTGACATCATGGAGCTCTACATCTGGCATTGTTTATATATGGGAAAAGTGATGCTGGAGAGTCAGAGTTGAAAGGTGCAGTGCTGGAAAAGCACAGCAGGTCATGCAGCATCCTAAGAGCAGCAGAGTTGACGTTACGGGCATAACTCTACTAAGAAAAAATGTTTTCTGTAGTTCCATTCCTGAATGTCCGTTGTCATTTGTGCCTCTGCTTCTCTAGTGATATCTTTCAGAATCCACAGTTTAAGAAAATCAATTGTGATAGTTGCAGTCAACCAAATTCAGCTGTTAACTACTAAACACTTTGTGTTCCTAACTAAAATTGCTCGTTCTTATTTCGATCAAATTCAAATGAGAATATTTGTTGTCTTCTATATCGCTAACATCTACTTATCCAAAAAACTCTTTAACCATGTGTAGCTTTGACTAGTTATGTTGTACAATGGAAAAACATGACTGATCATAGCATGAGACATAATTTGCTGATACTTTGATGTCTTAGTCTCAATCAGTAAATAAGGTACTAGGAAGATCAAAATGAATCTTGCTTATTCAGGCACATTGGTAGAATCCCTGCCTCATGCCTATGATACCAAGTTTCAAGACCCACCTAACCCAACGGTGTGCAATAACACGTGCAACCAGGTTGATTCAAGGTTCTTATAAAACTTGAAGCAATCCCAGACCACATCCTCTACCCCCCTCCCCCCACTACCTCAAAAACAGAGGGTAAACACTTAGCTTGCTCTTTCTTTGTGGGTGGGTGTTCACGATTGGCTAATGGATAAATTTGCGTAACATACAAATGCACCCACCTCAACTTCATGACTGCCGCACTTTTTTTTAATCCTCAAAGTTGCTCCTGTCCTCTACATTCAACCATGGCTGAGTTACATTGTCTCAAAACAGTGAGGTGCAACCAACCTTCTTTTATGGCAGGCTGTCATTTTTGAAAGAAAGTTGCATAAAATTTGATGTTGAAAACTAACTTATGCCAAAGTGAACATTCAAACAGTAATGCCAAATTATCGGGTGATGGATATTGCGTAAGAGTGCTCAAAGAATGAGTTGAAGGCATCATTAGTTTGTGTTTTGGCTAGGAAACTCAAGTACGTTTAAGTAGTCTCATATCAGAAAAATATTGCGCATAATCAACGGTCTCACATCAAGAGACACTTGAGACAAATGAATGAGATAATTGGTTCGGTTTTACCAGCTCGATGTTACTGGAATCAGAGAAAAATATGACATAGTTGTAATGCTAGTGGACCAGTTTTTAGCACTGATTGACGGTAGAATGGTCCCTCAGTGTTACAACTGCAGCATAATTCTGTTGCTTTTATAAGCTAAAACAATAATCACCACTCCAGCTAATTTCTAATCTTTGTACTTCCTTTTACACTGTCCACAATTCCAAATTAGATTTTTATCTTTTTTTTAATTCATAGTAATAATTACTAATGATCTATGATCTCTATTAATACATCGCATGTTAAAAGATTGCTCTCTTGCTTCTATTGAGCAACAGCTTTTATTTTTTTCTTCTTCTCTGTAATGGTAAAGCTAACCTCTTGCTTGATAGACTTATATCAATTGTATGCTTTCAAATAGGAAGGATGGCCATAATATCTGTCGCAAGGTGATTTTAAACTGACGGCTTATTGCCTTTTGTTAAATTGGTGCATGAAAGCTAATGTGAATAATCTCAAATGTTCTTCCCTGACAGTCAGGCAAATAGCTGTGCTGAAGGATGGGGGCAGCCCTTGTGCTGGAAGAGTTGAGGCTACTAGCTTTTCAGCAACCCGTGTCCTCTGTGGCCGAATGTGGGATATGAATGAAGCTCGTGCTTTCTGCAAATTCCTGAGCTGTGGAGACGCTGTATCCGCATCAGGAAATTCTCAGTTTGGGGCTGGTCAGGCCCCGATGCTGAACATTGAACTTCACTGCAAAAGCACTGAGGATGATCCCTGGAAATGTGAGGTGAAACCTTTGACTCACAGAAACTGCTCGGCAGAGAAAGAAGCAGCTGGTGTTGTTTGTTCAGGTAACTTCTCTGCGTGTATTATTTCAGATAATAAAATGCCATTGGTATCATTGCATTCCAAAACACTAACCAAATTGTGCAATCATGAAAAGTATGGAGTGTGTGCATTTATTGCCCACCCAGTTGCCAAAGAGAACTTGGTAGTGATTTGCTGTTGAACTACATACAATGTTGTTAAGTATCAATTCCCAGGATTTTCCCAGTGGCACTGAATGGATGGTAAAATATTTCCAAGTCAAGATCATGAGTGGCGTGGAGATTAGTTTGCAGATGGCGGTATTCTCATGTACCTGCTGCCCTTGTCCTTCTACATGGTGGTGATCATAGGGTTGAAAAGTGCTGTCCAACTTTGTGAATTTCTGTAAACCATCTTGTAAATGGTACACATTGCTGCTACTGAACATCAGTGACGGAGAGTGAATATGTTTGGTAACAAAGCAGTCAATTGTTTTGCTCTGGATTGATCTGGGTGGTGACTGTGAGTGTTGTTGGAGCTGGATCATTATTCCATCACGTTTCTGATTCGTGCCTCTGACTCATAGACAAGACTCCGGAGAGTCAGGAGTTCAGTTACGTGCTCCAGGATATTGTACTGCTGACCTGCCCTTGCAGCCAAAATACTTATATGACCGACAAGGATTGAACATTTTGCAAAGCTTTATACATTATGCAGTTCTTACTTTGGTAATCTCTTCTTGCAGTTGCTAATTTTTGGTGAGGATTAGAAATTACAGGGAAGCCTGTCTCTGGTTCGAACTAAAATGTTACTTCAGCTGTGAAAAAGGTGCTGAGGGATAGATGGTATTAATTTACTCGCACGCTAAGCAGGCTGTCCAAATTGCAAGGAATAGAACTTGCTATAGTTAGAGGGTGATTATAAAATGTAAGACACAGGAACATAAATAGATTATTTATCTCATTAATACTGCTGCATCAAATTAGTTTATGACAAATTCATTTTTTATTTCACACATAGGATGTGGCACCATTTTCTCGGCCAGCATTTATTTCATTCCTTCATTGCTGTGGAACTGAATGGCTTGCTAGGTCATTTCAGAAAGTAGTTAAGAGTCAATCACAAAAAATGAAACTGCTGAAGAAGCTCAGCCGGTCTGAGAGCATCTGTAGAAAGAATAGCAGGGTTAATTTTTCGAGTCCACAGAATCTTTGTAGGAATACTGCCATCAGTTTGAGATACACATGTAAACCAGAGCAGGTACAGATGACAGTTTCTTTCTGTGAAGAACATGAGTGATCCAAATGGATGTTTTATGACAATGGTTTAATGGTCATCATTAGAATCTTAATTCCAGCGTTTTATTGAATTTAAATTGCATCATCTGCTAGAGTGGGATTCGAATGTAGGGCCACAGAACATTACATGGGTGTCTGAAATCCATCTGATAATCCGCAATTCCACTACCCCGCGTTTACCCACTATCACATGACTTGTTCCTTTATAAAGAAATATTGCACCCTATATATTCTGAATGACATAACCTTGACAGCTTTCTGCTGTAAAGAACCCCACAGATTCACTATCCAACCATCTAAGAGAAGACATTTAAATTCATCTCTATCTTGAAATGACGACACCTTTTTCTGAAATAACTTCAGCTGGTCAGAGTTCCTCTATGCTAGCGAATACAGGAATAAACAAATAGAAAAGATAAATGTGTGGCTGAAAAATTGGAACAGGCTCTGGAACGCTTTAGGTTCCAGGACCAGAATCAAATTCATTTCAGGGCAAAGTTTGAGTAGTACAAGTCTGACAGTTTGCACCGGAACTGAACATACTTGCAAGGATGTTCGGTCGTAAAGGTGGTGGACATTTAAGCTAATTTGCCTGGTGATAGAATACAGATTGGATGGACAGTAGGGGATTATCGACAGAAAAATAGAGGAGAACCAAGTCCGTCCAGAAGACAGTTCGAATATAGTCAAGTTAATACACAAGGGATCCTGGCAAGTCTGAATGGCATTTATTTTAATGCATGAAGTTACTCAGATGAATTGACTGTTGTTTACGCAAGAGAATGTGATAAAATTGCTGTCATAGAGACATGATTGAGGGAGGGACAGAAGTGAAAGCTCAATATTCCAGAGTGCAGTCACTCTAGGCAAGGTAATGAGGTGTGTAGAAGAGGAGGTGGTATCACAGTGGAGAAAAAATTGACAAGTACTGCAGCAAGGAGGGATGACATCCTGGAAGATTCCATGAATTAGACCATATGAATAGAACTCCAAAACAAAATGGGGGCAGTCACTTTGCTGGGTGCACTACAAATACCCAAACAGTTAGAGGGAGGCAGCAAGGTAGACATGTCGGCAACTTCGAATGAAAATCTAATAGGATAATGATATTAGGAGATTTTAACTTTCCCAATATTAACTGGAAAATACAATGTGTGAAAGGCTGAGAGGGATGGAATTCTTAAAATGCTCCCAGGATAATTTATGAAGCCACATTGCAGAAACTCCTTCAAGAGAAGGGGTGCAGCTGGATTGAATTTAAGGGCACTAAGCCATGCAAAATGGGATGATTTGGTTAACGTAGCTATGATTCAATAAGATTTAATGTTATAATGGATAAGGTTAAAGCTATTCTGGAAATAAAATTTTTATATTGAATGAATGTCAATTTTACTGAGATAAAACAGGATCAGACTGAAGTGGACTTGCAGGAAAATCTACGTCAAAGCAGTCAGAGACATTCAAAAGGGTAATAAACAAAATGCAGAGCCGTAAAGGATTAAATATATGAGGCGCATGAGAATAACCAAGGAAAGAAGAAGACCAATTAGGAACCAAAGTGGCAATCTGTGTGCAGAACTAAAAGACATTGTTGAAGTTTTAAATGAGCACTTTGCAACCATATTAATAGCAGAGAAGGACAAGAAACCAGGGATAAGGAATTTGACGGGCTTGAATGAATTAGCACTGAGGTACGAGTATTAGCATTCATAGTTTTAGCAGGCTCAACAGTGGAAAAATCCCCCACACCCAGAAGACATGCATCTCAACCTGCTGTGGAAGGCAAGACAGGAGATTCCATAGGCTTTAAAATTAATTTCAAATCTTCACTGGCCACTGGAGGGATGCCGGATGACTGGAGAACAGGGAATGTGATATCATTATTCAAGAGTGACAGGGATAAACAATTAAACTAACAAGGAACAGAATTAATCTCCACCTGGATTGACAGCGATTAATCAATGCTAGTCAGCATGGCTCTGTAAGGGGAAGTAACACAGACTTTATAGCAAAAATTTGCAGTGTGATGTAACTGAAATTATACATTGAAAAATTGATTGTCTGTTAAGCCTTTCATCTGTTAGAATACAGTGATAGTTTCACTTCTTTCATGTGTAAATCACAAAACCTTTTTTTAAAAGTTGCATTCTCGGGTTAGCTGTTGACAATGGTGATAGCTAGACAATATGTTGAAGGTGTTAGCCCCCTGTGTTCTCTGTCTATGACCTGATGTTTAGATTGATTCTAATCTAAAAAGTGAGATAACAGAGGTATACATAAATTCATGCAGTTTTTGAGCCCAGAGTTCTACATGAATGTATGCAGTTTTTGAGCAAAGTGCAATGTAACTCTGCAAGTACAAATTCACCCCACAAAATATATGTGTGCATGTGGGTCTTTGTCTGTCATGAAGTGATTCAGCTTTAAAGAAATTATATAGGCTAGGGCTGTTTTCCTGCAAACAGATAGGGCTGCAGAGTATCTGATTGAGGTGTGGAAACTTCTGAGGGATATAGACAGAGTAGATGGGAATAACTTCCTCTTTGTGTCAGAGAGTCATAGAGATGTACAGCATGGAAACAAACCCTTTGGTCCAACTGGCCCATGCTGATCAGAAATTTGAACCCAATCTAGTACCACCTGCCCACACCCGGCCCACATCCCTGCAAACCCTTCCTAATCATATACCCCTCCAGATGCCTTTTAAATGTTGCAATTGTACTAACCTCCATCACTTCCTCTGGCAGCTCATTCCATACATGTACCACCCTCTGCACAACAAAGCTGCCCCTTACATCTCTTTCATATCTTTCCCCTCTCACGCTCAACCAATGCCTCTGGTTATGGACTCCCTGACCCCAGGGAGGAGACTTTGTCCATTTATCCTATCCCTGCCCCTCATGATTTTATAAACCTCTATATGGTCACCCCTCAGCCTCTGGCACTCCAGGAAAAACAGTCATAACCTATTCAACCTCTCCCTATGGCTTAAATCATCCAACCCTGGCAACATCCTTGTAAATCTTTTTTGAACTACCTCAAGTTTCACAACATCATTCTGATAGGAAGGAGACCAGAATTGCATGCAATATTTCAAAAGTGGCCCGACCAATGTCCTCTACAGCTGCAACATGACCTACCAATATTTGTGCTCAATACTCTGACCAATGAAGGAAAGCATACAACCACTTTCTTCACTAGCCTATCTCCCTGCGACTCTACTTTCAAGGAGCTATGAAACTTGAACTATGACTCTAAGGCCTCTTTGTTCAGTAACACTAAGACCTAGATTTGCTTTCCCAAAATGCAGCGCATCTCATTTATCTAAATTAAACTCCATCTACCACTTCTCAGCCCATTGGCCCATCTGATCAAGATCCTGTTGTAATCTGAGGTAACCTTCTTCGCTGCCCAATACACCTCCAATTTTGGTGTCATCTGCAAACTTACTAACTATATCTCTTGCTCACATCCAAGTCATTTATATAAAAGTAGTGGACCCAGCACCAATCCTTGTGGCATTCCATTGGTCACAGGCCTCCAGTCTGAAAAGCAACCCTCCACCATCACCCTCTGTCTTCAACCTTTGAGTCAGTTCTGTATCAAAATAGCTAGTTCTCCCTGTATTCCATGAGATCTAACCTTGCTAATCAGTCTCCCATGGGAAACCCTGTCGAATGTCTTACTGAAGACCATATAGATGACATCCACTGCTCTGCCCTCATCAATCCTCTTTGTTACTTCTTCAAAAAACTCAATCAAGTATGTGAGACATGATTTCCCACGTACAAAGCCACGTTGACTATCCCAAATCAGTCCTTGCCTTTCCAAATACATGTACATCCTGCCCCTCAGGATTCCCTCCAATAACTTGCCTACCACCGATGTCAAGATCACTGGCTTGTCCTTGCCAGGCTTCTTAAACAGTAGCACTACATTAGCCAACCTCTAGCCTTCCGGCACTTCACCTGTGACTCTCAATGATACAAATATCTCAGCAAGGGGCCCAGCCATCACTTCCCAAGATTCCCAAAGAGTTTGAGAGTGCACCTGATCAGGTCCTGGCGATTTATCCACTTTTATGCATTTTGAGACATCCAGCACTTCCTCTATAATATGGACATTTTTCAAGATGTCACCAACTATTTCCCCACATTCTATATCTTCCATGTCCTTTTCCACAGCAAACACTGACGCAAAGCACTTTTTTATTATCTCTCCCATCTCTTGCGGATCCACACAAAGGCTGCCTTGCTGATCTTTAAGGTGCCCTATTCTCTCCCTAGTTACCCTTTTGTCCTTAATATATTTATAAAACCCCTTTGGATTCTCCTTAATTCTGTTTGCTAAATCTATCTCATGTCTCCTTTTTGCCCTCCTGTTTTCCCACTTAAGTATACTCCTATTGCCTTTATACCCTCCTAAGGTTTCACTTTGTCTCTCCCTGACATTTGCTTCCTTCTTTTTCTTAACCGAAGCCTCAATTTCTTTCATCATCCAGCATTCCCTACACCTACCAGCCTTTCCTTTCACACTTACAGGAATATGCATCTCTGGACTCTCGCTATCTCATTTCTGAAGGCTTACTATTTTCCAGCCGTCCATTTACCTGCGAACATCTGCCCCCAATCAGCCTTTGAAAGTTCTTGCCTAATACTGTCAAAATTAGCCTTCCTCCAATTTAGAATTTCAACATTTGGATCTAGTCTATCGTTTTCCATCACTATCTTGAAACTAATATAATTATTGTCACTGGCCCCAAACTGTCACCTGCCCTGCCTTATTTCCCAAGAGTTGGTCAGGTTTTGCAGTTTCTCTAGCAGGTACATCCTCATATAGAATAAGAAAATTTTCTGGTACACACTTAACAAATTCCTCTCCATCTAAACCCTTAACACTATGACAGTCCCGGGCTATGTTTGGAAAGTTAAAATCTTCTACCATAACCACCCTATTTTTCTTACAGATAGCTGAGATCTCCTTACAAGCTTGTTTCTCAATTTCCCTCTGACTATTAGGGCATCTATAATACAATCCCAATCAGGTGAGCATCCCTTTCTTATTTCTCAGTTCCACCCAAATAATTTTCCTGGAGGTATTTCCAGGAATACCCTCCCTCAGTACAGATGTAATGCTATATCTTGTGAAAAACATTAATCCCCTCCTCTCTTGCCTTCCTTTCTGTCCTTCCTGTAGTATTTGTTTCCTAGAACATTAAGCTGCCTGTCCTGTCCAACCATGTGCCACATTTCTGTAATTGCTATGATATCCGAGTCCCATGTTCTTAATTATGACCTGAGTTCATCTGCCTTCCCTGTTAGGCCTCTTGCATTGAAATAATTGCTGTTTAATTTATCAGTCCTCCCTTGTTCTCTGTTTTGTCCCTGCCTGCCCTGACTGTTTGACTCACTTATTTTCTCAACTGTACCAGTCTCAGATTGATCTCTTTCTTCACTATCTCCCTGGGTCCCACCCCAACCTTACTAGTTTAAATCCTCCCGGGCAGCTCTAGCAAATCTCCCTGCAAGTATATTAGTCCCCATCCAATTCAGGTGCAATCTATCCTTCTTGTACAGGTCACTTCTACCCCAGAAGAGATTCCATGTACCAGCTCCTCAGCCATGCATTCATCTGCGCTACCCTCCTATTCCTCTCCTCACTAGTTCTCAGGGCCAGGAGTAATCCAAATATTACTACTCTCAAAGATCTCCAGAATCTCATCCTTTTTCCTTCCTATGTTGTTGGTTCCAATGTGTGAAATTACCTCCTGCTGGTACCTCGCCCCCTTAAGAACATTCTGCATCTTCTCTGAGACATCCTTGATCCTGGCACCAACGCATCATTCTGATTTTTCCCTGCTGGCCACAGAAGCATCTGTCTGTGCCTCGGACTAGAGTCACCCAAAACAGAATTGATCTCTTGGAACCCGATGTACCCCTTATTGCATTAGAGCCAGTCTACACACCAGAAACTTTACTCAAAATAAGTGTGGGATGTAAATTTCCAATTTCTGTGTTTTTCATAATACAGATTCCAGGTGTGACTAACTAGTGATGCATGGAATCATATCTTTTATTGCTATTTCATGATGCTGATATATGTGGTCATTCTTAAATGAAAAGAATGTTGGGTCATAATTCTTTTGGATACCAAATAACCTTGATAATAAAAATAATGTAGTTATGTACTTCATAAATAGCATTGCCAAGGTGAGGATTTATTTGATTGATTCCATCACATGATTTAGGTATGAGCTAGACCAACATCTACTGCCTGCCCTTAAATGCACATGGGAAAGTGGTGATCAGACAATCTCTTCAACCCCAAGAGTCCTTGTGGCATAGATAGAATCATATGCTGTTAGGAAGGATTTCCATAATTTTACCACCTGGCAGAGGAATGGCAATATATTTTTAAGTCAGAATGATTATGATTTTGAAAGGAGCTTGCAAGTGTTGGTGTTTCAAGTATTTGCTACCTTTGATCTTCCTTTAGTGAGCAGTAGCAGTTGTGGAGAAGCCTTGACAAGTTGCTGCTGCCCATATAAGAGAGGACACACAGTTGTCGCATTTCCTTTTTGTTCCCTCACAAAACAGTTAACGTACTCAACTGTGTTAATTTCCACTTTTTTCATGTGGTAAGAACACTTGTAAAACATTTTATAACTGTCAATAACAATTAATAATTGTGACATTTTGATGATAGAGATTTGTGAAATGGATTAAGATTTAGGAAAGCTATTTATTACCTATTACAGATGCATTTTATGACTTGATAACACTTTATTCCAAAAGTATAGCTCGAAGGTTCAAATTGTAAACATAAAATTCTGAGTTTGTATCAATTGTGTGAACTATTTGAAATCCAACTTTGCATCGCAATGCTTTCAGACCAATTCCTCATTTTATGTTTTTTTCACTGAGACTTAAAAATTAAAATGACAAGGTAAAATACAAATGAAAACTCATGTGTGATCCAGAAGTTCATGTTGAACTGTACCATGTGAGTCACTAAAAAATTGTAAAACAAAATATTATTTACTATTTGTAAGAAATAAAATGTGAGGAAAGATCAATCAAATTTCATCATGAATTACTATTTCATCGTTTGAACAATGCTAATCTCTGTTTGAAATAATGTTCTTGTTTTATGTTGTGGATTCAAGCTAATTATGTTGAAGATTTTATCCAATCTGTTTAAAACAACAGAACACAGAGAGCCAAGACTGGTTGGTGGAACGGATGAATGCTCTGGAAGATTGGAGATACAGAAAGGGAATACTTGGGGCACAGTGTGCGATTCACATTGGGATTCACAAGATGCTCGTGTGGTTTGTGCTTCCTTGAAATGTGGCGAAGTGATAGCAGTACTCAGAGAGGCTCAATTTGGAGAGGGCAGTGGTCCTGTGTGGCAGGATATCTATGAATGCCAGGGGAATGAGACTATTCTCTGGGACTGCCCGATGAGACCAAACAATCAAAGGAATTGCACACACAGGCATGACGTCAGTATCATTTGCTCTGGTAAGTGCTTTGTAACTTTCTACTCCTAGATTCGAGTGGAATGCGAAGTTTAAAGTTCGTGCTATTTTCCTGTAGATTCGACATTTTTTTCAGTTTATGCGTCGGTCAACATGCAGTCAGAACAATGAATGCCTAATAGCTTCCACATGGTTCAATCAATTTTATTCCGTGTTGCCACTTCGACATTTCATGAAATGGAAAGAATATCGTATCCGTTGTTTAGTTTCCACATTTTTTGCACCAGAATCTCCAATAAATAAGCATCTTCCTGAACTATAATTCTACTTCGTTATTCTGTTTCACAATAATCTGGTGAATTTAACGTGAAAGCCTCCCTTCAGATGATTACTTCTGTTTGGCTTCCGTTCTTTCACAGAATGATGGTGTCATCCCTAATATTGAATTTCATCTTGACAATCAATATGTGTCCTACCTGTTGTATCTCCACAGCTCCTTCCACTTCATCTGTCCGTTATTACGGCGACATTTTGCTGTTGTCAAAGCTCCTTTGTCTCACAAAATTGTGGCACTGCAGACTCAATCTTTACTGAAATATCGAGGTTTCCTGGCTCAAACAATCGCTTCTGTATGCACTGTAGAGATGTACATTAGAGGCAAATTTTCATTAGAATATGGATACAGCTTAATAACATGTATTGTTTCTGCACCAAGGTCAAAAGGGACCACGATTAGTTGGTGGTAATGATACCTGCTCAGGACGACTGGAGATATTGCTGGGTGACACCTGGGGCACAGTCTGCGATACCGACTGGGATTTACAGGATGCAGCTGTTGTCTGCAATCAACTCGGTTGTGGAGCCGCAATAGCAGCACCAGGAGGCGCTTTTCTCGAAGAGGGAACTGGGCCGATATGGAATTATATCTACGAATGTAACGGCAATGAAATGCATTTGCGTGACTGCCCGGTTTCATCCTCGGGACACCAAAAGTGCTCACACGGCAATGGTGCTGGGGTCATCTGTTCTGGTAGATGTTTCATTCAGCTTCACGTATTCGTTATTATCTAGCTGTATCTATTTTCATGTAAGATTTCTTGGGCGCATTGTATATCACAGTCCGTTGTCAGTGCGAAAGTCCGAATTCTTCTGCTCTGTAATAATTCCGCAAATTTGGATTGTGATAATTTCAGAGACGTGGGATGCAGCAGTGTGAGGGGTTCCTGAGAGCAGGATACCAAAGTTATTTACTTCCCAGCTTCAATACATCTCCTTTGTCAGAAGAGATTGAAATTAATCAGATTTTACACTTCTTATGAGGAATATGCACAGCACTAAAATATATAACCACAGGATGCCGAAAATTGTAAACAAGAACAGAAATTCCTGGAGGAACTCAGCAAGTCAGGCAGCACCTGTGGAGAGAGAAACGGAGTTAATGTTTCGAGTCGAGGTCTGAAGTAGGGTCAGTGGGCTCTAAACGGTAACTTTGCTTTCTATCCCCAGATCCTGACAGATTTGCTGAGCTTCTCCTGTAATTTCTGTTTTAGTTATAAATTTTCACATTCTCTACAAGTGCACAATTGTGACACTCAATCGAAACTAAAACCCCAAAATCTGTTGGAAATTCTGTTCTAAATGAGAGGTATAATTTGGTACTAATGTGAGTACGAAAGTGTGGTGGTGGAAAAGCACAGCATCCGAGAAGCGGGAGAATCGACGTCTCGTGTATAAGCCCTTCATCGGGAAGCATCTGCAGTCCTCACTTTCTCCATCAATGTGAGTACCTCAGTCTCAATATTGGCTTCCTAGTCTTTTGTGTAATTCGAACATTTATTTGGCACAAGAGGATCTCAGCAGTTCTAGCAGATATGCACAGATATTCAGATATCTGAATAAATGTCACACTCAAAATGTTAACTCTGCTTCTTGCACTACATGCTACCAGACAAGTTGAGTTCCTCCAGAATTCTGTGTTCATTTTAACATGAGGATGGACCTGGTAGCTCAAAGGAGCACTATTGCAACTCACCAAAACTCTCTACCAGCATATTTCATTCCCAAGAAATCTACTACCTCTTAAAGCAAAGGCATTAAGCAGAGAGTAATGTCACCCTTTCCAAGGCACCCTTCAGTTCACAGGCCGCCATGGCTTGGAAACATATTGCCATTTCATCATCATTCCTGAGGCAACATATTGTACCTCCGTCCCTCATCTGTGGCTGTAGGAACAGCATACAATCTGCTGTGGGATCAAAAGTAAACTCTGGCCTTTCCAACGCTATCGACACGCTCCGAAATACGAAAACAAAATGGCACTTCTATTTTTATTCATTCATGGAATGTGAGTGTTTTTTGGCGCACACAAATCGCACTCAAACTGAATGCTTTGGAAGGCCAAATGAAAAGGCGCTTCGGAGAAAACAATTGCTGTGGGCTTGTGGTCATATCAGTTCAGGCAGCATCCAAGGAGCTGCTGTGCTCTTCCAACACCACTAATCCAGAATCTGGTTTCCAGCATCTACAGTCATTGTTTTTACCTTGTGGTCACATCAGACCAAATGAGGAAATGTCCTTCTGATCAAAAATGTTCTGACTAAGGCTTCTCTTGAAACCTGAATCCCTTATCTAACTCGTTGATAACCTTTACAAACTGTATTTGTAGTGCATGCCCTTTAAATTAATTGCATAATAGTAAGCCGCAGAATAACAACTTTTATAATTACTGTTCACATTTCAACTCTAAAATGCTAATTAAAGTGGATTATCAAATTGCATTTGTACAGGTGAAGATTGGCAGATGCGACTGGCCAATGGGGAGACCATTTGTGATGGCAGAGTCGAGGTTTATTATCGTGGCACTTGGGGGAGAGTGACTGACACTCAGTGGAATTTCAAGGATGCGGCTGTGGTTTGCAGACAACTGAATTGTGGCTTTGCAATTAACATTTACAACCACTCGAAGTTTGGCAAAGGCACAGGTCCACCCTTGATCAACAATGTCAAATGCAATGGCAGTGAACCCTTCCTATGGAATTGCAGTTTTACACAAATGAAACAGTTGTCTGTTGCTGATGACGTGGGTGTGGTTTGCACTGGTAAGGACTTCTTTAATTATCTAATTTAATTTAATTATCAAATTGTGCATAATATTGCATAAAAATTAATATAAGCAGTCCGGGATAGTTTTCTGAGCTTGTATTAGTTGAGGTTGACCATTTCATGCAGCTTTTACGTTACGTTCACCGAAGTAAGTTAACAAAGTCAAAATGCCATTTTGTACGAATACAGAAGTTAAAGAAGCTAAGAAGCTGTTAGTTAAAAAAAATGCCCAGCTATATATCGCAAAGAACTTATTCAGAAATTAATTGGTGTTTTGGTCTAAACCTCAATTAAGTTTACTTGAAGAAAAATAAAGGAATCCAGTGCTACCATGACTGGGCTTCATCGATTATGCACTGACAATTAAAATTACATTGCAAGTAATCAAAAATTGTAACTATATTGTTAATGCCATTTTGGAGAAGGAAATATTTAGTCACCGATATATATTCTTCCAACCCCTTGACCAACTACAGCAGTGTCTATAATGAACAGAAAACTGTTGAATTTTAGATAAAGAAATTCTCATGTCATTACGTTCTGTACTCTGTGAGGGTATGGGAGCAAATGACCACACTTACGAAATTGATCCAGCAGCAATAAGTGCTCAATGTGATAAGTAGAATAGGTTCAATTTATCATTAAGTAATGCCAATCTAGGGGTAAAAAATGAATTGTGTCAAAAACATCTTCAGTGTATACTGCAGTTGAAAGTGTGGGATGAACCTTTTCTATCCTTGCATTAAATATTCTTCACAAACCCACCTCCAATTCCCTCTGTGGTAAAGACATTTATAGAAAAATTACTGCGAGAGATGAAATTCCTTTCCATTCCTCCCTTAAGTGGGTGTCATTTGTACTGAAATGATGCTGTTTACTTCTGGACTCTGCCACAAGAGAAAACAATCTCTCAGCATTCACCCTTCCAAATCCCTTAAGAATGCTATGTTTAAATAAGTTCAATAGCCAGTTCTGAAGAAGGGTCTCTCAAACTGAAACGTTCCTCTTGTCATTCTTCTGAATTCCTATCAGTACAAACCAAGTCATGTCAACTTCTCCTGATATGAAAATCCTTCCATCCCAAGACTAACATGATGAACTCTCACTGGTTTGCTTCTAATTCAAATAGATATTTCCTTTAATAAGGTGAACGAACTTCACACTATCACAAATATAGTCTGATTATTGCCTTGTACAGCACGAACAAGTGTGCCAAGTTTTTTTGCTTGCTCACTTAATCTGTCCTAACAGTTGGACTCCCTGTGTCATTCCTCACTATTTGCCTTCCCACCATTTTTTGTGTCATTTGAAAACTTGACAACGCATTTTCACCATCCAAGCCACTAATAATTCTTGTTCCAGCACTGATTACAGTAGCACTCCAAAATATGTGCATTCTATCCCAATTCAGTCCTCAATTAATAAGTCTTCTATCCATGCTAAATTTTTGCTCCAAATCCATAGATCCAAGCTTTATTAAGCAGCTTAAAAGTGTGGCACCTTATCAAATTCCTTTTGTTCATCCAGATATATTACGTCTAATGTTCTAATGTTCCTCCTCATCTATCTTCTTTTTTAAATCTCTTCAAATGTTAAGAATACTTTTCAGGCATGATTTCCCCTTCATGCAGACAAAGTGACTCTGATAGAATTAGTGTGTGTTTCTAAATGCTTTGCTATTAAATCATTACACAGTAAATTCAAACATTTTCAAAATGACAGGTGTTAAGCTAACTGGCCGATAGTTACCTGCTCTGTTTTTAAATCTCCCTCACTTTTTGACTAAGAATCTTGTGGGCAGCTCCCAATTCTCTAAGACCTTTTCAGTTTGCAAGGTTTATTGAAAGAAGACATTTATCTATTGTCTCTGTAGCTACTTCCTTTTAAATCCTCAGGTTCAACCCATCAGGTACAGAACTTTATCAGACTTTAGCACATTATTTTTTCCTAATACCTCTTATCTAGTGATAGTTATTGTCTTCAAATTCTTTTCACCTTTACCCCTTGATTATTTAGATTTTTTGTATTGTTACTTGTGTCCTCTAACATGAAATTTGCTATAAAGTATTTGTCCAACCCCTCTGCCTAATTATTGGCTCCTGTTATTATTTACTCTGCCCCATTCTTTAAGAAGCTAATCTTAATTAAGGCCTCTCTTTTCCTTTTAATGTATTTAAAGAAGCTCTTATAGTCTATTTTTATGGCATTTACTAGTTTGTCCTCATAGTTTATTTTCTCCCTCTTATTATTTATTAGTCATCTTCAGTTAGCTTTTAAAACATTCTCAATTCCCTGAGTTCACACTATCTTTTGCCATAGCATTTTTTTTTCAATTTATAGTTTCCATTACTCCCCTGGATAATCATGTTTGGTTGAATCCCTTCTTAGATTTTATTTTTCTCACTGGACATGTCTTTAAGCAATTAATTGGTAGCATCATAACAGATTGTGGATTATGGATATTTCAACCAGAATTCCTGAAGTGCCTTTGGGAAATATCAAAATTGGTAATAGACAGGTTTATGCATTTTTTATACAACATTTTGATTGCCAAAATAAATTCATTCAGATCAAAACTCAAACTTTCTGTCATAAATATTCAAGAAAGTAATGAATCATTTGGGAATAAAATCATTCACATAGCCAGTTTATTTTCCACAATCCAAAGGAGCATTATTAGTATCACATCAATCCTTAAAGCTCATGTTGAAGAGAATTTGTCAGGAATGACGCAGTGTTTCAGATGAATACATTCCCTTGTTACTGTTTATCATTACGGATGCCCTCAGTGAATCCACAGGAGTCAATCCTGTTGAACAATACATAGATATAAGAACCCAAAAATTGATTAAGCAAAATGTTGAACCTAAGGCTCAGGGACAAGATTTTTTGCCTTTATTAGATTTCGAAGAAAAAGCAAACTCAGTGTGAGTTGACCAAAGAAAAAACAAAACTCTCAACAAACAACAAAACCAGATTAACAAAGTCATACAACTCAGAAACAGACCCTTCAATCCACCTCGTGTGCACTGAACAGACATCTCGATCTGACCGAGTTCCATTTGCTATCATTTGGCCCATATCTCTCTCAAGTGTTCCTGTTTGCATACACATCCAGATGCCTTTTAAATGTCTTCATTTTACTAGCCTCCACCACTTCCTTTGGCAGTGCATTCCATACACTTAGTACCCTCTGCATCAAAACATTACCCCTTCCGGCCCTTTTCAAACCTTCCCCATCTCACCTTAAAACTATATTGCGTAGTTTTGGACACCCTATCCTAGGAAAATGACGTTGGCTATTCACTTATCCATGGCTCTCGTGATTCTATAAACCTCTAGAAGACTCAGCCTATTAAGCCTCTCCCTATAATTCAAACAGAAGAGACCTTAACTCGACATGTTGTTGCTGGAGCGAATCTATTAACATTGATACCTGTCTCTGGGGAACAATTAAAATATCTGTTGCTCTTGGAAATTTGACTTGTCTGGTATTGCCATCACCTGGCATTGTAAAAAATATTTTTCTTGTGTTTTACCTGATGATTGAGCCCTTTCAATTCCAGTGGTGTTACGGGTTACTGAGAAACCAAAGAGTCAAATTCCTAAAGATAAACTGAATTAAATCTAAATTTACAGGATTTGCCTCTTAAATGGCTGTACTTTCAATTACCATAACCTTTCTCGTATCACTGGATTAAAACCAAAAAATATTAATAGCAAATACAAAACAAAACAAAAAGGAAATTATAGAATCTTAGTCAGAATTTATATATTCAGTCTTTATTGCCACGTTATTTCCTGTCCAATGACCCCTCGAACTATGCTGTTTACAACGCAAAATGCTGCAAATAACAGTATCATGCAAATAGATTTCACAATCAACGTGGCAAAAGAACTAATAATGGATAAATTGTCGTCTTTGTTGTGCAGAACCATAACAACAAATCGTTGTAAGAAAAATAAACAGAACAATTTTATAGTTCAGAATATTAAGATAAAGCTGGACCATAGTGCTGCTCACTCATTAGAAAGAGATGACTGTGGCGGTTTGACCTGAAGGTCACCACACCTTAGGCGGGGACAGGTATTGAGAGAGTGTTCATGTTAATCTCAGCCAAATGAGAATTAAAGTCACACTGAAGGCATCACTTTGCATCACAAATCAGTGGTCCAGCCTATGGAGGTACCGACGCCATGTTACGAGTTTGGGAATATATTTTGAGAATTGCAAATCATGTAGGTACCGTTCCCAGGAGCAGAAACTGTTTAATTCAATGATTCCTGTCCTGCAGATCATATCCAGATAAGATTGGTGGATGGTGGAAGTCGCTGTGCTGGAAGGGTGGAGCTTTATTTCAATGGAACCTGGGGAACTGTGTGTGATGACTCCTGGGATTTAGCAGATGCCCAAGTTGTCTGTAACCAGCTGAATTGTGGACACGCTTTAAATGCAACGATTTCCGGTTGGTTTGGTCCAAGCTTGGGGCCTATTTGGTTAGACAAGGTGAAGTGTGGAGCGAATGATTCTCTCCTGTGGGAATGTCTGGCAGGCCAGTGGAGTGAGAACGACTGCAACCATAAAGAGGATGCTGGAGTTATCTGCTCAGGTGAGATTACTTTCAAAATTCAGCACTGCCAACGGTACCTTTAATAAACCTAGAATCTGAATAATTGATTATTAGACTTGGTAATAATTGAATTTGACACTTTTAGCCTATTGCTCTTGTCGACAGTGAAAAATCTGTCAACCTCATCGCACGCCAACACGACGTAGTATGAGATATTATGATGCAGGCTGGCACATTCCTTATGAAATTCTTTGAAATAATTGTCTAACGAGTGTTCTGCGAAAAGGAAAATCATCAAAGTAATTTAGTTACAGATCCGCTTGATGTTGTTTTATGCTCATTGTTTGAGGGTGGGCTGGAAATGAACAGAAGATTAATCTGGGCTTTGTTCTACAGAGCACAGGGCTCTGAGGCTGCAGGATGGAGCGAATCCCTGTCAGGGCAGAGTCGAGATTTTCTACAATGGAACCTGGGGGAGTGTTTGTTTCGATTCCTTTGGAATAAAGGAAGCGGAAGTTGTTTGCCAACAGCTCGGATGTGGCTTTGCCCAAGCTGTGGATCGTGATCTTACATTTGGAAGCGGTTCTGGACAGATCTGGCTCGATGATGTGAGCTGTCGTTCGCACGACACAGTCCTGTGGCAATGCCTATCTTCACCATGGGGCGAACATAATTGTAATCACCAGGAAGATGTCGGAGTTATTTGTTCAGGTGAGAACTGTCAACAGAGCCCGTTTGTCTTGAAATATTTCGCTAATGTTTAAACATTTCTATCACTCATAAACGTGAGGTCACCCACAGTTCTGCAGTGTGTGTTTAAGTCTAATAAGCCCTGAATCCCATCACAACTGTCCTCGATGGCCTACATGCGCTGAGTGTCTGGCATTACTGGCTACGCCGGTATTGCCCACCCCAAATTGCCCGAGAGGAGGTGGTGGTGAGTCAGCCTCTTGAACGGTGATATTCCATGTAGTGTAGAAATATCCAAAGTGCTTATATGAAGAGATTTCCAGGAATCGGACGCAGCGTCAGTGAAGGGCGATATACTTCCAAGGCAGGATGGTGAGTTCCTCGGAGCACAACTTCAGGCGGCAGTGTTCCCTGTATTTGACGTTCTCGGTGGCCGTTTCAGAATTTTGAAATAAATTCTCATCCTTCTTTACAAATATCTACATAGTTTTATCTATCCCTTTATCCGTGAACATCTCCAGTCCCACAACTCTCTGATATATTTGCCTCGCGTTAATTCTGACCCAATTTTCATGGTTAAGTTCAATAGCTCCACTATTTGTGAAAATGCCTTCGGTTGTCTCTATTCAAAGCCCTACATTTCGCTTCTATAATCTCTGTTTCTCTACATCCCTCCTCCCCTTTAACACACACCTTACAGCTTGTATCTTTGACCACGTTCTCTGTCATCTATTTTCATATCTCCTTCGACGCCTCGTTAGTTTTTAAATGCTCTCGTTGAAAGCGCTGACTAAAACAGCGACTGTTTTTTGAAGTAATCGATTATTCACTTTCAGAACTAAATCCTGGGAAAATGCACAATGATATGGACAGGAGGAAAAGTAACATGGAACCACTTTTGGAAGATTTTGGTAATTATTTTTAAAGATCCAATTCGTGATTAATAATAAAACAAATACAATCTATAAATGTCATCACTTAATATTAATACAGCCAAGAGTGGGCAATTATCTTCCGCTGTGCACGCTGGTCAATAGTTTAATTTTATATAACGCTACACAATGATCGGGAAAGGAGAACACATTTGCTTTTGACATCGACGAGCAGAGTACCCCGATCAGTGAGAGACCCAGGATCTTTAATAATGGTGCAGTCAAAGGAACTTCGTGGTTTGGAATTTGGAGCAGGGCAAATAAAGTAAGTGCCTAATTTCAAGTTGAGGTACCCTCTGGTTTTTTACGAAATCTTTGTTTTTCTCTGCAGAGCTGCGGCTGGCTGCGGGATCGAACAACTGCTCGGGAAGAGTTGAAATATTTTTCAGTGGGACATGGGGAACGGTTTGTGATGATTCCTGGGACAGGCATGATGCCGCTGTGGTTTGCAGACAATTAAATTGCGGCGAGCCGGTCTGGGCTGTGAGAGAGAAGCTATTGGACCAAGCAAACGGCACAATTTGGATGGACGAGGTTCAGTGTAAGGGGAGTGAACTATTCCTGTGGGACTGCCAATTGTCAGCAATGGGAGATCATGACTGTGAACATAAAGAGGACGTCAACGTGATCTGTTCTGGTACACAATTTTAACTTTAGCTTTTACTTTATCGTTTTCAACTTTGCCTTCAAATCTACGGACTAATGTTGTCCTCCATATTGCAACCAACTCCCTCCCGAGAACTCACCAATTCTGGTCTTCTGCTCATCACTGCATCTTTTCACCGCTGTCATCGCCTCTTCTCCTCCCCAGAAACTAAACACGGAGATTCCACACCCAAACACACTTCATCACTTTGTCTTACCCTATGTTTTACATTCAGCATGAAAACGTACTTCTTTGTCCTAATTTTCGGTCACCTAATCTAATAGATGTGGATGTGAATCTGTGTCAAGTGTTCCCTCATAATGTTCTGGAGGACAGTTAGTGGATTTAAATCTCACTATGGACGCTGGATAAATGCAAGGTGAGTGTGTAACCAATGTGTGGGAAAGAGATTCAAGGAACATGAGGAAATGTGTTAATTTGGGAGGAGTAATTAAAAATCCCTTACCGCTATACATACACACTGACCTTTCATATTGTTGTCCATATGCTTCTTTTATGCAAAATGCATTAATTTGTTTTCTAATAGCACCAATCGACTGGGCTGTGCTTGCTTTTAAAAACAGGACTTTTAGGACACAAGATTCTTGTACAGGATATCACCGTATGTAGAGAACCTGTAACTGCTGATGGAAAAGCTCCAGAGTTTATATAGCCCACTCTCATAACAGTCCCAAATGCTACACTGTTCAAGATAAACAGTCCACGCTGTTCTTCATTTATGTGCCACCTCATTACATTTTTGCACCGTTCACAAGTTTTCAATGATACAGGTACTGGAACTTGTACTTATCCATTGTAACCCTAGTGTGTTCATTTTCACGAATGACCAAATAATCTGATCTATCAATCTTGGAACCAAAGTGTATCACCTCACATCTCACTGCATTCAGCTCCATTTATCAACCATTTATGCCAAACTGATTAATCTATGAATCTGCAAGTTCTGCTCATGACTGCAGTATGCATTTTTCCAACTATCTTGGCACCACCATGGAACTTGAATAATGGTTTCTTGCTTCAATTATAAAGTCATGTTTTACATTATTTTCCAGCACCTAAACATAATGGAACCACTTTTACAGTCAGTGCAAACAATGGTTAATACCAGTGTGAGATTGAAAAATGTCCAAACTTTCAAACGTTGGATTCATTTTGCATTCCTCAACTAAACTTCAATTAAATTTTGCCTTGAGTAATAAATATCATAATGCAATAACAATGTGTTCAACTGTAGGATTAACCAGAAAAGATTTACAAGTGTGTTGCTGGGATGACAGGGTTTGAGCAATCAAGAGAGGCTTTTTTCCCAGGTGTGTCTGAGGCTTATAAACCTGAGAGAGGTTTATAAAATCGCAAAGGGCATGGATAGCGTGAGGAGTCAAGGTCTTTTTCCCAGGGTAGGGGAGTCTTAAACTCAAGGGCGTATGGTTATGGTGAGAGGGGAAAGATTCAAGAGGGACTTGAGGGGCAACCTTTTTACACAGAGTGTGGTGCATATATGGAATGAGTGAAGGAACTGGTGGAGGCTGGTACATTTAAAGCATTTAAAATAATCCAGATGCGCACAAGAACAAGAAGGGTTCACACAGATATGGGGCAAATTCTGGCAAATGAGATGAGATCAGTTTAGGATAATTGGTCAACATGGGCGAGTTGAACTGCAGTTCTGTTTCCATGTTGTATAACTCTATGACTCTAAACTCTTCACTGTCTTTATTACATATTTTTCATTACAGGCCATCAGAAACACAGAGCACTCTTCAACCAGGAGAAACCCTCTATTTTCATCATCCCTTGTATATTTGTTGTCCTTTTGATTGCTGTTTCACTTGCTTTGGCTGCAGAATTGCAGAGAAGCTTCCAGAAAGGTTGGTCAATTTTAAATTAAATTCCCTGACCCAGACATAGCAAGCGTAATTCCTGATCATCTCCTTTTTCTGCAACTCCTACTGCATTCACAATCTGAGTGAGTCCTTTGCAGGAAGATGGGCATCAAAAGAGAGAGGTTGTAAATGTAATCAACTAAAATGTTACACAGATTGAGAATTGTAAATATGAAAACATATTGCTTTGGTTGGAGTTGTTTTCTGTCATACACAAGGAGACAAAATATAGAGTAGTGGTGGTGGGGGGGGTGTGGTATATATGATGAACCATTTCAACAGACCATATAGGGCAGAATGATCTACCTTCACTTGGAGGCCTGGACCTGAGGTTTAAAGCAATTGGTAAAAAGCTGAGTGTGATTTGCTTCCATGTAGAAGGGACTGAGAGAGTGAAACGATGGTGAGAATATTCAAATTGTAGTTAGCTGCATACCTGAAGTCTCAAACTGTGTGCTACAGCCTTACATTGGAAAATGGGCTGCAATGGTAGTGCAGTGCTACTGGGACTGGTGACGAACCCAAAAGGCATTGGATCGAATCCTACTGTGGTGAAGGTGGTGAAGTTTGACTTCAGATAAAAACCTGAGATTTGAAGCTAGCATGAGAGATTTTTAAAAATACCTGTTTTACTAATATCCTTTTGGGAAGGAATTCTACCATTGCCCAATCTAGCCGATATTTGACTTCAGACCCATAACAATATAATTGCCATTGCTCCATTAGGAAGAGGCAATACATGTGAGTGCAGCCAGTGAAACTCACTTCCTGTTGATGATTAAACGAAATTATGTTGTGCAGCTGACTTTCAGTTGGGACAGACAGTATGAGTCAAATCATCATATTAAATTTCGAGAATTTCTATAATTTCTACGGCTTCTCTGATTTGATAACAGCCTCTACATTAGAATCATAGAGTCATAGAGATATACAGCATGGAAACAGAACCTTCAGTCCAACTCGTCCATGCTGACCAGATATACCAACGTAATCTAGTCACATTTGCCAGCAGTTGGCCCATTTCTCTCTAAACCTTTCCTGTTCATCTATCCATCCAGATGCTTTTTAAATGTTGCAATTGTACCAGCCTCCACCACTTCCTCTGGCAGCTCATTTCCATACACACGCCAGCTTCTGCTTGAAAAAGTTGCCCCTTAGATCCCTTTTATATCTTTCTCTTTTCACCCTAAACCTATGCCCTCTAGTTCTGGACTCATCTACCACAGGGAAAATACTTTTACTATTTCTCCTATCCATGCCCTCATAATTTTCTAAAGTTCTATTAGGTCATTACTCCAAGTCTTCTGTTTTTGGGACTAACCCTGACACTCAACATATGCAAGAAAATATAACTAAGGTTAATAATTTTGCACTGATATGCTGTTGGATAATCATAACATAGGAGCAGGAATAGGCTATTCAACCCATTGAGCCTGCTCTGCAATTCACTATGAACAATACCGATCAATAACTTCAATACAGGATAACCAGAAGGGAGCTGAAGAAAGGGATTCGGAGAGCTAAGAGAGGGAATGAAAAATCTTTGGCGGGTAGGATCAAGGATAATCCCAAGGCATTTTATGCGTATGTGAGAAACATGAGAATGACGAGAACGAGGGTAGGTCCGATCAAGAACAGTAGTGGGAGACTATGTATTGAGTCGGAAGAGATAGGAGAGGTCTTGAATGAGTACTTTTCTTCATATTTACAAATGAGAGGGACCGTATTGTTGAAGAGGAGAGTGTAAAACGGACTGGTAAGCTAGAAGAGATACTTGTAAGAAAGGAAGATGTGTTGGGCATTTTGAAAAACTTGAGGATAGACAAGTCCCCCGGGCCTGACGGGATATATCCTAGGATTATGTGGGAAGCAAGAGAGGAAATTGCAAAGCCGTTGGCAATGATCTTTTTGTCTTCACTGTCAACGGGGGTGGTACCAGGGGACTGGAGAATGACGAATGTTGTGACCCTGTTCAAAAAAGGAATAGGGATAACCCCGGGAATTACAGGCCAGTTAGTCTTACTTTGGTGGTAGGCAAAGTAATGGAAAGGGTACTGAGGGATAGGATTTATGAGTATCTGGAAAGACACTGCTTGATTAGGGACAGCCAGCACGGATTTGTGAAGGGTAGGTCTTGCCTTACAAGTCTTATTGAATTCTTTGAGGAGGTGACGAAGCATGTGGATGAGGGTAGAGCAGTGGATGTAGTGAACATGGATTTTAGTAAGGCATTTGATAAGGTTCCCCATGGTAGGCTTATGCGGAAAGTCAGGAGGCATGGGATAGAGGGAAATTTGGCCAGTTGGATAGAAAACTGGCCAACCGGTCGAAGTCAGAGAGTGGTGGTAGATGGTAAATATTCAGCTTGGAGCCCAGTTACAAGTGGAGTTCCGCAGGGATCAGTTCTGGGTCCTCTGCTGTTTGTAATTTTTATTAATGGCTTGGAAGAGGGAGTCGAAGGGTGGGTCAGTAAATTTGCAGATGATACGAAGATTGGTGGAGCTGTGGATAGTGAGGAGGGCTGTTGTCGGCTACAAAGGGACTTAGATATGATGCAGAGCTGGGCTGAAGAGTGGCAGATGGAGTTCAACCTTGTCAAGTGTGAGGTTGTCCATTTTGGAAGGACAAATAAGAATGCAGAATACAGGGTTAACGGTAGGGTTCTTAGTAAGGTGGAGGAGCAGAGGGATCTTGGGGTCTATGTTCACAGATCTTTGAAAGTTGCCACTCAGGTGGATAGAGCTTCTGAGAAGGCCTATGGTGTATTAACGTTCATTAGCAGAGGGATTGAATTCAAGAGTCGTGAAGTGATGTTGCAGCTGTACAGGACTTTGGTTAGGCCACATTTGGAGTACTGTGTGCGGTTCTGGTCACCTCACTTTAGGAAAGATGTGGAAGCTTTGGAGAGGGTGCAGAGAAGATTCACCAGGATGTTGCCTGGAATGGAGAATAGGTCGTATGAGGATAGGTTGAGTGCCTTTTCTCATTGGAACGGCAAAGGATGAGGGGTGACTTGATCGAGGTTTATAAGCTGATCAGAGGAATAGATAGAGTAGACAGTCAGAAACTTTTACCCCGGGTACAACAGAGTGTTACAAGAGGACATAAATTTAAGGTGAAGGGTGGAAGGTATGGGGGCGATGTCAGGGGTAGGTTCTTTACCCAAACAGTGGTGGGGGCATGGAATGCGCTGCCTGTGGGAGTGGCAGAGTCAGAATCATTGGTGACCTTAAAGCAGCAATTGGATAGGTACATGGATGGGTGCTTAAGCTAGGACAAATGTTCGGCACAACATCGTGGGCCGAAGGGCCTGTTCTGTGCTGTATTGTTCCATGTTCAATGCCTCTGACTCTCAATATTCTGCTAACCCTACACAACAGTGGGAATCAACAATCGATCAAATTCTATTTGAAACAAACTAAATATTCAGCTTCCTCGGCTCAATGGAGGACACAATTCTACAGATTCTTCATTATAAGACCTGCTTAAGATAATTAATGGTACTGTAATTTTACATAAGCCCTGATGCTGTGCAATATTAAAGGGATGACATTTCATTTACCACATGAGAAATTTTCAGATTTGCCTGAACTGAAAAAGGGGTAATACTCTTTAAAGTTATGTCCCCTCAGACAAGCCATTACAACGCCATTTCCACAGTGTTTTGTGAATGGACAGAACTTGGATCCAGCAAGTGCTTTTGGTTTATTTGATTTATCATGGAAATAAGCAGTGAAGGACCTGTCAGGACCCACTGAGCACAAAACAATCTCATTATGGTGAGGGTGCTGTCGTAGTTATGAAGAGGTCAAATAAATCATCGTGACGCACATTCAATCATTGGTGTGGATGGCCTTCATTGTTTGGGATACAAATATCCTAGTTTTGGTCTTGAACCTGGGCTCAAAGTGGGACAGAACAAGTCCGTGGTTTATCAAGCCTTTTTCTATATGAATCTGTATTGTAAGGTTTGTGTCCTTTTTATTTCTGAGTTATTTTTGTTAATAGTGGACTGAAATGAAAATGAACGAGTTTCAAATGTTGAAACTATGGCTGCAGTTTGGATATTCAGTTAACCTGACACCCATTAAAAACATTATGCAAACAATTATTTGAACAGACAGTAATTGAAGGTTGACTTGCAGACTATTTGGTTTGGAGAGGTTGTATAGTTGGAGATTTGCAGGAACAAGAAGGTAATTTGGCTTTTAGATAGTTTACCTGAGTGGGGTGAGGAGGGACAATGTTCAGTTGCATGGAAATTAGGAAATCAAAGGTAAAAGAGAATAATTCATGACTCTCAGCAATACTGCATCCCATTAAGAAAGAAAGATTCTGAGAGAGGGATAATCCAAACATGACTGACCAACAAAGTCAAGGATACTGTGAAGTTGAAAGAAAAAGCACATAATGAATGCAAGTCAATGATTGACTAGAACACGAGGATAAATTCAGTATCCATGGAAGGAGAAATAACAATTAAAAAAAATTATTTTCTCTATTATAGCAAACAAGTGAGGATTATAAAAGCTGACAATAAGAACTTATTTAAAAATATAAGAATTCTATCTGAGATTAGATTAGTGATGGCCTTGATTGTTACCAGAAAATAAAAAGACTGGGCCGGAATTTGTGAATGGCACGTTGTGTCAAGGATCCTTGATAACAAAACAAACTTAAATGCTTTGGAACAAGGTAGATGAACTGAGGATGCAAATTGTAGGAATTGAGGATGATCTCATATCCATTACACAAAAATGGCAACTAGGAGTTCAATATTGGGAAGTTAACTTTCAGGCATTTTGATAGTTTGGGTAGACGGGATGGATGGAAAAGATGGTGGGGTAGCCCTGTTAACAAGAAACAAAAAAGAAAGGTGTGAGGAATGAACTCAACTCTGTTTTTTTGGTTGGAGGGTAAATAACCAAACTGCAAATAAAGAAGGCATTCGAAAGTATTGTATAGATCCCCAAATGATAGCAGCTCTTTTGGAAAGGCTACAAATCAACAAGTAATTGGAACATATTGAAAAGAATAGATCAATAATTGTGGGTGACTTTACTCTTGATGTTGATTGAGTTAATCAAAATGCAAAGGGTAGCTATGAAAATGAATTTAGTGCATTAGGGATAGTTTCCTAGAGCAACATGCCATGCAGTCGACCAAAGAGCATTCTACATTGATCCAATAAGAGGAAATGCAGCAGGTTTAAGAAATGATCTCAAGTAAAATATCCCCTTATAATTAGTGATCATAATATGACAGAATTTAATATTCAGTCCAAGAGTGAGAATCTTGGATCAGAAACAACTGTGATTAACTTAAATAAAGGAATTTCAATGAAATGATGACAGAGTTAGCTGGAGTGAACTAGATGGATAGATTAGTAGGAATGACAGAATGTCAGCAGTGACAGACTTTTAATGAGATAATTCATGACTGTCATGAAAGCTGCATCCAAATAAGGAAGAAAGATTCTGCGGGTCTGAAGTCACATGTCAGCCAGATCAGATAAAGATGGCAATATCCATCCCTAACTGACAGTGAACCAGATGGGTTTTTCTGACAATTGACAATGGTTTCACGGTCATCATTGGACTCTTAATTGTGAGCAAATGTGAGGTCTTGCACTTTGGAAAAAAGAATACCGGCATGGACTATTTTCTAAATGGTGAGAAAATTCATAAAGCCAGAGTATAAAGGGATCTGCAAGTGTGAGTCCAGGATTCTCTAAAGGTTGACTTGCAGGTTGATTCCGTGGTTAAGAAAGCAAATGTAATGTTGTCATATTTCAAGAGTGTCGGAATATAAAAGCAGCAATGTGCTACTGAGACTTTATAAAGCTCTGGTGAGGCCCCATTTAGAATACTGTGTCCAGTTTTGGGCCCCACACGTTAGGAAGAACATACTGGCATTGGAGCGTATCCAATGGAGATTCGCACAGATGATCCCTGGAATGGTAGGCCTAACATATGATGAATGGCTGAGGATCCTGGGATTGTATTCATTAGAGTTTAGAAGGTTGAGGGAGATCTAATAGAAGCTTACAAGATAATGCATTGCTTAGAAAGGGTGGATACTGGGAATTTGTTTCTGTCAGACGGGGATACTGGGACCCGTGGGCACAACCTTAGAGTTCGAGGGAGTCAATTTAGAACAGAAATGAGGAGAATTTCTTCAGCCAAAGAGTGGTGGGCCTGTGTAATTCATTGCCACGGAGAGCAGTGGAGGCTGCCACATTAAACGTCTTTAAGGTAGAGATGGATAGATTCTTAACCTAGCAAGGAATTAAGGGGTATGGGGAGAGTGCGGTAAGTGGCGTTGAAATGCCCATCAACCATGATTGAATGGCGGAGTGGATTCAATGGGCTGAATGGCCTTACTTCCACTCCTATGCTTTATGGTCTCATGGCCTTAATTCCAGATTCTTATTGACTTCAAATTCCACCATCTGCTGTGCTGGTCCTTGCCCGCAAGTTAACGAGAGTACATAGGTAGGTAAAGCAAGCAAGTAGGAAGGAAAATGGTATGTTGTCCTTGAGTATAAGATGGTTTTAGTTAAAAAGTAGGAATATCTTACTGCACTTGTATGGAGCCTTGCTGGCACTGTAAATGGAGTATTACAGGAG
Source organism: Chiloscyllium punctatum (assembly GCF_047496795.1). Classification (NCBI taxonomy): domain Eukaryota; kingdom Metazoa; phylum Chordata; class Chondrichthyes; order Orectolobiformes; family Hemiscylliidae; genus Chiloscyllium; species Chiloscyllium punctatum. The sequence goes on along the minus strand of NC_092744.1, from coordinate 26,041,649 downwards.
TGCAGCTTTGGCATCCCTACCTAAAAAAAGGCAATCAGGGAGTTCAGTGGAGGTTCTTGAGGCTGATATTGGATTGCCATGGCTCTCCTATGAGGAGAGATTTGTTTGGCTGAGCCTGCTTTTACTCAAGTTCAGGAGGTTGAGAGGGGACCTGTTGAAATGTATTAAATTCTGACAGACTGGACAGACTTAATGCAGGGTGAATGCTTTCCTTGAATAGGGGGTCTCGAGTTAGTAACAGTCTCAGGATATCGGTAGACAATTTAGGACGAGGATGAGCAAATATTTCTTCACTCAATGAATAGTGAATGTGTGGAATTCTGTACCCCAGAATTCTGTAGAGGTCAAGTCACTGAACTAGTCAAGGAAGGGATGGCTAAATTTCTCGACTTTAAAGGCCTTAAAGGCTGTGGGGCAAAAGCAGGAGCATCAAATTGAAATAGAACCTCAGTCACGATCGGACTAAGTAGTGAAGCAGTGTGGAAGGGCTAAATCATCCAATCCCGCTCCTCCTTTCTCTGTTTTTACACTGTACTTCTCTTTGCTGCCAATCAGTTTCTGGCTTTTACCGGTTTAAGTAAATACTTTTGTAACATTCATAAACATAAAACTTTCTCTGAGAAACAAGCAACATCAGTGCTTATTAGCCAGGGTGTTATGGTACGTAAAGAATCCCAGTTTTTACCTTGTCAAGTCCACTTGGGGAATTTTGGATTATTTTACCAGTTTGAACCTGAAAAATATATTTACGTAAGCCTTAACTAGCTAAGTACCAATCACTAAGTTGCCAATTATATAGTGCTTCAGTCATTGCTGCCTACCACTCTCCACTCACCTTCACATATCCCCTCATCATTGTGCTATCAACAATTGAGTATGCAATGACAAAGCAGTGACAAAACCCTTATAAAAAATAGCATGCTATTTATGAAGATTACAAGTTACTTATATCGACAAGTATTGTTGGTAGTGTGGATGTGCGAGGTATCTTGGAGTCCATGCACATAGATCCCTGAAAGTTGCCACCCATGTTGATAGTGCTGTTAAGAAGGCATACAGTGTGTTTGGTTTCAGTGGTAGAGGGATTGAGTTCCAGAGCCCCCCCATGCCACAACAATACAAAATGCTAGTGGAGTCGCACTTGGAATATTGTGTACAGTTCTGGTTGCCACATTACAGAAAGTGTGTGGAAGCACTGGAAAAGGTACAGAGGAGATTTACCAGGATGTTGCCAGGCCTGGAGGGAAGGTCATATGAGGAAAGGCTGAGAGACTGGGTCTGTTCTCATTGGAAAGAAGAAGGCAAAGAGGGGATTTGATAGAGACATACAAGATGATCAGAGGATTAGATAGGATAGACAGTGAAAGTCTTTTTCCTAGGATGATGATGTCAGCTTGTACAAGGGGACGTAACTACAAATTAAAGGGTGATAGGTTTAAGACAGATGTCAGAGGCAGGTTCTTTACTCAGAGAATGGTAAGGGTGTGGAATGCCCTGCCTGCCAATGTAGTTAACTCAGCCACATTAGGGAGATTTAAACAATCCTTTGATAAGCACATGGCTGATGATAGGATAGTGTAGGGGGACAAGCTGAGAATAGTTCACAGGTTGGTGCAACATTGAGGGCCAAAGGGCGTGTTCTGCACTATATTGTTCTATGTTCTATTAACACCAAGGCTGGAGATTCAAAATATATAGAAAGAGTAGTCGTTGATCCTAATTCTTGCATTGGCTTCTTCAAAATATGCCTCATCTGAACGCGATCAGTGACAGAATACCTAGGCACTGTTGGGATCATCCCAAGATCCCACGTTTCTCCTGCAATGCTCTCAAGCTACCCGAGTCAAAATATTCAGCCATCGAGAGGTCAGAGAGACATTCAGGATTTAGGGCTCCTTGGGAGCAGGAAATTGGTAATCAAATGACTGTTAGTTTCCAGGCAGCATATTGAGAGATCAAATGAGGAACGTGGGTAGAAGGGATGTGCGTAGTTCTTGCTGGTTAGCCATTTATGATGTGGTATTCTTTGTTCTTCAGCTAACAGAAATAGACAATATCATACCACTGGATTTCCTGATCCCATTTATGAAGAGATTGAGGTTCAGGAGCTTGGAACAAGCACAGGTAATTATCTTTCAGATTTACACCTTTGACATCTTTCAATCTAAATTAAATTTTTATTTTATAATTATAATGTATTTCTTTACTAGGTTTGAACTCTCTCAGTTCACTAAACAAATTGGAATATTATACAGACAATGAGTTACATGAATATGAAGCTGCAAATGTGGAAGGTAAGCTAATTTGACATCTTGTCACATGCTTTGCTTCACAATTGCCCAATGAAGAGTGAAACTAATAAACTATCCCCCTCATAGTCAGGCTAGGATAGTTTATAAATGCACAACGATCTAGAAATAGTGATTTTAGTGTAAAATCAGTTCAGTAATGCAATTACAATCCAAAACATCAATGTTAATTATCATTGTATCTTTCAACTCAAGCACGCTGACTGCATTGCTCCAAAGATATATAATTATTTAATTGTGTTCATAAGACGTAATTAGAAGGATTTTATTTCGATACCCATATGCACGGTGATGAAAAACCTGTGAGTACACCGGGAGATAACTGGTCATTGTTGAAAACCTAAATATTGGAGTCAAAGTCTAAAAAGTAAAACTACAATATTGTGTCAATATAAGTCTCAATACTCTAAATTCCCCTTGCATTTGGCAATTAGGAGATGCATAAATTATGCACCTGTACATGATACACAGTATAACCATTAAAAATGTAAACAATGGAAAGCACGAAATTGGTAAGGTGTCTTTAACACTCCTCCCTCATTGCATGTTTCAATAAATCAAACACATGCTTATTTGAAAAAAAATTATTCTGATGTATTTAGTGTGCTTCAGTGGAGTAAGCAAAAAATAAGACGTAGATCACTCAAATAAAGTAATTTCAGGCATTTGTCATGGGGGTGATAGTTGAATAGATAAACAGAAAGATCACATGGTTTGACACTGACATGCTAAAACATGTATGCATTAGTTTGTGGCTATCTTGACTAATGTAAGCTAAATATAACTAAATGGTTTCCTTTTTAGATTCACTTACTCTTTATGATATTGAATTTGGAAGACAACATGATGATGTTCAATAATTTGAGATGGAGTATGAACAATGACCAGCACTTCAGCTTCTTCCAAGATGTTTCATGTAAACCCTAATGTCTTCATTATTTACGATTTGCTGTTCATTTTTAATCAAATTGTGATCGTGGAAATGAAAAAATTAAATGTTGCTTATTTAGAAATAAGTAATGAAGGAAAAGTTGCAGGCAAAATTTCAATGAAATTAAATGAGCTATAATTTGCTGTGCGGAAATGATAAATTTACATTTGTTTAGGAGTCAGTCACCAAATTGAAGTTGAAAAGATTTAGATCATTGAACAGTACAGAACAGTACAGCCCCTTCAGCCCTTGATGTTGTGCTAACCTTTTATCCTACTCTAAGATCAAAATAAGTTACATACCCTTCAGTTTACTATCTTCTATGTACTCACCAAGAGTCACTTAAATGTCCCTAATGTATCTGATTCTATTACCACCACACTGTGTGAAGAACTGACCTCTGGCATCTCCCCTAAATCTTCCTCTAATTATGCCCCCTTGAGATGGCCATTTCTGCCCTGGGAAAAGGTCTCTGACTATTCACTCTATCGATGCCTCTCATCATTTTGTACACCTCTGTCAAGTCACCTCTCATCCTTCTTCATTCAAATAATAAAAGCCTTAGCTCCCTTAACCTTTCTTCATAAGACATGCCCTGCAGTCCAGGCAACATCCTGGCAAATCTCCTCTGTACCCTCTCTAAAGCTTCCACATCCTTCCGGTAATGAGGCAACCAGAACTGAACACAATATTCCAAATGTGGTCTATGGAGTTGCAGCATAACCTCACATCTGTTCAACTCAATCCCCTTGCTAATGAAAGCCAACACACTATGCACTTCCTTAACAACCCTATCAACTTGGATGGCAGCTTAAGGGATCTATGGAATTTAATCCAAGATCTGTCTGTTCCTTCACACTGCCAAGAATCCTGTTTTTAACCCTGTATTTTGTATTCAAATTTGACCTTCCAAAATGAATCACTTCACATGTTTCCAGGTTGAACTCCATCTGCCTCTTATCAGCCCAGTTCTGCATCCTGTCAATGTCCCGTTGCAACATTCAACAGCCTTCTGCACTATCCACCACTCCACGAACCTTTGTGTCATTGGCAAACTTACTAACCCACCCTTCCACTTCCTCTTCCAAGTTTTTGTAAAAATCAAAAAGAGCAGAGGTCCCAGAACAGATCCCTGCAGAACACCACTGGCTACTGAGCACCAGACTAAATATTTTCCATCTAACATCCTCTGTCTTCTATGGCCAGCCAATTCTTTATCCAGACAGCCAACTTTCCCTGTATCCCATGATCCTTACTTTCTATATGAGCCTACCATGGGGAACCTGATCAAATGCCTTGATGAAATCCATGTACACCACATCCGCTGCTTTGCTTCACCAATGTGTTTTGCTACATCCTCAAAGAATTCAATAAGATTTGAAAGGCATGACATGCCCCTCACAAAACCATGCTGACTATGTCTAATCAAACTAGTTTTCCAAACAATCATAAATCTTGTGTCCCAGAATCATCTGCAATAAGTTGCCCACCACAGACGTAAGAGTGACTGGTCTGTAATTGCCAGCATTATCTCTATTCCCTTTCTTTAACAAGGGAGTAACATTTGCCACCCTCCAATCATCTGGCACTACTCCAATGGACAGTGAAGATGCAAAGATCATCACCAAAGGTGCAGCAATCTCTTCCCTTACTTCTGGTATAACCTTGGATAAAACCCGTCTGGCTCAGGGGACTTACCTATCATCCTGTTTTTCAAAGTTTTAAGCACATCTTGCTCCTTAACATCAACCTTTTCAAGCATATCAGCCTGTTTCACTCTGTCCTCACAAACATCAAGGTTCCTCTCAGTAGTGAACGCTGAAACAAAGTATTCATTAAGGACCTCCCCGATCTCCTCTGACTCCAGGCACAAGTTCTCTCCAGTATCCCTGATTGAGCCGACCCTCATTATGGCCATCCTCTTGTCTTCCCACCAGTGTAGAATGCCTTAGGGTTTTCCTTAATCTGACCGACTAAAGCTTTTACATGTCCCTTGCTATCTCTCTGAAGTCCATTCTTCAGTTCCTTCCTGGCTACCTTGTAACTCCCTTGAGCCCTGTTTGATCCTTGCCTCCTCAACCTTAAGTAAGCTTCCTTCTTTCTCTTGACTAGATTTCTTCACTCTACATTCCTTGACTCAGTGAGACTTAACTTATTCCTTGACTCTTCATTCCTTGACTCAGTGAGACAAACCTATACAGCATTATCAGCAAGTGCTCCTCTATGTTTCTGTTGTGTATGCCCCGAGAACATCTATTCCCAATTTAGGTGCGCCAGTTCCTGCCTAATATCATTGTAGTTCCCCCAGACCCAATTAAATACTTACCACTACTCTCTGCTCATATCCCTCTCCATATCTATAGGAAAAGCCTATAGTGATCACTATCACCAATATGCTCTCCCACCGAGAGGTCTGACAGCTGGTCTGGTTCATTGACAAGCAATAAATCCAATATAGCCTCCCCTCTAGTCAGTCTATATACATATTGAATCAGGAATGCTTCCTGGACACACCTGACAAAACCTTCTTCATCCAAACTATTTGAACTGAGGAGGATCCAGTCAATATTAGGGAAGTTAAAGTCACTCATGACAACAACCCTGTTACTTCTGCACCTTTCCAAAATCTGCTCTTCTGTGTCTCTGTTGCTACTGGGGAGGAGGTTGTGAGGCGGGGACAGGGACGTGGTGCTGTCTGAAGAAAACTCCCAATAAAGTGACTGCTTATTTCTTGTTTCTGACTTCCACCCATATCAACTTTGTGGACAAACTCTCCTCAATGACCTCCCTTTTTGCAGCTGTGATATTATCCCTGATTAGCAATGTCGCTTCCTCTTTTAACTCTGTTTGATGGGATTAATTTTACTGTGGTAGAATTTTGCATGTTGCAGTTGTTGCACTTTGAGTATTTATCTCAAAATTTTGTAATCATAATCATCTGATATTTTTCTTATTCTAGCTGCTGTGCTTCAAATTAGTTGTCTTTAGATATTGGTTTCCATGACAATGATTGTCCTGATGTTATTTTACAAACAGTGAAACAAAGAGTGGGATAACCTATGTGTTAATGGTGTAATACATGCAGAGTGTTTTAAAATAAGTTAAGCTGGATTGATAAATGCACTGTTGTCCTCAGTACTGAACTATGTACATCACTTGTATGATGTACATCTGTTTTCACTTTCAATAATGCGCACATCTGACTCATGTATTTGCCAAAAAGATAAGAAAACTGAACTCTGAAAGTTTAAAACTGGATTTTCTTTTTCATAATTCATTCCTCAAATAAATTCATTTCTAATAGATCCGGTAGTTGTATTCAAATAATGACACATTCAGACAAAGCAAATTTTAATACGGCAAACATCAGTCTGTACATCCACTTCGTTCAGTTGTGTCAATGTAGATATTGCGTTTTGCTTAATTTAGTTGATTAGATGGCTGGTTTAACATGCAGAGTGGGTTCAATTCCTGCACTGGCTGAGGTGCCCGTGAAGAATTGACTTTCTGAACTTCTGTTCTTGTCTGAGGCATGGTGAGAAAAAAAAACTTCAATGATTTTTTGGACATGGAAATACAAAATGGCAAAACAGTATTCTATCTTTGGTTGATAACCTTGCAACCTTTTTGGCTAAGTTGAACGCAAAAGGACTCGCATCTGTTTGGCTTTATCCAGTCTGTCGAGTCATCACATTTGGCTCATCACCAAGAAACAACGGCTTACTTGTATTTTTCTACTGCCATTACTGACCTCAGGGTTCCCCAAAGTGCTTTCTGCCCAGATAAGCACCATTCATTTGAGTTATTTTTGCATTGTTGATAATGTAGGAAGGGGTAGTTTGACACCGTAGGATCTTTCAAATAACAACTTGGGAGATCAACCTAAAATCTGCTTTGGCTTTTGATTGTTGTATAAGAATATCGTCCAGGTCATATCATATCAATCTATCATATTCCATGGGTGATTTGACTCCTAAGCAGTCAGCTATGAATGCAATGTAAATCATATCCCAAAGACCTCACAATCTATAGTACACCACTTCTTACATGGTGATTAAAAAAAAACATAGAGGCTAGAAATCTGAAACAAACACAGGGAATACATTTTCTACATTGTGCACAGATGTGTGAAATTAGTCCTTGGGCTAGAATCCTGGTCTGGGCCCACAATCCTGAAATGGATGGTCCAGCAACACACCTTGAACGTATGAGCCAGTCTAGTTCATGAACAGTTGTCTTCAGTCCCCCTAACAGACAACATAAAGACATGAGCAGTTGAAAACTCAGCTTCACAATGATCCATTTCTGAACATAAATGTTGGGAGTAGAATTTGTAATACTTCATTTAAAGTGCTGAATTCTCAATATCTTTTTAAAAATTATGCATATTTCATAATTGAATGGACTGAAAGCAAAGGTAACTTCAGTGAGAGGGAGGGAACTGAAGAAAATCACTATTAGTAGGGAAATTGTATTGGGGGAATACGTGAGATGAATGGTCAATAAATCCCCAGGCTCATATAATTTACAACACAAAGTAATTCAGGAAGTTGCCGTAGAAATACTGGATCATCTTCCAAGCTTCCATATAGTCAGGTACAGTTTCTATAGACTGAAGGGTAGCTAACATTACCTCTCTTTTTTTTTTGTAAATATATTTATTAGCAATTTTTTTTACCTTTAAAAACACACAAAATTATTGAAAAAAAATTAACAAATATCAGTACAATAAAAAGAAAATACAAATTACAATACAACTACTATCTACAAACTACTAACCTACCCTCTAATACAAAGCAAACCCTAACACTTTTCAAAGCCACACCAAAATAAAGAAAAGCAAAAATAAAACAAAAAGAAAACACAAAATACAGAACAGCTATGCTCAGAATGGGAGCATTGTGTACATACCCGTATTAACTCAGGAGACCCCCTCCAGGGACCAGGGCTTGACAAATTTAATCATCCTGGTTAAACAAACACCCTAGTTAAGATAACTGACAAATCTATCTCCAAATAACTCAAGTAGGGCTGCCATGTCTTATGAAAATTATCCATTGTGTGGTGCACCATGTTTGTAAAAAAGTCCAAGGGTATGTGCTCCAAGATTAATTTCTGCCATCCCAGCAAGCCCGGTGGGTTCTCACACACCCAATTCATCAGAATATTCTTCCGTGCACAGTATGCAAGAACATTAACTAATATGAGGCATAATCCTCAGGAACCTTCCCCTTCTTAAGAATTAAGGAAATATTAGCTTCTCTCAAAGATGGTAGTAGGCATTCATGCATATAGGAATGATTGCACATATCCAACATTGGCCCTGACAGAATCCCTATAAACTCCTTATAACACTCACCCGGAAGACCATCAGGGCCAAGCGTTTTCCCACTCTGAAGTTGCCTAGCTGCCTTCTGTATTTCCTGAACAGTCAAGGGGGCATTAAGGAGAGAGACCTGTTCCAAGGTTACCCCTGGAAGGTCCAGGTTCCTAAAAAAGGTCTCCATTTTAGCCCTCCTGTCTTCGCAACCTTCAGACTGATACAATTCAGAGTAAAAGCTCTGAAAAGCCTCTTTAATCTTCTTAGCACCGTAAGTAAGGACCCCGGCGCTGTCTCTGATTGCAATAATGGATTGGGGAGCACGTTTTATCCGAGTCAGGTATGTTCAATACTTCCCTGGCCTATCCCCATATTTGAACAGCCCCTGTCTAGCAAAAGCAAGTTCTTTCTTTGCATTTTGTGTCAGTATTGAATTCAAGGCAGCCTGAAGGGCTGTCATCTGCTGTAGCTTAGTCACCGAAGGCCGCGCAAAATGTGCTGCCTCCGCACCTTTCAACCGCGTTGCAAGTAGACGCTGCTGTTCTTCCTTATGTCATTTCCGGCTAGCTGAATAGGAAATAGCTAATCCCCTAGCAAAGGCCTTAGCAGTCTCCCATAGCATGGACAGATTACTAACCATACCTGAGTTGATAGTCAAGAATTCCTGAAACTCCTTCAAAAAGTATTCCACAAATTTGGAATCCTTAAGGAGAAAGGGGTTCAAACTCCAGTGCCGCAAACCTTGCCTTTCACCCTTGGCCTTAACCTCCAAATATACTGCCACGTGATCAGAGATAGCTATATTCCCAATTTTACAACTCATAATTGAATCCAGAAGGGCCGAGGAAGCCAGAAAGAGGTCAATCCTTGTGTGACATTTATGTGAATTTGAAAAAAAAGCTGAAATCCCTGCCGGTAGGGTGAAGACATCTCCAAATATCCACCAGCCCCAACTCCTCGCATAAGTCAACCACCTGCTTGGCCTATGAAGAAATAGTTGGGGGTCCACAAGTCATCCTGTCCACTGTCGGATCTAAAGATAATTAAAATCCCCCCCCTATAATAATGTGCCGTGTTCCTGTTGTAATTTCAGGTGTTCAAGATGGGTTTCCTGCAACAAAGCGATATTAACCCTTTCCCGCTTAAGGCTAGAAAGCACTTTTTTTTCCGTTTAACAGGTGAATGATTTCCCTTAATGTTCCAGGTGCACCATTTATTAAGACACTTAGCCATATCCCCTTTCAGACACCCTTGAACCCCTCGGAGGGAGAACTCTGCTTACAAAGCACCGAGCATAAGACTCATAGAATCGAAAAACTACATATACACAAACTACTCTATCATAACTATAAACAGCTGTTAATACCAAAAAACTACAAAGAAAACCAACTATAGAACTTTGAATGGGAGACTCATCCCCCTGCCCATAGGGGGCACTCACCCTACCCATCCCCTCCTTCCCAACTCCTTCAAACCTGGACTGTGCCCCAGCCTTAGGCCAGAAAAAAAAGATGATCCTTAAATCAACAGAAAAAAAGACAAAGTCAGGATGAGTACTCCACCCATCCCTGACTTCATCCCGATACGCCCTTTCAATCTGCAACCTGCTGGACTGACGTGAAGGCCCAAATCTTCGGCAGCTAGCTTTAAAAGAAGCTGACTGGCTGCTCACCTTCCTCACCTTCAGGGAGCCCGACAATTCAGAGAATTATCCTCCGATTTCAATTTTCGAGGTCGTCGATATGGTTTCACAAGGCCCGCACCTCTCAAAACAGCACCTGGATTCAACTGGATGAGGACTCCATTGCAGCTTCTGAGTCCTTAGTTCGACCCTCCACCTCCTCCAGCCTCTTCCCGAAGCCCTGGATCTCCTGCTCATGATTCTGCAGCATGGATGCGATAGGTTGGACCTGGGCACGAATCTCCCCACGGATTTCCTCAACTGCAGCCGCAACTTTCAAGGTAAGTCTCTCCGTCGCCGCAGCCAATTCCTGTGAGTCTGTCAGGCCCCCAAGGGGTTCAGGAGAGGCTGCTGCTCCTGCTGCAGTCACTGGTGTTGTAGTTGCTGCAGGGGAGTGTCCTTCCTGCTGCTGTTTGCTTGCTCCTTTTCCCTTTGGCATCCTTTCCACTCCCAAATTTTAACAAATATGTGCTCTGTAAGGTTTTAAACTAATAATTCCACCATATAATTTGGCCAGAGATGGCAAAAAACACCGAAATGCCTTGGCTGTTAGGCAGAGCTGTCCACAGCAGTTCAACAGAAACGCCGCCATCTTGCTGAGTTGACTCATTACCTCTCTATTTATAGGGAAGACAGAGAGAAAATCAGGAATTATAGGCAGGTCAGACTGACTTTGGTAAAGTGGCAGGATCAGATAGATTCGATACGAATGCATGAAAGAATAATCATGTGTTACAAGTCAAATGGAAATCTTCAAGGATGTAATTCATAGAGTTGATGACAGGGAGCCGGTGAATCTGACTTCTTTGGAGTTTCAGAAGAATTTTGACAATGATCCACATCAGAGATTAGTGTGACAAGTTAAAACACATGGGCTTGGGGATAATGTGTTGAGATGGACAAAAAACTGGTTAACAGGCACAAAACAAAGTGTAGGAATAATTTTTTTAAAGAGCACCAAGTAACGCATAGGGTATCATAAGGATTGGCGCTAGGATCCCAGCTAATCACAATATATATATTTATGATTTGATGAGTGAACTAAATTTAATATCTCTAAATTTGCAGATGACAAAAACTAGAAGGAGGAAGCAGAGATGCAATTTGGACAAGCTCAGTGAGCAGGCAAATGAATGGCAAATGCAATAGAATTCAGATTTAAATTTAGATTTTATTGTCAAGTGCACTCTAGTATAAGAGTACGTGAGTACAGTGAAAAGTTTTCAACATTGCCACGCATAGCACAATCTTTGATATAAACATCTAGGCAGAAAGTCAAATGGTAAACATTGTAGTCACTCTTAGTATGGTGTAAAAAGAAAGAAATAAAGTGAGAAGTTAATTGTGTCATTCCTTCTTAGTATTATGTCAAAAACTAAACAAATAAAGCCAAATGTTCAACTAGAACAGTCTTTCTTAAGTGCTAGACCTATTGGGGCTGCACTTTCTACAAGTGAAGGTCTCAATCTCCTCTTTTTTATGTTTTCCCCACGCTGGCTCAGTCTCCCCTGCTCTCATCTTCACTGCAGATATCAGGGAAACCTCCATCACCACACTGGGCTCGATGCTGGGCTTTCAGACTGTCTATGTCTCGATTCAGGCCTTCAGCAGCTGTCACACACCAGACCGCCAAGGCTCTTATCAGGCGTCGTCTGCGCTGGGTCTCGACCTTACCTTTGGTCTCTGCGTCAATGCTCAGTCTCACCTTCAGTCCATGCGCAGACAATGGGAACTCATCAAAAATCCCAGGTCGACCCCCAGCCGTTGCCTCACATAGGACATGCAGCCGATCTCCAAACTTAAGGAGCCTGATACCATCACAACCACTGCCTCTCTCCAGAAGATGTCAAGAGAATGCAGGGAAGGTCTACAGACTGATTTCAGGGATGGTGGGATTGAAGTATAAGGAAGCATTGCGTCAATTACGATTATATTTGCTGCAGCTTAGAAGAACATGGGAGATCTCATTGTAGCCTAGAAAATCTTCACAGGGTTAGACATGGTAGATGCTTAAAGAATTTTCTCAATGGCCCAGGAGTCCAGAACAAATGGTTACAAACTAAGGAGTGACTGACAGGACTGACAGGAGGAAAAGATTCTTTATCCAGAGAAAAAAGTCAGGCGAAAGTATTGCATGATTTCAGGAAGGACTTCGAGTTAGCTTGGGTCTATGGAGAACAAAAGATATTGAAGGAAAGCAAGAACCAATATTGTGTTAAATGGTCAATCATGATCATATTGAATGGCAGATCAGAGTTGAAGGACTGAATTGCCTGCAACAGTATCCCCTTTATTTCAATTTAATATTCACTTTAGTATGCAAGAATGATGTGCGTGGGACAAGATGTGTGTGGGTATTGATCTCATAGCAATCTATGACAATGCTAAACAGAGTGAATGCAGGAATCATGCTCCCAGTGACTGGGAAGTTTAGTGCCAGCCACAATCTAAGGATATAGACTACCATTTTGACCTGAGTTGAGAAGACTTTTTTCACCAAAGAGTGGCATTTTTCTGTGGGAATCTGTCACAGAAAATCACTGAGACCAACATTATGAATGTTTATTAGAAGGAGTTAGATATAGTTAGTTATAGGTTTCAAATGATGTGAGGAGAAAATGGAAGCAGGATGCTGAGTTGGAAGATTAGCCATGATCATATTGAATGGCGGACAATGTTTGAAGAGCTGAATGGTCTGCTCCTGCCCTAATTTTCTCTATTTCTCTGGATTAGGGTGCATGTTGCTTTCTGAAATGAAGGGCACTGGAGTTGTAGATCAGAAAATAATTAAGGGAAAATTAATACCATTGTTTAATAAGATGTGGAACTTTGATAGTAGAAAGAGAGAACCTGTTTCCACACCCAAGCTGATTGGCCACCAGAGGACCCAGCTTTTATAAAAATTGGTAAGAAAGTATATGGAGAGCGCCATAATTATTTTCACATGGGCCATTGTCATGCTTTGGAATGCATTTTCCAATGCAAAGATCTTGGAAGCATTTTCTCTGATTGCTTTCAAAACTAATTTGAATCTTTCCTTGAGTCTTAAAACATATCAGGAATCTGGGAAAAGGCAAAAGTGAAATTAATTGGTAGCACTTTCACAGACCTGGTATAAACACGATGGACTTTTGATCTGTAAGATTCTAAATTCTGCATCACATTTTTGGCATACACAGCAGGATCAATGCTTGGAATATCAGGTAGTCCCCAGCTCCAATGAATTACTACTCCATCACAAGTATATCTGTACTAATGGGCTCTCTACTGGCAAGAACACAGGCTTTTTAGCTGTGCAATGAGATTGTTTAATTTTTTGCTGTCTTTTTAATTGTGATCTTCTTTATTTTTGTAGTGCACAGATAATGAAGCTTCGGTCATAAATCATAAAAAGAAAAATATTTCTGATGCTGGAAGTAAAGTAAAATGTGCTAAGGGTGAGATATATTGTACACAGAACATTAATGATATTTTCTATCCACAGCTGCTGCCACGCCACCTGTATTTCTCCAGCACTTTTTATTTTCTATTTCATTTTGGTCTTGTTTTGAATTTTTATTTTATTGCTGGATCTTTTCCAGATATATTCATCTTGAAGAAGTTCTGCTCTTCTTCTCAGATGGGATTTCCACATTACCTTTCAGGTTCTGAAGTCCTCACTAGACTCAAAATGTGAACTTTGTTTCACTCACCGCAAATACTTCCAGACCTGCTGAGCTTCCCCAGCATGTTACATTTTTGCGAAGTCAATCAGATAACACTGCAACCACACATTTTGCCTTGCGACCAGCTGGCGCTCAGTACAGCTTGTGATGCTGCTTCAAGTGTTCCTTCAGAAAGATAGAAGTGATTAAGTGTGTATTCAAATTTAATAAAAGATATTTAAATAAGCTAAAGTAATGGTAACGACTTCGCAGCTGAGATAATTTGTGAAGGTTGGGAACATAATTCATAAGCATGAGGGGAATTCCAGAGTATCATCTCTGTGCATAACCTCAAATATCAGAAAGGGAAAAAAATTCAAACACATACTTTAGAATGCTACTGATGAAGATATGTTCAGCAACTCCAAAAGACTGCATTCCAGAAGAGCTCAAAGGTCAGATATAAATCAAATAAAGTTCTGCACTTTATTGGAACACATTTTATAAGCACTTTCCGGCCCATAATTTTTCAGATTCAGCCAGGATATATATACTGCCAAATATTTCAACTGAATTGAAGCAATACTCATCCTGTAGTTTGCAATCCAATTAAATGACAAATGTCACAAGATATATTCCCCAATATCTTTCTTTGGCTTCTAAAGCATTGCCCTATATCATCCCAGGCCGCTTCAGCATATTAATTGGATACTTTTCCTTTCTATTCAGCTATCAGTCTTCAATGATATATGATTTATTCTAGGAGCACAAGTCTGACCTCACCTTTTGTAAGGGCTTAAGATGTTGGAGCAGAAGCAGGCCATTCAGCCTATCGTATCTGCTCCACCATTCAATGAAATCTATCTTCAACTGTACATGCCTCCTTTTCCTCTGACCCTTTATTCCCTAAGTGTTCCCTTAGCCCTCAACAGAATTAATGTACTAACCTCCAGAACAACTGTACCAACATGTACCCTGTCAGGGAATAAATTATTTTCCATATTTGTTTGGTCACTGAGTCTGAGATTGTGCTTTCTGGTCCAAATCTGCCCCACAAGACAAAAAAGACTTTCCATATCTACCCAGTTAGGTCCATGAAAAATCACATATGTTTCAGTAAATTTATCTCTCATTCTTTTAAACTCCAATGAATACTGGCCCAGCTGCTCAAATGCTGTCTATAAGATTTTCCCTCCATACCCAGGATTAACTTAGTGAACACTCTCTGTCTGCCTCCAATGCTAGTATATTGTTCCTTTGTTAAGAGAACCAAAATAGTTCTCAGTATTCTAGCTATAGTCTGACTAGTGCCTTGGATACTCTTCAGCAAAACCTTTCTTTTATTATACTCCATTCCCTAAGAAATAAAAATGCACATTCTATTTAATGAACTTGCATGCTAGCTAGCATTTTGTGATTCATGGATGAGGAATCCCAAATCCCTTGTACTGTAGCTTTCTGCCGTCTTTCTCCCTTTAAATAATATTTAATTCCTGGATTCTTCCAGCCGAAGTGCATAATTCCAAATTTTCTCACATTATACTCAATCTGACAAGATTTTGCCCAGTCACTTAACCTGTCTGTATCCATTCTGCAGGTTGTTTGATTCATCCTGAGAAAATGCCTTCCCACCTATATTTGATTAACATGCAAACTTGGCTATAATACACTCATCATCCTCATCCAAATTATTAATATGCATTGTAAATAATTGTGGCTGCAGCACTGAACCCTGTGGCACTCTGTTAGTTACAGTTTGTCATCCTGAAAGTGGTCTCATTTTCTTTACTGTCGGTCTTGTATTGATTAGCCAATGTCATATCTACGCTGATATACAACTCCCAACATCATGGACTCATATCTTATTATGTACCTTAACCCGTTATACCTTATGAAACACCTTATTGAAATCCATTTACATTACATTCACAGATCCCCCTTTGATAGTGTTTTAGGACTATTTGCACAATGTTAATGTTGTTGTAAAAAGAGATTGTTGTCATGATCATAACCTGCATTTTGACAACGTTCTCCAGGTCAAGGTAAAGATTTTCTGTAGTTCTTTGTATATATAACAAAGTAATTTAGTTTCACTGTACAAACACATGCATCCTGAAAGCATTAAAGTCTATTTATTTGAGCTGTCCTCACATCATCCTCAAGGTTTGGTATGCTTTCCTTTATTGGTCAGAGTATTGAGTACAGGAGTTGGGAGGTCATGTTGTGGCTGTACAGGATATTTGTTAGGCCACTGTTGGAATATTGCATGCAATTCTGGTCTCCTCCCTATCGGAAAGATGTTGTGAAACTTGAAAGAGTTCAGAAAATATTTATAATGATGTTGCCAGGATTGGAGGATTTGGGCTATAGGGAGAGATTGAATAGGCTAGGGCTGTTTTCCCTGGAGCATCGGAGGCTGATGGGTGACCTTATAGAGGTTTATAAAATCATGAGGAACATGGATAGGATAAATAGACAAGGTGTTTTCCCTGGGGTGGGGGAGTCCAGAACTAGAGGACAAAGGTTTAGGGTAAGAAGGGAAAGATATAAAAGAGACCTAAGAGGCAACTTTTTCACTCAGTGTGTGCTGCATGTATGGAATGAACTGCCAGCGGAAGTAGTGGAGGCTAGTACAAATGCAACATTTAAAAGGCATCTGAATGGGTATATGAATAGGAGGGGTTTGGAGACATGTAGGCCAGGAGCTGGTAGGTGGGACTAGATTGGGTTGGGATATCTGGTCAGATGGACGAGTTGGATGGAAGGCTCTGTTTCCATGCTGTATGTCTCCATGACTCTATGACACTTTACTGAGATGCTTACTACCCCGAGATGGTGATCTTGACCAGGTTGCCACCTGCTGGAGAGGAGCTTGAATTTCCAGCATCAGCACAATGTGTAGATTTGACACCATTCAACCTGTTCCTCTTGACTGGAATAAATGGAGTGAAGACTGCACAAATTAAATTCACGTTTTTGTTTACATGAATACACTAGTTTTTAGTCATTTATGTAATATAGAATCTGAGTATTGCAAAAAACTATAACGTTCATTGAAACGTTTTGTGTGGCAGTCATCAAGACATTTCACAAGAATATTAATACCAATTTGCCAATCCATCGGCTCTCCGTATAAATGTTGGGTTCTCCCTGACATTGGTATTTCAAGTGAATTATTCTGATTAGTACAAAATGAAAAGTTTTAACCAATTTTGTAACCGCAATTTTTCAGTCACTTTACAAACTGGACTCATAAGTCTCACGGCTAATTCCAAATTCGAATCTTCTTATTGTTTAGATAACATTTACACTGATCTCTGTCAGCTCATTATGTTATGGTCGGTGTGGCGATTGCACTTTCTCCCCGTGTCTGTGTTGGTTTCCTCTGGGTGCTGCAGTTTCCTCCCAACATCAACAGACGTGCAGGTTAGGTGAATTGGCCATGCTAAATTCGAACAGTGTTCAGGGATGTGTAGGTTTAGGTGGATTATTCAGCGGTGAATGAAGAGGAATACGGGAATGGGTGGGACACTCTTCGGAGGTTCGGTGTGGACTTGCTGGGCTGAATGGCCTGTTTCCGCATTGTACGGATTTTATGAATTCTATGCAGATTAATTCATTGTAAATGCTCATGGCTTTGTTGAAATTATGAAACATTTTAAAAGTTTGTTTTATTAGATTGTTTCCCCTCCGAAGAGAGTTGTTCAGTCGACTGAAAAATCCTGGCAGGGTAAAAACAATGACTGCAGATGCTGGAAACCAGATTCTGGATTAGTGGTGCTGGAAGAGCACAGCAGTTCAGGCAGCATCCAAGGAGCGAAATTGACGTTTCGGGCAAAAGCCCTTCATTAGGAATAATGAAGTGTGGAGAGATAAGGTAGATGAGGGTGGGGGTGGGGAGATAGTAGCATAGAGTACAATAGGTGAGTGGGGGAGGGGATGAAGGTGATAGGTCAGGGAGGAGAGGGTGGAGTGGATAGGTGGAAAAGGAGATAGGCAGGCAGGACAGGTCTGGACAAGTCACATGGGGACAATGCTGAGCTGGAAGTTTGGAACTAGGGTGAGGTGGGGGAAGGGGAAATGAAGAAACTGTTGAAGTCCACATTGGTGCCCTGGGGTTGAAGTGTTCCGAGGCGGAAGATGAGGCGTTTTTCCTCCAGGTATCTGGTGGTGAGGGAGCAGCGGTGAAGGAGGCCCAGGACCTCCATATCCTCGGCAGAGTGGGAGGGGGAGTTGAAATGTTGGGCCACGGGGCGGTATGGTTGATTGGTGCAGATGTCCTGGAGATGTTCCCGAAAGCGCTCTGCTAGGAGGCGCCCAGTCTCCCCAATGTAGAGGAGACCGCATCGGGAGCAATGGATACAATAAATGATATTAGTGGATGTGCAGGTCATAAAGAGCCAATGGTTGAAACATAAAAATGCTATTTACCGAATCAATTGTTATGAGCTCAAATGCTTCCCAGCACAGTGCCAAAACCAAGTTCAGTGGTAACATTAAAAGTGAACAGTGACTTAACTGAAAAAAAGTCATTGCCGTTTTGCAGGGAACAAGTAGGCCCATACGCCTATCCTGTGGCTGTCGTTGAACCAGCACAGGCACGAGTAACATCCACTTTGCTTTATGAAAGTTATTCCACAAAAAATTGCTAGATTTGGGTTAAGGATGATATCTGACATTTTGAGCCTAGAAGAAAGAGTAGAGTTTGTTCTTGAAGTATCAATAGCTGCTGGATGCACAATGTTCTTAATTCAATACATATATCTCTATCACGCTTACTAATGGGCTGCCAATCTTTTTTGAACTTGCTATGAAGCACCTTGCAACTTCCCACAACATTAAAGATTATACATAAATGAAAACTTTTTGTGTGAACAGGTTTATCATTTCGCACAGACAGTTGACCAAGGCGGGAATCAAACCCAGTTCCCTAGTCCGGTGAGGCAACTGTGCTAACCACTGAGCCACCATACCCCAGGCCATTGAAAACCTGGGCAAAATAAAAGGAAGCACTTTGTACTTTAATTCTACCCAATGCTCTGCAGACTGCTTCACTCAACCTTGTATTGCTGCTGCAAAATCACTTCAGAAAGATTTTAGTGCTCGATTGTGCAAAGATAGATAAGCAGTTGCTGGTGGCAACAGTTATTCAAGCATTTCAGATCATTTGGGGAAAGCTGGGTAGCATAAACCAATGGTAATTTCCTAACTCACAGTCGTTTTAGAACCACAAATGTGCTGAAAAACCAAAACACTAAACCACAAACTCTAAATATGAGAGCAACAAGTGTAACAAGTTCAAACTATTTTTTTCACAAAGTTGTTATACAGCCAAGTTCTATGCCGGCTATTCTTGTATGATGCTAAATCACTAGGATACGCTGGTGGTCTGAACAAAGTAATTCCAAAATTGTCTCCGCTTCCTCGAACTACAGTTCAGAGAGCATTTTATTTTAAATTGAGGAGTGCCTCAAGTCATTGATGCTCTGAGGACTTCATGTGAACTTGGAGACGTTACATCCCAGGCGATGGTCACACTGTAGCTCGTTAGTTTTGGAAGACCATGTGTGGGGTGTTCCTTCGGTCTGTTAGGGGACAGTCAGCGCTGGAATTTTCCAAAACTTTGCCAGACTTGGAAAACCAATTAGGTTGATGAATCTTGAACTGATACAGTGTAGCAGTAGTCTTAAGTCCTTCGTCATGCCTTATCTCACTACTAATGGGGTTAAAATATGTCTCTGAGGGAGTTCTGTATGTGGAATACCGATAGGCCCAGTTATATAGAAAGGGAACTGTTTGAAATTTTACAGCTAACAGTTCAGAAACCAAGAGGGAAAATCAAAAGCAGAAACTCGGAAGGCAAAAGTCCCTGGATAGTCCAACTATAGGCACAGGGGTGCATAAGAATGATATGTTATAATAGTTTAACACCTGGCTGCATAAAAAGTGTAGGGCGGCCCTAACCCACAAGATCAATTTTGCAACTTGGAGGGACTTTTAATGTGCACATGCCACACTATAACCAGGCTGAGTTTAATGTCATCACTGAATGGGAGGACTATAATACAATTTATCAGGCATGTGGGCACTGGCATGAAATGATAGTCGGGGATGGAAGGCGTAGAGTGGACTTGGAGAAAAAAACGGCACGTACATTATAATGCACGAGTAGCAGGAGGGTTTCAAAATGTATCTCGCAGGAAATGGCTGATGGATGATTAGTGGGGCGAAGGTAATTTCCTTCATGGAGTTTGGCCAATAGGTGAGCAACTGGTAAATATATGAGAACGTTTCAGACTATTATCTAGTGTCTGCAGCAGAGGTTTGAAACAGGTAAGTTGTGGTTCTTAAGTTTCCATCCTGCAACACATTCAGGTCAAATATGGAAGTGAAAATTTTGTTACAGTGAGAATGGTTGTGAAATAAGCCATGACACAATGGGAGAGGGAGTACTTAGCTGAGAGACCAAAAATATAGTCCAACTGGAATTAAAGAATAAAAATAGGATTGCTAAGCTACTAGGATAACCTATATAGACCACCAAATAATGTTAAGGAGATGGAGGAGCAAAATTTAAGCTACCATGAATAAACATCAGGAACTGGCTAGTAGTGGCAATAGATGACCACATTGAATCTATATATCAGACTGGAATATTGAGGTGGAAAATAAATTAAATTCCTGTGATATTTATGAGAGGCATTTCTTGCTTGGTGTGCTGTTTTCCCATTGAAGAAATAAGAAAATTAGAGTAATAATCTGTGGAATGAATTCATCTGTGAAACATGTTTACTGGGGAAAATCTTGTTGATAATAATTAGCACAATTAGAAGTATACAGTGAAGGAAATAGAAAAGTACAGCACAGAACAGGCCCTTTGGCCCACAATGTTTTGCTGAGGTTTAATCCTAATGTAAAATATAATAACTTAGCCTACGCACCCTTCAACTCACTGCTCTCCATGTGCCTGTCCAGCAGTCACTTAAATGTCCCTAATGACTCTGCTTCCATCACCACCGTTGGCAATGCATTCCATGCATTCACAACTCTCTGCGTAAAGAACCTACCTCTGACATCTCGTCTATACCTTTCCCCTAATATCTTAAAACTATGACACCTCGTACCCGTCAACACTGCCCTGGGGAAACGTCTCTGGCTATTGACTCTATCTATTCTCCTCATTATCTTGTATACCTCGATCAGGTCTCCTCTCTTTCTCCTTCTCTCCAGAGAGAAATGTCTGAGCTTTTTCAACCTCTCTTCAGAAGGCAAGCCCTCCAGTCCAGGCAGCATCATGGTAAACCTTCTTTGCACCATCTCCAAAGCCTCTGCATCTTTCCTATGGTAGGGTGACCAGAACTATACACAGTATTCCAAGCGTGGTCTCACCAGGGATTTGTAGAGCTGTAGCAAAACCTCATGGCTCTTAAACTCAATCCCCCTGTTAATGAAAGCCAAAACACGATATGCTTTCTTAACAATCCTATCCACTTGGGGGACAACTTTGAGTGATCTATGTATTTGTACACCCAGATCCCTCTGTTCCTCCAAACTACCAAGAATCCTGTCTTTAATCCTATATTCAGCATTCAAGTTTGACCTTCCAAAATGCATCCGTTTGCATTTATCCAGGTTGAACTCCATCTGCCACTTTTCAGCCCAGCTCTGCATCCTGTCTATGTTGCACTGTAGCCTGCAATAGCCCTCGATACTATTGATGACACCTCTAACCTTTGTGTCATCTGCAAATTTACTAACTCACCCCTCAACCTCCTCATCCAAGTCATTTATAAAAGCTACGAAGAGCAGAGGCCCAAGAACAGAGCCCTGTGGGACTCCACTCAACACTGAAGGCAGAATAATTTCCATCTACAACCACTCTCTGCCTTCTGTCAGCCTGCCAATTCTGAATCCAGATAGCCAAATCTCCCTGTATCCATACTTCCTGACTTTATGAATCAGCCTATCAAGGGGAAAAAGTGAGGACTGCAGATGCTGGAGATCAGAGCTGAAAATGTGTTGCTGGTAAAGTGCAGCAGGTCAGGCAGCATCCAAGGAGCAGGAGAATCGACGTTTCGGGCATAAGCCCTTCTTCCTGAAGAAGGGCTTATGCCCAAAACGTCGATTCTCCTGTTCCTTGGATGCTGCCTATCAAGGGGAACCCTATCAAATGCCTTGCTGAAGTCCATATACACTACGTCTACTGCTCGACCTTCGTCGACCTTTCTTGTCACCTCCTCAAAGAACTCAATAAGATCTGTGAGGCATGACCTGCCCCTCACAAAGCCATGCTGACTGCCTTTAATCACACTATGCTTTGCCAAATCGTCATGGATCCTATCCCTCATAATTCTTTCCAAAACTTTGCTGACCACAGACTAAGATTGACTGGTCTGTAATTGCCAGGGATTTCCCTATTACCCTTCTTGAAAAGAGAACAACATTTGCCTCCTTCCAATCCTGCGGTACAACTCCCGTGGAGCCCGAGGAGGCCAAGATCTTCACCAGCGGCTTAGCAACCTCCTTTCTCACTTCCTGGAGCAGCCTAGGATAAATCTGGTCTGGCCCTGGGAACTTATCAATCTTAATGTTTTCCAAAATTTGCAGCACATCAACTTCATCAATCTTGAACTGGTCAAGCCTGTATCCCAGCTCCTCAAAGTTCTCATTCACAACAAGGTCCCTTTCCTTCGAGAAAACTGAAGCAAAATACTCATTAGGGCTTCCCCTATCTGCTCAGACTCCACGCACAAGTTCCCTACACTATCCCTGACCAGCCCTACCTTCTCCCTGATCATTCTCTCATTCCTCACATATGAGTAAAATGCCATTGGGTTCTCCCTGATCCTATTTGCCAAGCCTTTTTCATGCCTCCTCCTGGCTCTCCTCAGTCCATTTCAGAGCTCCTTTCTAGCAAGCCTGTAATCTTCTAAAGCTGTGCTAGATCCTTGCTTCCTCCACCTTACATAAGCTGCCTTCTTCCTTTTGACGAGAAGCACCTCTGTTCTCGTCATCCAAGGATCCTTAATCTTATGCCTTCTTTCCTGTCTCACAGGAATAAATGCCTTCATCACTCACAACACTGCTCCTTAAACAGTCTCCACATATCTGCTGTGCCCTTTCTGTGGAACAATTGCTCTCAGTCTGTACTTCCCAAATACTGGGGAAAAGCACAGCAGGTCAGGCAACTCTTTGGTACCTTCTCCCCAGCAACCCCCCCTCCCCCCTCCAATTTATCTCTCCACCCTGGAGGCTCCCTGCCTCTATTCCAGATGAAGGGCTTTTGCACGAAACATCGATTTTCCTGTGCCTCGGATGCTGCCTGACCTGCTGTGCATTTCCAGCACCACTCTAATCTAACCTCTGGTTTCAAGCATCTGCAGTCCTCACTTTTGCCTACTTCCCAAATCCTGTCTGATAGTGTCATAATTTCCTTTTCCCCAGTTAAATATCTTCCCTCGGTAACTGCTCCTTTCCCTATCTAAGGCTATGTTAAATGTTAGGCAGTTGTGATCACTGCCACCAAAGTGTTCTCCCACCACCAGATCTGACACCTGTCCTGGCTCATTGCAGAGCACCAAGTCCATAAGGGCCTCTCCCCTCATCAGTCTGTCGACATACAGAGTAAGGAAGCCCTTCTGAATACACGTGACAAAAATGGCTCCATCCAAACTATCTGCACTTAGGAGGTTCCAATCGATATTGAGAAAGTTCACATCACCCATAACTACAACACTGCTACCTCTGCATTTTTCCAAAATCTGCCTGCCTATGCATTCTTCAATCTCTCTACTGCTGTTGGGTAGTCTGTAGAAAACCCCCAGTGAGATGGCTGCTCCCTTGCTGTTCCTGATTTCCACCCATACTGATACAGCAGACAGACCTTCCTCAACAACCTTTGTTTTTGCAGCTGTGATGCACTCTCTGATTAGCAATGCTGCACCCCATCCTCGTTTTCCACCCTCCCTGTTCTTTTTTAAACCCTGGATCATCAAGCAACCATTCCTGCCCCTGTGGAACCCACGTCTCCTTTATGGCCACAACATCGTTTCCCCAAGTACTGATCCATGCTCTAAGTTCATCACTCTTATTTCTGACACTCTTCACATTGAAGCAGACACACTTTAGCTAATCCCTTTGTTTCATCACACGAAAAACCTTCCCGATAGATTCACTACATCCTATCACTGCCCCATCTGCAACTGTCCTCCTCTCAGATATGTGGCCCTGATTCCCACCCCCCTGCCAATCTAGTTTAAACCTCCCGACTTATTCAAGTATGAAGGTCCTAAAGTCTGTAAATTGGAAAGAAACCAAAATGACAAGGACCATGTGAAAGAAAAGGGAAAGGCAACTACGCTGATGATGCAGATTCCCAAGAAACTGGAAGAAAATAACATCGACTGTTCGTGCCTTCTGGCCTGAAAATTTTGTATTGAAAGTAAGACAAAAGAGCTACAGTAATCTTAATATCATAATACAACTGAGGACTGTCTTGAATACATGAAAGACTACTGACTTCTAAAACGGCAATACTAATGTCCAAGAGAGAAAATGGAAATATATTTCTGTCTCAGACAGGGAGGTTTATAAGCCTCGATAGCACCCGATGTACTGTTGAGGACATTTGCACCGGCAGTAACTGGCGAGATATGTCCTGTCACACTCACACCAAAGAGGAAGAATAATTCCAATTGAACAATTCTCTTCCAATCAATCTACCTTGATTTATGAATAAATCAGTAATGAATTACCAAGGCATTATCTGGATTCTGGCAAATGCTTGGGCTTTACACTGGAGTCATAGAATCATACAGCACGAAGCCCCCAATCCTTTGGTCCAAGTCGTCCATGTCAACCAAGTTTTCCAAACTAAACTAGTCCCACTTGCCTGCGTTTGGCCATATCCCTCTCAACCTTTCCTATTCATGTACCAGTCCAAATGTCTTTTAAATGCTGTAACTGGCCCTGTATCTGTCACTTTGTCTGACAGTTCATTCCACATACCAACCACTCTCTGTTGCCCCTCGGGTCCCATTTCAATCTTTCTCATCTAACTTTAAAAATATGCCCTCTGATTTTCAACTCCCCACCTTAGGAAAAAAACTTTGCGATTCACCTTCTCTACACCCTCATGATTTTATAAACTTCTATAAGGTCACCCCCTATACTTCGTATGCTCCAATGTAAGAAGGCCCATCCTCTCCAGCATCTCCTTACAATTCAAATCCTCACGCTCAGGCAATATCATTGTAAATCGTTTCTGAACCCTCTCCAATTTAATAATATCATTCCTATAGCAGGGAGACCAGAACTGTATACAGTTATTTAAACATGGTAGAATAAATGAGATGAATTGAAAGTGACAAGCCTTGACATCAGGGGCATATTCAAGGTGCCTCTATCAATGAATCCTAATAGAATTGAAGTTTGTTGAAATTGCTGAAAAGCTTTGTGTTATTTGAAGCCATACCGAGTGCAAATTAAGTTGGCTTGGTATAATTGGTATAATGTACTCATGCATACACTCCCACACACACCCTCTCACAGACTTAAACATCTTTACACTCACACTCGCACATACACTCACCCTCTCATAGACACTCATAACTCCAACCCCCACCGCAACCAGCCCCCTCCACACATACACATACTCACATGCACACACACACACACATATAAGCTTTTGGGGTGAATTTGTACTTGCAGAATTACATTTTACCTTGCTCCGAAACTGCATGAATCCATGTAAGATTCTGTAAATCCGTCTTCTTAGATTAGAATCAGTATGACCATTGTGGCACAGCCAGCCTCACAGGGAGTTAACAGGTTCAATACCTTATCTGGGCGGACATGACACCAATTGTTAAAGTGCCCTTGAGAAGGTAACTTTTTAAAAAAGTTATGCGATTTACATATGAAAGAAACAATCCGCGTGTTTTTCAATACATAATTTCAGTTACATCACACTGTAAACTTTTGCTATAAATTCAGTGTCTTACAATCTTATTCTCCACAATCACCTGATGAAGGAGAAGCACTCCGAAAGCTAGTGCTTCCAAATAAACCTGATGGACTATAATCTGGTGTTGTGTGATTTTTAACTTTGGATAATTGAATTGGATAATCATTGTTTCAATATCGCTGCAAGAGTTCCTTCCGGTGCATCAAGCCATACATTCTTCAGTTGCTACAAAAATGATCTTCTCTACATCAGACTGTGATGCGCATTCACTGATTTAATCGTGTTAAATTCACTTCATACCGCCCAAACAGTTCAATATATTTTGTAAGCAGGAAACGTTGAGCAACACTCAACCTTTCAGCTGCACAAATACCTGACAAGAATCATCTCGCACAGCAACGAATTTGTCGAAACATTTATAATATCCCTCTTTGATATTCAACACATCACTGTCACCGAATCTTTCACTATGAACCAACTGCGTATTACCATTCACTGGAAGCTTAACTCCACATGAATACTGACACTGTTGGAACAAGTTAGGGACTGCAAAACCAGGAGCAAGTAATTGTCCTCAAAGCCTGTTCGCCATCGCTAAAGAATGTGAAGTAATCACGGAATATCCTCCTCTTGCGTCCACAGTCTAGAATGCCAAAACAAGAAGTTCAAATTAACTTTTTTTTATTGACAATCCACCATTACCTTTATCTGCCATTATCTGCCGTGGACCACTGATACACAGTTACGGATGTGTGCTCCATCCACCAAGGTATACTGTCCGCGCCTCTTCAAGGCACATTCGGCAGCGCCAACCTTGAAAAAGGTGGCAAAGAATCCGATGCAAATGCAAAACATATATTTTTGCAATGAGTTCTTGCAATGTTCGATGTTATGCCTCAAATTCCATTTCGGAAATTCAGTCAAACTGAAATCTGGCCGGTCCTTATAGATATATCCGTTAAGCGCCACTGCCTTAAACGCTGCTTAAAAGGTAGGCAGCACGATGTCTCCCAGCACCAAGGACCCGGGTCGATTCCTGCCTTGGGTGACTGTCCGTATAGAGTTTGCACATTCTCCCTGCGTCTGCGTGGGTTTCCTCCCACAGTCCAAAGATGTGCAGATCAGGTGGATTGGCCGTGCTAAATTACTCACAGTGTTAGTTGCATTGGTCAGAGGGAAGTGGGCTACTCTTTGCAAGGTCGGTGTGAATTTGTTGGGCCGAAGGGCCTGTTTCTACACTGTAGGGAATCTAATCTAATTTGAGGGATGAGGGATTTGTGATATTTTCGACAAAAGTATTGACCAGACCTTAATGGTCCGGTCATCCAATTTCGGTCAATTTATGTTTTGATGATTCTAAGTTTGTGAAAATATCTCAATGAAACATGTTAACAACTGAAAGCTTGTCTGACTAACGACCTTTCATCGAGCAAACGCACAAGGAAACAGCCACACGGATGATGATAAATAAACAACAGAAAATAGGGTGGGTCATTGAGGGAAACAGGCGGAGAGAGAGAAAACAGATTTGTTCAGTAAAGGTAGCCAAACTGGGAGCCAAATAAGCTCTGAAAATAAATTAGGACAGAGATCTAACGATACATAGTTAGTAGGACTCAAACCAATAGATCTGAATGTCGAGAAAGTAAGATAATGCTGACATAAACATGGTTCTAGAATTCGATGAGGTGTGCATCTCTTTCTAAGGGTAAAAAGCGTGTAACATGCAAAATTAGATGAATTCAACAGGCCAATTTTTTTGGTTAATTGAAACATCTGCCCAGGATCCTCAATTGGAACATATTTTAGACTTCAAAAACACTTTCAATCGACAGATCATAACACCTTAGGACATACTTTCTAGACAGGTGAGACTGAAACTCGTGCGCCTGGCCCAGGGTCATATACAATTACTGGGTCTTATAAATTTGCTTTGACTGTTGAATTATTCGGATTTGGAATAACATGATTAACACCTGGTTGCTTTGCCATATTGTTTAAATCTGGTTGTTTTTACCGAAACAGTTGTACCAGAGGATAATCAGATTCCAAAGAACTTGCTGAGGCCGCAATTTCTGAGCAGATCTTAAAATGTAAATTAAACAAGACAGTGTTTAACTTAGTTGTTTCAACACGCATATTAAACGACAGCTTTCTGGATCCCGCCAGTCATTCCCCTCTGAGGCACTACCTCTATTTTTTGCACTTTTCACAAATAGTAAACTGTTCAATCCTTCCTTTCTTCCTTCTTTTCTTTCTTTTTTTCTCATTAATGACTGTACCTGACAGGATCATGGGATGGAACATAATATGCATCTCAGTCTGACCTTCTCTTTCTCTGGCTGGGCGCAAACGTCCTTCAGAGAATGGAGGTGATTGATTTAATTCTTCGCCATGTTCTACGTAACTTTGTATGAATCCAAGAACATTGAAGAGACCGTTAATGAACATAATTATATCTAATCCTTCGATGGTTTTTAAATTTGAATCGTGGTCCGAAAACTGTCGGATTATTTCGAGCTCACCTATACACCTCCTCCCCTCCCCCACCCCCAACCCCAATCCACGCCCATTGCTATCGTTTTACCTAATTTGGTTAAAAGCATAGACAATTCGTGCATCAATTCCAGTACCCTCGCTGAAACAGAAACTGAGGAAGTGGAATGAATAACCTATTTCCTCTGGATAAGTAGAACGGCAGCCGGGCGAGAGCCACACGATCGTCTCACCGAGTTGAGGCTGCAGCTGTTCGTTGTTCTTTGATCAGATGTTCCTTCGCGTCTCTGGAATACTCTTGCCGTGAAATGCAGCACCTGGGGATATTCGTGCTGATTCTACACGTTTCTTTGGGTAACACTGTCCCGAAATCTGGAAATGGTGCTTTACCTCGGCGTGGTTTGATGCATTCCAATCATTCGCATACAACCCGTCCTTGTTTGTTAAAATAAGGTTCAAGTTAACGGTGGATATTTGAAAATTCCCAACATTCACTGCCCAAGACAGAGACGAACAGAGAGATGCCATCCAAGTTTAACAGTTTATATTTCCGCAATAAGGGGTTTTGGTGGTTGCGAATTTCCTGCACTGATCGCTCGAAAAATTTCCAGAAACTCTTCACCTGAGATAGGATGAAGACACTTCAATTAATGTCTTAATCAAACCGCAATTCCGCTCTGCTGGCTGAACGTGCTGAGAGTTTACTAACTATATTTATAATTATATTGTAAATTGAGATTCCAGCCAGTTGATTAAATCAATTAAACGTTAGAGGATTCTCATTTAGTGATTGTTCACTGATACAGAGAATAAATGAACAGCAAAAAATAACGTTTTTCCATGCTGTTGTGACTGCAGTTTTATGACGTGAATTTGTTTTTTTAATTTATGAATGCAAACCACAGAGTATACGAGAAATAGATATCGGTAAAAACTGATTTGAAAGATGACAAGATTTCTCGTTTTAGTCTCATGGTTTTGAAAGAACCCTCCACTTGTAAATATAATTTCATTATATTAACCTGCGTTGACGGCAACAAGCAAGAAACTTGTTAAAGATAAAGCACAGTGGTATGTTTAACTCAGGAAATGATTAATATTCGCTCCGTTCAGTTTTCCTCCGATAATGAGACTTTAAGCAGCACAATACGTTCAATAATTTGGATGAATTGAATGTTGCGACGATTCCGCTGGGAATATTTTACAGTTTTGTCTGCCGGGACGAGAGCGTCACGTCGTTTTTTTTGGATCCGCGGGAATTTGACAGCTGCCAAGTTATTTAAAAAAGTGTCGTAAAAACTTTTTCTGCATATGTATTTTTAAGAACGCCAAGGTGAACATAAATCCCTTTCACGGGGAAGCAGGACATCGCAGAGGGACTGAACTTTTTTTTCTGAGTCAGTCTTCACTGTAGAGGGTATTAGTAGACTTTTCAAAAATATGAAATAATCAAGGGGAAAAAGATTTCGGGAGGAAATAAACACAACAGTTCTCACTCGAGAAAAAGTACGCGCGACACGAATGAGTGTAAAGGTGGATAGATCCCTGTCATTGATAGATTGCAGGCTAGACATTAAATTAAGTACCGACCAAGACTATGAATGCACTGGTAGTAATATTCCAATAATGCCTGGAATCTGAAAAAAGTCCTAAAATGATTGGAAATTTATTACTGCAACACCCTCATTCAAAAAGGGAAAACAGAATTGGTAATTATAGGCCAGATAGCTTAACATCTGTCATTGGGATAACATTCCAGGCTATTACAGAAACAGGTAATGTGCGTATAAATACATAACCCAATCAAACAGATTCAATATGGTTTCATGAAGTAGAAATAATGGTGGACAAATTCACCATAATTCGCTGAGGAGATAAAAAGCAGGATAGATGACGGGGAACCAGCAAACAAAACGTATTTGGATTTCCAAAAGATGTTCAACAAGGGATCACACATCCTAATAGGATAAGGCCCTATTTGGGGGTAATATATCAGAATAAAACGAAAAAAAACTAATAAAAGACAGAAGGCCTGGACAAAGGCAGGTATTTTCAAGACCAAGTGTCGTGTCACTGAGATAGTGCAGGAGCTACAGTTAACAAAGACGTGGATGCTGGAGTTAATGTACTATCACTAACTTTGCAGATGAGGCTGTACAGGACATTAGTTACACCACTTTTGGAACAATGTATGCAATTCTGGTCTCCCTTCTGTCGGAGGGCTGTTGGTAAACATGAAAAGGTTCAGAAAACATGTACAAGAATGTTGCCAGGATTGGAGGAATTGAGCTATAGGGAGAGGCTGAATAGGCTAGGGCTGTTTTCTCTGGAGCGTCGGAAGCTGAGCGGTGACCTTATAAAGGGGCATGGATAGGATAAATAGACAAAGTCTTTCCCCCAGAAAGGGGAGTCCAGAACTAGAGGGCATAGGTTTAAGCTGAGAGGGGAAAGATGTAAAAGTGACCTAAGGGGCAACTTTTTCACGCAGAGGGTGGTGCGTGTTTGAAATGAGCTGTCAGAGGAACTGGTGGAGGCTGGTACAATGACAACGTTTAAAAGGCATCTGGATGGGCACATGAATAGGAAGGGTTGAGAGGGAAATTGGCGAATTGCTGGCAAATGGGATTAGATTAATTTAGAATACTTGGTCGGCATGGACAAGTTGGACATACGGGTCTTGGTTCCCTGCTGTACGCTCTGTAACTCTATGACATAGAAAATGAAATTGAGGATTATTTGTTCAGCAATAATCTTGTAACGGAGCAAAGTCATTGGATCGAATATTTCTCCTATTATCTCTCATGACCTTCTATGCGGTTGCATTTTGTCCACTTGTACCAATTTTGCTCTGATCTTCAATTTGTGTAAAGAGTAATGACCGTTATAGAATTGAAAAGCAAGCGCATTCATGGGGCGTGCGGGTTCAGGTCAGGGCACAGGACTCATGGAAGGGACCGTGTTCCACAGACTACAATGTTCCAGGAAAATAGGCTGGCGGTCTATTTTCGATCTTTAAAGTTGAGTACCAGAGGACATCAGATAGGTGGACCGTCACATACCATCATTTCCAAAGGAACACAATATTCCACACGATGTAAATTCGCCTGCAAATTTAATATTTTCAAACTGCTTCGTAATTCAATACTTACTTTATTCAATCTCGGAGCCATCTTTTAAAAGTGATGAGGTAGTTTATTTTTCTGGTCACCAACAGAAATATTTCAAACGCATTGACGGTTAAATTGGATTTTGGGTGGCCTAGAAAATTGCCTGTTCTCGGAAAGAACACACACAAACAAAAACAGGCGAAATCGAAAGGAGCATTCAGCACGCGATCACGGTAATTACGATGACATTTGGGGTGAATTTGAGACTTGGCGGGGCCTTTGCCCTTTTTCCTACTTCGAGTTGCTTTTTTTTAAATCTTTGAGCAAGCACTTGACGAGCTTTAACTGGAATCATGATCGAGCGAAGCACAAAGACACGCTGAATAACAATTTACGAAGAGTTTGAGGTGAGTGCTTGAAAGAGAAAACGGTGTGAGATGTGGGAAAGGGTGTCAGACTGGGACCAACTGAATGTTCTCCAAAGCAGATTTAATGCATCAATGGCTTTCTGTATCAAAAGATATTTGGAATCTGTCCAAGAAATCTAGGCGGCACGTTGGCGCAGTGGACAGCACTGCAGCCTCCCAGGGAGCCAGTTTCAGTGCCAGACAATGTAGAGTTCATATGTTCAACCCGTGTCGACATGGGTTTCTGCTGGGTGCTCCGGTTTCCTCCCACAGTCTAACAATGTGTTGGTTCTACAGATTGACCATGATTAATGCGAACTGAAGTGAACTGGGTGGGATGAGTTGGTTACGCTCGAGGGTCGGAGAATCGATTGGGCCGAATAGTCTCTTTCTGAACTGCAGGGATTCCATGAAATTAAAATATTACGTCAGAAACTCCTCTAACACCGAGAGAGTGAACCTTGTATATTTTTGTGGTATTAGGAGACATGATTATAAGCTAATGAAATGTTTAAATTCATTGTTAAACCGGAAGAGATTCTATTAAAAATGCCCTGTACTATTAAAAAAATAAAGCCACACTGTGAGAGGCCATAGAAGAATTCGCCTTAAACAGAGAGAGTGGAAACCAACCAGAAGTGAAGAGGAAAATAACTTGCGGGAAAGTAAGTGAAACAGTTACAGATACAACGGAGAAGAGTTGCACCTGGTGTAATATGTGCGGGCGAGAGATAACGTATAAAACATTTTTTTTAAAAACTGCAGCCTGCACAGTAAGGAGAGGTTAGTGCAACCCTATTAGGGAAATCTGTCGCTGCAGGCAATCAGTGCGTTTGGCAACAATCCAACTGGACCCCTGCTGTTTTCTTTATCATTGGTTTAGATAGATAAGGAAAATCTAAAAGGATTAAAAGCCTCTTCAAATTCACGATGACCCTTTTTTTCTACTGGATTATAAAAGATAAATCTTCGCCCGACAGCGCTACATATTGGAAACCAAAGCAGAAATTGCTGGAAAAAAACTTAGCAGCTCTGGCAGCATCTGTGGAGAGAAATCAGAATTAATGTTTCGGGTCCAGTGACCCTTCAGAATCTTCTTCAGGTTTCCAGCATCCGCAGTTCTCTCGGTTTTATATTGTGTTTGGCGCTAGATATTGTGTGGCTGTACTTGAGCATCGTACGATAGATATCAAATCCAAACAGATTTATTCTCACAATTTTCGGTTCGCGATAAATCCAGTCTGGGACGCAGCTTTCCTGGTACCATTCTGGAGAGCAGATTATGGACCTTTAAATAGGTTCAGGGAGGACAATCAAAACAAAATATTTATGAGGCTGGTTTTGGACTTGAAAGATAGTCAAGCTCATTGATTTTAAAGCAAGCAGTTAATTTCCTACATATCACACAAAATTGAGAATATATATACCCTCAGAATCCTACGACACCATCTTTTGAAAATTTGACTGTACTTCTATTTGTTTTATTGGCAAAAAATAGGGATTGCTTTCAAATTATCGTGGTGTTGTAACCATAAGGTGTCATATTGTTAAAATGACAAGACTTATTCTGGACAGCAGAAAAAAATATCAGTTACGGTTTTTGAAAATAAATGTATATTTAACTTCCTGACTTGGTTCGATGTGATAAATTGTGTTTCGGAAGGAATGTGTTCCGATCGCCTTTATTTGCGCAGTCCTAGAATTCTTGCGGGCTCACAGCCCTCTGTCTATAACTGACTAGCGAGGCCGCAAAGGACACTCCAGTTTAAGGAATTATTTACAGTTTAGTACGGGCCTCGCTGACATTATGGCGGGACTTTATGGTATCTGCTTCAGATTTCGACCAAGATGGAAAAATGCGATAGAGTAGTACTAACTGAGTAACTCATAAAGTTCGAACGCAGACTCAATCAACAGAATACTCTCCCACATTCTAATATTCTACAATTCTATTGCGTATACGGAACATTTATCGAAAATGTAGAGCTTGAGAAACTACACAGCTAAAAAGTGCATTTCTTGATGCTATACTGATCATATTCAAACATTTAACACAACTAACCAATCGATATGAATTTTCACTATCTATTTCTTACATTTCAGCCTCGACAGTTCGATCCACGGTACAACCTTCCAGTCAAAATGCTACAGTTGATGCACAGAATGAAAAAGGTAAACTTTTCCAACGTTTAGAGCTAAATGCAAAAGTACCACGTACTGGAAAAAGAACGGATCGATAGTACTGATTTTACAATAACTGCTGACAAGACATACATCACCCAACTCATTCCTTAAGCAAGCATTCGATATTCACGTATGCTGACAGCTTAATCTTAAACTGAATTTATTGCTTCGATATAATTTAGTCATTAAGCAATATTTTAATTCGTGGTGGTTCCGAAACGTATCCTCTCATTAAATCATAGTGAGCTCCTGATACACGTATTCAGAGTCTAACCTAAGGTTCACTACGCCTCAGGCGAAGGGGCGAGGTTGAGAACGCAGGACCGACATAATGATACCTGCCGTTCATCCAACTGAGACAGCCTACAGCTTTAACCCTTATCTCTATCGAACCTTACCTTTATACACTGCGCGTTATTTTTAATCAAGATTTGGGACAAGAAGTCAAGATGTTTATAATTGTAAGAGCCGATGATCATCAGGGACGCATGACAGACTCCAGTTTCTGTGTGATCACGTTGCAGAAGTATCATAATAAATTTATTACTAGAGCCAGCTATTATCTATTAATATTCAAACTATTCGGTTGGAAAACTAAAATGGTTAATTACAAAGTATGCAGCTTTGAAGTTTGCCGACTGATGCTCAGATATATGCAGATAGCCACACATAAACTTCACTTTGACAGAAAATATATCTTACGTTAATTTGCAATAGAGATTTTATTTGGAGTACAAAAGGCAAGGTGACTGACGTGTACCATTCCTTGAGTTTTGGAACTTTATCGAGTTGACGCCCAAAGAACCCTTGCTGAGGTCCTTTAAATACCGCGAGAATTCTGTTTAATATCTGCCTCTTCTGCGGGATTTATGAATGAGCTTTCTTATGTGAACAGTTGGGATGCTGGTGACACAGCGCCCGTGTCTGTCCTTCAGTGTGGTCCAAAAGCCTGTCACGGTTCGCTTAAATAACCATTTCCTAAATCTCAAGGACAACATGTCCTGCATATTTGGTGTGCCCTCATAGCAAGCCTGGGTGAATTTCTTTCATCTTCTTGCTAATATGCTATTTACACTGGAATCTAAAGAGCGGTCTCAAATCTGTTATTTTTTTCTCATCAATACACTGATGTCAAAACAATACAACATCAGGAAATGCTCACGATTCTTCGACGCTTAATGTGCTCACCACGAACTCTCAAACGGACATCACAGAGTGCAGGAAATCCTCAAGGACGCCGGTGAAGAGCCAGAGGTGGTGGTACATGTCGGCACGAATGATGTCGGGAAGAAGAGAAGGAACATACTACCGCGGGACTTCGGAGAACGAGGAAGAAGGCTGAAAAGCAGGACGTCCAGGGTGGTTATCTCCGGTTTGCTTCCAGTTCCTCGGGCTAATGAGGCCAGAAACAGGGAGATAATGGACTTGAACGTGTGGCTGGGGAACTGGTGCAGGAAGCAAGGATTTAAATTCTTGGATCACTGGAGTATGTTTTGTGGGAAGCATAAATTATACAAGAGAGACAGTTTGCACCTTAATAGGTTGAGGACCAGCATTCTGGCAGACAGGTTTGCTACTGCAACACAGCTGCCTTTAAACTAAGTAGGGGGGGGGGGGGGGGAGAGGGAGGGAACAAACTGGATGTTTAAGATGGAAATTGAGGGGAAAGTTAGAACAAGAGAAGTCAAGAAAGACAATTGTATCAATGAGGCAGAAAACTCAGAAAGGGATCATGCTGTAAGGTTAAGTGAAATAGGAGTTGATGGGCAGGGTGAGGACAGTAACAAATTAAAACTACTATACATGAATGCATGAAGCATTAGAAATAAGATGGATGAGCTTGAGGCTCTTTTGGAAATTGGCAGATACAATATTGTGGGGATAACTGAGATGCGGCTTCAAGTAGACGGGACCTGGGAAATGAATATTCAAGGCTACATGTGCTCTCGTAAGGACAGACTGACGGGCAGAGGGGATGGGGTGGCCATGTTGGTAAGGGATGATATTCAGTCCCTTGCACAGGGGGACCTAGAATCAGGGGATGTAGAGTCAGTGTGGATAGAGCTGAGAAATTCTAAGGGTAAAAGGACCCTCTTGGGAGTTATCTACAGGCTCCCAAACAGTAGTCTGGATGTCGGATGTAAGTTGAATCAGGAGCTGAAATTGGCTTGTCGCAAATATGTTACTACAGTTGTTATGGGGGATTTCAACATGCAGGTCGACTGGGAGAATCATGATGGTATTGGACCTAAAGAAAGAGACTTTGTGGAGTGCCTCTGAGAAGTATTCTTAGAACAGCTGGTGCTGGAGCCTACCAGGGAGAAGGCAATTCTGGATCTGGTATTGTGCCACAAACCAGAATTGATCAGGGACCTCGAAGTGAAGGAGCCATTGGGAAGTAGTGACCATAATACAATAAGCTTCAATCTGCAATTTGAGATGGAGAGGGTACAATCAGAAGTGACAATATTTCAGTTGAATAAAGGGAACTATGGAGCTATGAGGGAGGAGCTGGCCAAAGTTCAATGGTGCAATACCTTAGCAGGGATGACAGTGGAGGAACAATGGCAGATATTTCTGTGTATAATGCAGAAGATGCAGGATCAGTTCATTCCAAAAAGGAAGAAAAATCCTAGGAGGAGGAATGGGTGGCCGTGGCTGACGAGGGAAGTTAAGAAACATATAAAGTTAAAAGAGAAAAAGTATAACATAGCAAAGATAAGTGGGAAAACGGAGGACTGGGAAGCTTTTAAAGAACAACAGAGGATTACTTAGAAGGAAATATGCAGAGAAAAAATAAGGTATGAAGGTAAACTGGCCAAAAATAAAAAGGATAGTAAAAGCTTTTTTAGGTATGTGAAAAGCAAAAAAATGGTTAAGACTAAAATTGGGCCCTTGAAGACAGAAACAGGGGAATATATTACGGGGAACAAAGAAATGGCAGAAGAATTGAATTGGTTCTTCAGATCTGTGTTCACTGGGGAACACGCAAGCAATCTCCCTGAGGTAACAGTGGTTGAAGGACCTGAACTGAAGGGAATTTATATTTGCCAGGAATTGGTGTTGGAGAGACTGTTAGGTCTGAAGGTTGATAAGTCCCCGGGGCCTGATGGTCTACATCCCAGGGTACTGAAGGAGGTGGCTTGAGAAATTGTGGATGCGTTGGTGATTATTTTCCAGAGTTCGATAGATTTGGGATCAGTTCCTGTGGATTGGAGGGTGGCTAATGTTGCACCACCTTTTAAGAAAGGTGGGAGAGAGAAAGCAGGAAATTATAGACCAGTTAGTCTGATCTCAGTGGTGGGAAAGATGCTGGAGTCAATTATAAAGGATGAAATTATGACACATCTGGATAGTAGTAACAGGATAGGTCAGAGTCAGCCTGGATTTATGAAGGGGAAATCACACTTGACTAATCTTCTGGAATATTTTGAGGATGTAACTCTGAAAATGGATGAGGGAGATCCAGTAGAGGTAGTGTACCTGGACTTTCAGAAAGCTTTTGATAAAGTCCCACATACGAGGTTAGTGAGCAAAATTAGGGCGCATGGTATTGGGGGCAAAGTTTGGATTGAAAGTTGGTTGGCTGACAGGAAACAAACAGTAGTGATAAACTGCTCCCTTTCAGAATGGCAGGCAGTGACCAGTGGAGTATCACAGGGATCAGTGCTGGGACCGCAGCTTTTTACAATATATGTTAATGATATAGAAGATGGTATTAGTAATAACATTAGCAAATTTGCTGATGGTACTAAGCTGGGTGGCAGGGTGAAATGTGAGGATGATGTTAGGAGATTACAGGGTGACCTGGACAGGTTAGTTGAGTGGTCAGATGCATGGCAGATGCAGTTTAATGGGGACAAATGTATGGTTTGGTGGCAAGAACAGGAAGGCAGATTACTACCGAAATGGAATCAATTTAAGTAAAGGGGCAGTACAAAGAGATCTGGATGTTCTTGTACACCAGTCAATGAAGGTAAGCATGCAGGTACAGAAGGTAGTGAAGAAGGCTAATAGCATGCTGGCCCTCATAACAAGAGGGATTGAATATAGAAGCAAAGAGGTTCTTCTGCAGCTGTACAGGGCCCTGGTGAGACCACACCTGGCGTATTGTGTGCAGTTCTGGTCTCCAGATTTGAGGAAAGACATTCTGGCTATTGAGGGAATGCAGCGTAGGTTCATGAGGTCAATTCCTGGAATGGCGGGACTACCTTACGCTGAGAGACTGGAGCGACTGGGCTTGTATACCCTTGCGTTTAGAAAACTGAGAGGGGATCTGATTGAGATGTATAAGATTATTAAAGGAGTGGACACTCTGGAGGCAGGAAACATGCTTCCGCTGATGGGTGAGTGCCGAACCAGAAGACACAGCTAAAAAATACGGGGGTAGGCCATTTAGGACAGAGATGCGGAGAAACTTCTTCACCCAAAGAGTGGTGGCTGTGTGGAATGCTCTGCCCCAGAGGGCAGTGGAGGCCCAGTCTCTGGATTCATTTAAGAAAGAGTTGGCTAGTGCTCTCAAGGATAGTGGAATCAAGGGTTATGGAGATAAGGCAGGAACAGGATACTGATTAAGGATGATCAGCCATGATCATAATGAATGGTGGTGCAGTCTCCAAGAGCAGAATGACCTACTCCTGCACCTACTGTCTATTGTCTATTGTTCCAGAACTTCGTAATTTGCATTTCAAAGAGACCGTGAGCGAGATGGCGCATTTGCTGCAGCCAGTGTCTACATTTTATGAACGTATTCTGCATTTGAGCTGAGAGGAGGAAAATGAAATGAGATGCGAACAACAGTAGAGCTAACTTTATTCACACATTTGCACAGCAATGTTCGATTTTAGCACTAAGAATATAAAGTTGTGATACTGCGGTCTTTGAGTGTGTGCGTGATGTTTGCAGAGCGGGGTGAACTCACTGCTCTTCAACGCAGGTTTCTGGCGCTGTGAGGCAGCAGTGCTAACCAATGTGCCGCCCTTTGAAAGGGACTCTTTGAAATTGGCTAAAGGTGAGAAATTCTACGAATAAGGAAAAGCCAGGGCAAATATAATAACAAGCAACAGAAAGTAAAGGTAGCATAAATGAAAGAAAATGAATAACAAGTAATCCAGCTCAATCGAGAACAAAGTGAACTCGAAGTCATGGCCCCGACTAGTTTTCTAGATGACCACAGTGCAAGAAGTGCCGCCATCTGCAGAAACTTGAATCCTGCATTTAAAAGCTGATGCTCAGGCCCTGAGCAGCGGTAGTTTCCCTGTCCCAATTACGACTTACACCAGAGGGGTGTAATAACATCTCTGAACAAGTCGTTTGGCGAAAACATTACATTGTTAAGAAGTTGAGATTGCCTCCTTCCAAACCATTTCGGTTCCCCGCTGCCCACCCCCACAATCACGCCCCCTTCCACCCCCACGACCACCACCTTTCTCACATTTGATGGCTTGCATTGCCCTTAACAGGCCTTGCACACAAAATAATTAATCGGAAAACATGAGTGATTTACTGGTGGCGGTTAATGGATAGAAATAAAGTGAACGTGATTAGGTGATGGTAAAAAAAACATACGTGTGATCACATTTTCTATTAAATACAAAAAGGTGAGGCTGCATTCACCGTGGCACACCCGCAAGGTGGACAGTTCCTTGTTTTATACATTTAGTGATCTTTGAGGCAGTCCAAGAGTAACTGAAATGTACATCGGGTATCTTCTGAGGTCCTGCTCACAAGTCGGCTTTTCGTTTTTGAGGCTGATGAGGACGCTTGTTCCTCAGTAACCTGCTGTCAGAGCCACGCCATTGTCCGGGAAGGAGGAAGAACAGCAGAGCAACAATAACTGAGAATTGGTTTGACAGAGGAATAGACGGGCATTTCTATGGCCATAGGCGTGACTCCATGATATATTGTCTTCCTACGGCCAGGGTCAACGATATTCTAGGTCAGGTTCAGGATTTTTTTCTCGGAGAAGCTGAACAATCAGGTGTTGTGTTTCGCAAAGCTTGAGCATCAAGGGGGAAGTGGACCCTCAATGAGAACTCAGGGAGATGTTAGAACATTTGCATGCATGGCCTCATATTTAGTAATGTGTCACATTCAAATGAGTATAGAAAAAAGGTGATAAAGCATATCAACTCCCGGCTTGAAAGATGGAGGAGGGAGGATGCAGGTGGGAGGTGTTGCAGTTTCTTACAGACTATGACTGGCTCTGGGGAAGATGGCATCTATAGAAACCAGAAAGATTACACCCATCTATTGCTAGGTTGAGTTTCTTGGAGAATGGTTTGATAATGTTTTTGGCAGGTTCTCAAAATAACTTGGAATGATGGCTGATGCCAAGAAAGAATATTAGAGAAGGTTACTAGTGTTCACAAACCATTTAGAATGACAGATGACGCTAGCATAGAGAAGCGTAAGTTAATAGGTGATGTTGGAATAAGGCAGAGTTAAATGAAAATTGCATTAGGGATACTTTGCATGTATTTGACACATGCAGCATAGTAAATATCTCTGGGAGTCACAGACACAGTGGAAATATGATGCTCTGGCAATAAGAGAGATGTGGCTCAAGAAAGGACATGATTATGTGTTGCATATTTCTAAGTACAAAGTGTTGAGAAGAGACGGAAAAGAAAGCAAGGATGGCATTATTCATCAGGAGAGAATTGCAGTGTAAGAGAGAGAGGATATACCAAAGTTTACTATAAATGTGGTTGCAGCTGAATAAAAACAGTGCAATTAAATTGTTTTGAATGATTAGTCTACAGATCAACAATCAATGGGTGCAGTGGAACAAACCTGCTGGATAAATACAGAGAGATGCCAGCATCATCTTGTAGTTATAGTGTGAAAGTTTATTTTAAAAGATAGACTGGGAGATTGCTAGTGCAGAGGACCACGAAGTGTTCCAAGATTATGTGCAGGAGATTTTTCTGCAGAAGTATTTCTTGCATTTGATAACAAAGGATGCACTGTTGGCTGGCATTTAGCAATGAGTTTGGCCAAGTGAATCAAGTTTCAATCAGTATGCATTTATGTGACAATGACCATTGTATTATAAAATTTAGGATAATGGTGGAGAATGACAAGGAAAATCAATTGACTGGCAGGCTACTTCAATTGGGCAAGAACTGTGTCAGTTCAGACATTCTTGTTAGTATGATAAGGGTAATACTGTTGATGTGGTGTACACAGATTTCCAGAAGACCATCCTATATGCTCCACACAACAGGCATGTGACAAAAATAAGAATTCATGGAATAAAAGAGACAGTAACAAAATAAATGTTATATTAGCAAAATGATAGGAAATAGAGGTCATGGTCTTTTTTTGTGTGGAGGTAAATTTATAGCAGACTTCCCCATGGATTGTTATTTGAATTTTTAAATTACTTATATTAATAATCTAGATCTTGGTGTGCAGCAGACAATTTCAAATTTTGCAGATGATGCACAGGTTGTAGGCTTTGTAACCTGTGCAGAGAACAGCATAGAATGTCAAACATTCATACATAATTTGGTGAAGTAACTGAACCTTAATGTATATGTGCATAGATCATTGGACGTGGCTCTAAAGGTGAATAGAGGTGCTTATAAAGCAAACAGTATCCTGGACACAGAGTACAAGAACAAAGAGGTGATTCTGAACTTATATAAGACACTTCATTGCCTCAATTGGAATTCTGTCTCCCGTTCTGGGTGCCAAACTATAGAAAGGATAAGAATCAATTGGAGCGGGTGCAGAAACAATTTACAACAATGGTTCCAGGAATCAGAAGCATCTGTGTGATGAGAGATTGGAGACATTTGTACTTGTCTTGGGGTGTGAAAGACTAACGGGAGATTTGAAAAATGTTTCAGATCATGAGCTAGATTAGATGACAAAAAACGTTTCCCCTACATAAAATGATCAAGAATAAAAGAATCCAGATTAAATTGACTCATTAAATAAGCAAGAGTAATCTTTTGCACATGTGTACTTTGGATCTGGAAGTGCAATGACCAAGTGTTCAATTGTTGAATTCAAGAGAACTATTGATGATTATTTCAATGAAAACAATGCGGGAAGGTATGTGGAACAAGCAAGAGAATTCCACTCAGATATGATGCTCATTTGGAGAGCTTATGAACAGTCACCAGGATGAATGGGCTCCTTCTACATCACAACACTTGTCTGATTCTGTGCATTCCAATAGAGGGGAACTAATAATTGTTGGCAGGAACAACTCTTGAGTTTTTGAGTACCTCTTCAGGTCAAATTTCTTACCACATTTATAAATGGAAAAGCAAATCTTGTGTAACTACTTCATTCTCATTTAGCTTGGTAGTGTGCCATTAAATTTGCTTCAGATTTACAGTATTGTAGTTGGTCTCATCACCGCTTCACTTTCTTAATTTCATTTTTATGTTACGGTTATGGACCAGGCCAGACCTGCTCAAAACAATTCAAGGAAGTGGACCAGGCCCTAACTTTGCTAATTGTTTTAAGCAGGCATAACGTGGGTATTCCAGGATTGATGCCACTGGTCAACCCAATTAGTTTTAAACAAAACAATTTATTTACAGGATTACCAAATGAAACACAAACAAAAGAAAACAGAATACCGAATAACTTATCCTATCTGAAAACCCAACAGACTTAGTGATGCAGATCCAAATACTTTCACCAATGCCCATAAACATCCCTTGACACTAAAGGTAAAATCAAATACAGGTTCTTACAAGATAGAAGTCAGAGAAAGAGTACCGGCCTAGACCTGCTTCTTCAGGTCCAGCAGCTTTTTTCACACTACTGCTAAAAACCAAACTAAACCAGAGTAAAGTTAAGCTGGGGGATCTTGCGACTCCCCTTTCATTGTACAAGTGCTTTTTGAAAGCCTTCTGCCTGAGGCGGTATCTGTTAACTATTATCAAAATGTCTTTAAAACCCTTCAGCCCCAGACTTTTCAGAGTTTGTGTTGTTTAGGACTGCTTTGATAAATTCTAAAGACAGTATTAAATTGTTAAAACAGCAGCTCCATCACATTGCCCTTTCTGTTTTCTATCTATGTCTAGGTTTTCTGATGTTCTGGGCCCTCAATAGCTGATGTAAGATTCCATTTTTCTCTTTATCCATTCCAATGCATTCTTCAACATCTAAGATCCTTTGTGAAGCCAAATTATGATGATAACTGATCATAAGTGACCTACCAAAAGATCAAGTGTATTATCACTAAATCATTAAACCGGAGATCAGACTAATATTCTGGGGACCTGGATTCTAATCCTGTCAAGACAGATGGTGGAATTTAAAATCAATAATTATCAATAGTGACAGCGGCATGGTGGCACAGTGGTTAGCACTGCTGCCTCACAGTGCCAGGAACCTGGGTTCAATTCCCACCTCGGGCAACTGTCTGTGTGGAGTTTGCACATTCTTCTCAGTGCCTGTGTAGGCTTCCTCCAGGTGCTCCGGTTTTCTCCTACAGTCCAAAAATGTGCAGGTTAAGTGAATTGGCCATGCTAAATTGCCCTTAGTGTTAAGTGAAGGTGTAAATGTAGGGGAATGGGTCTGAGTGGGTTGCTTTTCAGAGGATCAGTGTGGATTTGTTGGGCCGAAGGGCCTGTTTCCACACTGTAAGTAATCTAATCAAATAAATCTAGAATAAGAGCCATATGATTATCATGAAATTATTGTCAGGATAAAAACATCTGACCAACATGTGACTCTCGACCCACAGCAATTTGGTTGATTCTTAACTTCTCTCTGGAAAATTAGGATGGGAAATGAATGGTGGCCTAGCCAGTGATATCCACATCCTGTGAATGAATAAAAAAGAAAATCTGCCCACGCCACCAACTTGTCAATGTTCATTTGGAGCTCTAAACAATTCTTTACAACTATTCACTGTTCTAAATTTGAAATGCAAATTTGAAATTGTCTGTTGTACACTACCATCCAGATCAGTGACATAGATTTGGAAAATTTATGATTATAATATTGACTGCTTTGGAACTCCAGAACAAATGTTCCTCCAGCTCAATAGTATTAATTGACAATTACCTTGTATTTCTTATCACTCAGCCATTTTTAAACCAAATTGCCACTGTTCCTTTTATGCCATAACACATAAATTGCTTCACAAGTCTGGTGCATGATATTGTGTCAAATACCCTCTTGAAATCCATATATACCACATCAACAGTGTTATCCTCATCTTCGTTCTGTTATCTCTTCAAAAACTTCCAGCAAGTTTGGTAAACATTAGTTCATCTTTAAAAATCTATGCTGTTGTCTCTTAATCAACCCAGCATTTTCCGGGCAATGAATAATTCTATCCTGAACACTTGTTTCTGCAATTTTGTCCATCACCAAAATTAGACCAACAGATCTGTAATTGCTGTGATATTTGTTACAACTTTTGTAGAACAAGGCCAGAATGGTCTTCAGCCTTTTGTAGCCTCCCCCAATCCAGGGAAGACTGAAATATTAAGGCTACTGCCTCTGCAATTTCTAACCATCACTTTCTTCAAATTTCATGGATGCATCTCCTCTAGTTCTGGTGCCGTGTCAAATTTAAGTGCCAATAATGTATCAAAGACTTCACCCATTTCTTCACTTTGCACTTCTTGAAGCTGCGGGCATGACATCTGAAAAAGATTATATGTGTAACTTTCAACCTTGTGGAAAGGACCGATCTCCCTGCTGTACCTTTATATAAAAATCATCTGACCTTTACTTTAATCCAAGAAGAAGGTTAATTAAGTTTTGAATTAAACAGAAGAAGCAAGAACTTCAACTTTCTTACATGCAGCTTGAAAGTAGACATAAACAAAATACCCAATGTGAGCAATGTTTACTGTTTTGCACTGGTAACA
This sequence comes from Chiloscyllium punctatum, assembly GCF_047496795.1. Lineage (NCBI taxonomy): Eukaryota > Metazoa > Chordata > Chondrichthyes > Orectolobiformes > Hemiscylliidae > Chiloscyllium > Chiloscyllium punctatum. The sequence continues at coordinate 25,996,752 of NC_092744.1, read as the reverse complement.
CTTTTGTCAGCTTTATTGAATTCTGACAGGATTCTAATTGGGATATAGTTGCTACTCCAATCGTGCTTGGTCTGAGCCTCCACCTTCAGGCATTTATCAGAAAACTATGCTGTCATCCCTGTTCATCCTCAGGTTCACTCTGTTGCCACCATGACTTACTTCTCCATGAATCAGTATCTTTATTTATGTTCTCAGCCTGTGTCTTACATTCTGCTTCACTGTGGTGACGCTATCTTACTGCGCACTCCTTTCAGTCTGTTTCACATTAATATTGACTTGATGCACACTCTCCACAGTCTGTTTCACAGTGATGCTGACTTCCTGTATACTTGTCCCACTCTGCACTTTGAAACAAAACACATTAATATATAAAGGAATGTTAATATTCTGATTATTAAATGCAACTGTAATGTCAAGTTTAATTTTTAAAATTGATTTTGAAATGAATATTTCAGATCATTTTATGCTAGGATTATTTTTTCTCACTTTAAATGCTTAACAGATTTCAGAGACCTGAGGTTGGTGGGGCAGCATGCACCATGCATCGGAAAATTGGAAATTTATTACCGAGGTCAGTGGAACTCTGTTTGTAGTGATGTGTTGGATTCAGCTGCTGGGAAAGTCATCTGCAAACAGATTTTGTGCAGTTCATTTCATACATTAACAACTAGCCCCAACCCACAAGAAACAGGTCCTGTTTTACTGGATAGAATTCAGTGCAATGGAACAGAATCTTCATTGTGGGATTGTTTATTCACAACGTCCAGCCAGCAGACCTGCGAAACTGGGACAAGTGCAGTCATCTTCTGTAAAGGTATTTAATAATTGTTAATTCATGTTAAATATATTTGTTCATGTATTTTACTAGCTCACAAGGAATCTTACAGGACGCTGAGGCACCAGATGTTTTTTCAGCCAGCATTGTCTGTTGCAGGGAATGCCGAGCAAATCTTACACCAATCTGAAGGTGTCAAGGTCACAGGCCTTCCACTGGAATCAAAGTCTGAGTGGAGGATGTTACACCCAGTAGGAGCTATCAGCTAATTAGTGACCAATATCTTTTGCAAAACATCACAGAAAAGCTGTTGCATTTTTTTTTAATAAATTCAGCCCTGGCTATGTGTGTTGCCAGCTAGACCACTATATTTTCCCATTGTTAAATGCACTTGAGAAATTGCAGTGCTCCCACACATCTGTGGTCCTTGTCATTGGAGGATAGATGATAACAGTGTGTTGGTTTGCAGCAGATATGCACTGTCCAATGGACAGAAGGGCAAGCGATGCATTGAAATATCATGACCCAAAAGTTCCCTTCCAAGACCCATACTAGCCTGAATTGGAACCAAGTCGTAGTTCCTTTGTTGATGTTGCACCAAAATCTTGGAAAACCCTTCCTCACAATGTAGGTATGCCTACACCCCAAGAACTGAAGCATTTCAAGAGTCCTACTCACCCACCACATTCTCCAAGGTTAATAGGGATTGATAATGACTGTGACAATAACAGTGACACCCACAGCACATGTACGAATATAAAAAGTCCCACTTTACAGCCTGGAGGTCTGAACATGAATTCAATAACTTTTTGGCTTCAATGAAGATTAGTTGTCACTAAAATGTAAGCATATAATAGTGCAGATTTGAAGACAACAGCATGACTTTGCATCGATAAGGTTAATTTGGCATTCGAAAAGCTGACATTTCTTTGGCTCTGTCAGACAACAAAATTCCCAATATCATTTTAGCAGGTCATTTTTTTTCACAAATCATGCACGTCTAATTCTTTCTGTACAGTCTTCCAATCTCAAAGTTGGAGGTGAATCAGCATTTATTACCATATTGACTTTGTACTACTCAATGTAGAACCTTGTGCCCATTTAGTTTGAGCACCACCACGATAGACGATCACCAGCTATTATAACTAGGTTCAATAATTATACAACATAACTTTTGTTCCCTCATGAAAGCTAACTCTGTCCCTGTCTCCAATCCATCACTAATTTCTTCAGGATGCCTAGCAAGCTATCCTCCTTTCTACTGTACGCGCTGAGGCAAAGTAATTATTGAACATGTCTGCCATTTCCCCAGCTTCAATGACAAGATCATCATTTCCAGTTTTCAATCGGCCATCATTATTCCTGACTACCAACTTCCCCACAATGTAATGATAACATTCTTTTTTATTGATGTTGATGTGTCTTGCAAGCTTCATTTCTGGATCGTAATCTTCGGATTTCTGCCTGATGCAGTAATTTCCACGTGCAAATTGGCTTAGGGACAAGAAAATTAGTGAAGTAAACATGTGGCTAAGGGAATGGTGTAGGAAGAAGGGTTCCATTTCATGGGGCTTTGGCAACAATTTGGAATGGGGAGATCAGTACCAAAGGGACAGTCTCCACCTGAACTGATCTGAAACTAGTGTTCTAGCGAAAAGGATAAATAAGGTGATCACTAGGACTTTAACTTGTGTGGCATGGGGCAGGGAAAGGAAAAGCAACAGGAAGTATGGTGATAAATGAAAAGGGAAGCAACAGGTTAGCATGCATTCAGGAAGCATGAAGTTCAAGGCAGACTATGAAAAAAGCAAAAATGAAGGATAACTCAGGAGATATTAGAGATGCTGTGAATCATGACTGTAAGAAAGCTAGCATAAAGGAACTTTACCTGAATGCTCGAAGCATTCGTAATAAGGTTGATGAGTTATCGTGAACAAATATGATTTGATAGCCATCATAGAGACATGATTGCAGGATGGTCATGACTGGGGATTAAATATCCAAGGGTACCAGACTATTCGGAAGTACAGACAGGCATGCAAGGGAGGTGGTGTAGATCAGATATTCAAGGACCACATCAGGGCAGAGCTGAGAGATGACATAGATTCTGTGGAGCATGAGGTCAAATCCATTTGGCTAGAAATTAGGAATTCCAAGAAGAAAATGTCACTGACAGATGTAATCGATAAGCCACCAAATAATAACATCACATTGGGGCAGGCAATAAACAAGAAAATAACTTCTGCTGCAAAAATGATATGGCTGTTATCATAGGGGACTTAATCTGCATGTAGATTGGTCGAACCAGCTCGGTCAGGATAGCCTTGAGGAGGAGTTTGTTGAGTGTAACCATGATAGTTTTCTTGAACAGAATGTAATTGAAATGACTAGGGAGCAAGCTATCCTCGATATGGTCCTATGTAATGAGACAGGAATAATTAATGACTTCACAGTCAGGGATCCTCCTGGAAGGAGTGATCACAGTATGGTTGAATTTAAAATACAGCTGGATAGTGTGAAAATAAAATCCAATACCAGGGTCCTGTGCTTGATAAAGGGGGACTATGATAGAATGAGGGAGGACCTGGCTGGAAACAGAGACCTTATGGTGCAACAGCTGATGAGCAGTGAAGGACCTTCAAAGAAATGTTTTGAAGTGCTCAGCAAAAGTATATTCTGGTGAGAAGAAAGGACTGTAAGAGGAGGGGTAATCTGCATTGGGTGTTTAAAGAAATAAGGCAGACTATCAAAATGAAAGATAAGGTGTAGAAAGTGGCCTAAAACTGTAGGAACCTAGAAAATTGGGGAAACTTTAAAAGCCACAGAAAGCCACAAAAAGAGCAAAAAGAAAAATAAGATGGAGTGAGAGCAAAAAGCTAGCACAGAATATTAAAAAAAAGCAAAGGGTTCAATAAATATATAAAATGAATAAGAGTGGCTAAAGTAAATGTTGGTCCATTGGAGGATTAAAAGGGGCAGTTAGTTATGGGATATGATGAAATGGCTGAGGCATTGAATAGGTATTTGCATTGGTCTTCACAATGGAGGAGACTAACAATGTGCCTGTAAGTGACAAAGAGACAAAGGTAGGAAATAACCTGGAAACAATTATTATTAAGCTAATGGACCTAAAGATAGATAAGTCTCCTGGCCCTGATGGAATGCATCCCAGGGTACTAAAAGAGATGGCAGGAGAAATAGCAGTTGGGCTGGCAGTAATTTTCCAAAATTTACTGGACTCTGAGGCAGTCCCAGCAGATTGGCAAATAGCAAATGTGATGCCACTGTTTGGAAAGGGAAGTAGACAAAAAATGGGGAATTATAGACCAGTGAGCTTAACCCCTGTCGTGGGGAAGATACTTGAGTTTATTATCAAGGAAGAAATAACAGGGCATCTTGAAAGAAATTGTCTCATTGTACAGATACAACATGGGTTCACGAAAGGCAGGTCATGCTTCACAAATCTTTTGGAATTCTATGATGACATTTCAAGCAAGGTGGACAACGGGAACTAAGTGATTGTGGTGTACCTCAATTTCCAAAAGGCCTTTGACAAGGTGCCGCACGTGAGGCTGCTGCATAAGATAAGAATGCATGATGTTAGGGGTAGAGTATTAATGTGGATAGAGGATTGGGCAAATGACAGGTAGCAAAAAGTGGGGATAAATGAGTGCTATTCTGGCTGGCAATCAGTGACTAGTGGTGTGCTTCAGGGATCAGTGTTGGGCACAATCATTTATAATTTATATAGATGTTTGGAGTTGGAGACCATACATACAGTGTCAAAATATGCTGATGACACTAAGATGAGTGGCAGAGCAAAGAATGCAGAGGACTGCAAAACTTTGCAGAGGAACATAGATACATTGATTGAGTGGGCAAAGGTCTGGCAGATGGATTATAGTGTTAGTAAATATGAAGTCATACATTTTAGTAGGAGTAACAGGAAAATAGATTATTATTTGAATGGGAAAAAGTTGGAGCATGCTGATTTGCAGAAGGACCTGCGTGTCCTTGTACATGAATCGCAGAAGGTTGGTCTGCAGGTACAAGATGTAATTAGGAAGGCAAATGGAAGTTTGTCTTTCATTGCAAAAGGGATTGAGTTTAAAAGTAGAGAGGTAATGTTACAGCTGTACAAGGGGTTGGTGAGGCCACACTTGGAGCACTCCATGCAGATTTGGTCTCTTTTCTTCAGAGCGGATGCACTGGCACTGGAGGGTGTGCAGAGGAGGTTCACTAGTTTGATTCCAGAGTTGCGGTGGTTGGCTTATGAGGAGAGGCTGAGTAGATTGGGATATTATTCATTGGAATTCAGAAGAATGAGGGGGGATCTTATAGAAGCATATAAAGTTATGAAGGGACTCGATAAAATAGACATATATAGGAAATTTCCACTGGTGAGTGAGTTGAGGACATGAGGGCATGACCTCAAGATTAGAGGAAGCAGGTTTAGAACTGAACTGAGAAGGAACTTCTTCACCCAGAGGATTGTTAATCATGGAATTCCTTGCCAAGGGAAGTAGTTGACGCTACTTCAGTCATCTTGATTCGTAATTTGTAATTTGTAATTCAGTAATTTTGAAAAATAAAGGAAATAAGGGATATGGTGAAAACGCGGGTAAGTGGTGCTGAGTCCATGATAAGATTAGCCATGATCTTATTGAGTAGCGGAGCAGGTTTGAAGGGCCGGACAGCCTACTTCTGCTCCTAGTTCTTATGTTCTTCTGTACATTTAATAATCCATTTTGGTAGTTCTTATGAGCTGCTTTGTGGACTTTGCTCGTCCTTGTATCTTTTAATTGTTTAAGACCTCTGTAAACAGCTCTTCAAATGCTGGTAGCAGAATTGAAAGTGAAATTCTTAATTGAGGGTCAGGCTGAACATACATTGAACAAAAAAAAACCCAGAGAACTCGAGGTGCTATAAATCAGAATCATACATGTCATGTCTGGCAAATTTCACTTATATCTTGCTGTCCTCATCAATACATGTGGTTTAATACTTTAGCCTTTGTTTTCCTAATACATAGGTGATCTGCCATTCAAATTTCATATCTGCCATTTGAATTTAAAGTCTGCCATTCGAATTTCATAATTTTTGTGGTAGTGAATTCCATAAGCGTACTACTCTTTAGGTGAAGAGGTTTCTCTTCATCTTAATCCTGCAATGTTTACCCCTTATCCCTAAATTATGACCCCTGGTTCTGGACTCCTCATAATTGGAAACATTCTTCCTGCATTTAAAGTATCTAGTCCTGTTAGAATTGTACAGTTTCTATGAGGTTCCCTCTTATTCTTCTAAACTCCAGAGAATACTATCCTAACTCACTCAAACTCTCCTCATATGTCTGCCCTGCCATTCCAGGAATCAATTTGGTAAACCCTTGCTACACTGCCTCGAAAGCTAAAACATCTTTCCTTAGTTAAGGTGACCAAGGCTGCAATCAATATTCCAAGTGCATCCTTTTTAATGCAATGTAGAATTGCAGCAAAACCTCCTTGCTCCTGCACTCAAATTCTCTTGCTATTAAGGCCAACATACTGTTTGCCTTCTTTACTGTCTGCTGCACCCATGTTTTTATTTTCAGCAACTGGTGCCAAAAGACAGCTGCGTCTTGATGAACATTTCCTTCCCTCACTAGTCACTGTCTTTTTCATAAAAAAGGACAGTTTGTTCTGACTCCTTGTTTTGTGTCTGCGAACCAATTTTCTATCCCAATTCCTACACTATTCCCAATCCCATTTTTAAAATTTTACATGTTAATCTCTGACATGGGACTTTGTCAGAAGTCCAAATAAACCACATCAATTGGCTTTCTCTGATCAATGCTACTAGTTACAACCTCAAGGAATTCCAGTAGATTTGCTAAGAATGCTTTCCCTTTTGTAATTTCCATGCTGATTGTGTCTGGTTATATCACTGATTTCTAAGTGCTCTATTATAATATCCCTGATAATAGACATTAGCATTTTCCCCATTATGAATCTCAAACTCACTAATCTGTAATCTCCTGTTTTCTCTCTACCACACCTTTTAAATGGCCAGGTTTACTTTGCCACCCTCCAATCTGTAAGAACTGTTTCAGAATCTAAAGAATCTTGGAAGATGATTACCAAAGCATTCATTATTTCCAGGGACACTTCCTTATGTGCTCTTGCATGTGAATGCTCAGAGCCTCTGTATTTATCAACCTTCAATACAACAATTTCTCCTACGCCATTTCTCTACTAATACAGATTTGCTTCAGTTCTCCCTCTTATTAAATACTATATCCTTGAACATTTCTGGGAAATTATCTGCTACCATCTTTGTGAAAGCAGAAACAAAGCATGAATTTTGTAATGGAGAGCTTTAGGTAACCAAATACAGATGCCAAATACATTTGCCTGGACCTGTGTTTTTGTTTTTGCTGCTGTTTACCTATAATTTACATATCCATGCCATTAATTCTGTGATCTGCATGTACTGCTCGCAAGACAAAGCTTTTCACTGTATCTCAGTACATGTGACAATAAATTCAATTCAGTTCAATTTAATTCAGATGCCATAGTGATCACCTTTATTCTGAAACTGTCTTCTTCCATAACAGTGCAGCAAAGTGCAATTCTCCAGGGTGGAGGTAGCCCGTGTGCTGGGACAGTTCAAGCCAGTAGCTTCGGTGTTTGGAATATTATTTGCGGTCGCATGTGGGATTTGAATGATGCTCATGTTTTATGTAAATACCTGGGATGTGGTGATGCTCTATCTGCATCAGGGAATTCTCAGTTTGCGGTTGGCAATTGGCCTATACTGAACTTTGAAATTGGCTGCAAAGGCAGCGAGGAAGACCCCGGAAGTGTGAATTGAAGCAGCTGGCTCACAATAACTGTTCCAGAGAAGTGGAAGCAGCTGGTGTGGTGTGTTCAGGTAACTCTCCTTCCTGAAATATTTGAAAACATGGGGCATGGTGATTTATTTCTTGTTATTGCATCAAATCATACAATTCTTTTGACAATATGCTATTTAATAGTACTGAAAAATATTCTACTGAGTTTGAAGGTTTTAGATCCTAAAATTAAATAAAATTCTCTCGACCATTTTCTAGATTTTAAAGCTATGTGTTTCACCTTTGTGTGGAAATTTAACTTGTGTCCTTTCATCAGGAGCATAAATAAGAAGGACAAACTTTCACTGATGAAAGATTAAACAGGTTGGATTAATGGCTTACTTTGTTCATAAGCCTCAAATAACTGCTCAGGTTCCAGCAGGAACATTTCTACAGCAACATGCCAAGAACAGGTGGTAATTGTGCAGCAAAAGTAAACTATTTCTCCATCTAGAAATCACATCTGGAAATTATCTGGAGTATTGTGTGCAGTTCTGGTCACCAGTCTATGGGAAGGACATGGGGGATTTGGAGATGGTGGCAATGAGGTTTACTAGAATATTGCCTGGAATGAAGTATTTAGCTTGTAGGAGAGGTTAGATGAACTTAAATTGTTTGTGCTAACGTATCCAGGGCTGAGGGGCAACCTGATAGACATCTATAAAATTATGAGAAGCATGGATAGTTGGAGTCTTTCTCTCAAGGCAGGAATGTCAAATACTAGGGGGCATAGGTTTAAAATGAGAGGGGGACAATTTAAAGAAGATGTGCAAGACAAGCTAATTATGCAGAGGGTGGTTTGTGCCTGGAACAAGCTATGAGGGGAGATGGTAGAAGCAGATACAATAGCAACATTTAAGAGGCATTTGGACAGGTAAATGAACAGGCAGGGTATGGAGGGACATGAACCATATGCAGGCAGATGGGATTAGTTTTGATTGGCACTGGGTCAGCACAGACATGGTGAGTCCAGCCTTAGGTAACTTGGAAAGGGTAGATTTAAAAGTGAAATGATGCCTTGCATGTCAAATTAAATCTCAGTTGCTGAGGTGGAGGTTATAGATAATAAACAAAATAAAGTGTTGCCAGATATGAGAATGCTGGCCAGTGCTGTAGTCAAAGTTGGAATCCAATAGGTTTGGAAACAAAACAATCTTTCTGGCATCAAAACTTTTTAACTCTACAGTATCATCAGTAATGACATGAATTTTGAGAAGAGTTGTAGCTCAGGTTGAGGTTTTGGATGTGGGTTTGCTCATTGAGCTGAAAGGTTCATTTCCAGACTTTTCTTTACTTTACTGGGTAACATCTTCAGTGGACCTCATGCAAAGCAATGTTGAAAATACCTGCTTTTTATTTATATGTTTGGGTTTCTTTGGATTGGTGATGTCATTAGTATCCTCACGAGTATCCTCACATATGAATGTTCGACTGGAACAATACATCCATCCTATTACAAGCCAAATAAAGACACGCACGAGAATTCCTAGAAGCATGGCACTCCAACCGGAACTCTACCGACAAACACACTGGGTTAGACCCCATCTACCACCCCCTGAGAAAAGGAACCAGAAGTGACCTCACTGCAGGAAATAACATCACCACAGGAAATGACATCACCAACCCAAAGAAACCCAAACAAATAAATAGAAATCAGGAAATTTCAGCATTGCTTCGCATGAGGCCCACTGAAGATGTTGAAAAATGTGTTGCTGGAAAAGCACAGCAGGTCAGGCACCATCCAAGGACCAGGAGAATCGATGTTTTGGGCATAAGCCCTTCTTCCTGAAGAAGGGCTTATGCCTGAAACGTCGATTCTCCTACTCCTTGGATGCTGCTGGACCTGTTGCACTTTTCCAGCAACACATTTTTCAGCTCTGATCTCCAGCATCTGCAGTCCTCACTTTCTCCCACTGAAGATGTTACCTAGTAAGGTAACGAAACATCTGGAAATGAAGCTTTTAGCTCAGCAAGCAAACCTACATCCAAAATGACACGAAGTTGAACTTAATTTTGTACAATGAACAACAAATACCAAACTAAGTCCAGTTAAGACTGTCTCAATATATGCTGTAGGTTGAAGGAAATTACCTGATAAAAACATTATTTCATCTTTTTAAAACAACAGGTCACAAGCAGCCAAGATTGGTTGGTGGAGTGGATGAATGTTCTGGAAGGTTGGAGATACAGAAAGGAATGACATGGGGGACTGTGTGCTCCTCACATTGGGATTCACTGGATGCCCGTGTGGCTTGCACATCATTGAAATGTGGGGAAGTGATATCAGTCCTCAGTGGGGCTCAATTTGGAGAAGGCAGTGGTCCTATATGGCAGGATGTCTATGAATGTCAGGGTAATGAGACAGTTATCTGGGACTGCCCCATTAAATCAAGTAATCAAAGGAATTGCACACACAGCCATGATGTCAGTATAATTTGCTCTGGTAAGTTTTTCATTTCTTCTTATATTTAAATTCATAAAAAAACAATGAGTTTAAAACTGCCCATTTAATCTAGTAGACGCAATTCACCTTTTCTCTTCACCTCTCACATTATATATGAGAAATATATGAGCATAAAATCAAAAGTAGGTTCCAAAGTAATTTGTTGAGCCCTGCAAACCTACTCTGCCATTCCATGGCTGATCTGATTATAACTATAAAACTGTCTCTGCCTACTGCTGATATCTCTTCACCCTCTTGATTGACAACAACCTAACCACTTCTGCTTTAAAAGTAGTCAAAGATTCATTTTTCAATTTTTCAGGCAGAGAGGTCCAAAGACTCACAGTTGAGACAGGAAAAAATAGTCAACACATCTCTGCTTTAAATGGACAGATTTTCTCATAAGAGGGAACATCGTCTCCATATCTTACCTGACAAGACCTTCAATGTCTTATATGTTTCAATCAAGTTGCCTCTTACTCTTCTAATCTGCAGAAAGCACCCGCCGAAACTGTCCAATTTTTCCTTATAATGCCCCCATTCTAAATATTAATCCAGTAAACCATCTATATATTAACTTGAACACATTTACATCCTTCCATAAATAAGCTAACCAATACAATGCATGTAAGTCCACTTGCAGTCTCAAGGGTGCATTACTTAAGCATAACCTTCTTACATTTGTATTCAATTTTTTTCCCAATAAGTGATCATATTCTTTCCGAAGTATTTTGTGTAACTCCACACCAACAGTTTACAACTCATGCACGAGTACACCAACATCCCACTGCAGCTCAGCGCGGTGCAATCTCTCACCATTTAGACCATATGATTCTTTTTCAATTTCTTGCAAGTTCAGAATATTTAACTTGGAACCAAGAAATTTGCATGGATTGTAAACAATTGTGACCCCAAAATTTATTTTCATGGTTTTCTATTAGTAACATCCTGCCATCTTTCCTTATCCCTGTTATTAGTTTTATAATCAATTCTCAATCCAAAGAAATACATTACACCCAATCTGCGGTGCCCTAATTTCATGTCTTAATCTCCTGTCTGGGATCGAGTTGAAAAAAAAACTGTTGGAAATTCAAATATACCACATCCAGCAATTCACCTTGTTTTTAGGTCGATAACATTTATTGAGTGGTTACTATCTGAAAGATGTGATAAATAACTTCTTCAAAGTTTTTCAAACTTTTTCAAACATGATTTCCCGTCCATAAGTCAATCTTGACTCTACTGACTTATCGAATTATTTTTAAGTATGTCATTACCATGTTTATAAAAAATAGATTCATGTAACTTCACTTTCTGATCCAATTGGTGCTTGCTTTCATGTTGTCTTCTAATCTTGCTTACTACTTGTTTGACTTCCAGTTACCAAATATGTGTTCCCCCAGGATCCCTTCCCCAGCCAACCTCGTCTGAAGTGTTCACAACAGCAGCAGAAAATCATAGTATGAAATTGTTATCGTGATACTGATAAGGTGCAATACATTCATCTTATAAAGGTCCTTCCTGCCCCAGACTGGTCTCAAAGCTTGAGAAAGCCTGTAGCCTACAGCCTGCAGAATACTTGGTAACTGGAAGTAAAACAAGTAGTAAGCAAGATTAGAAGACAAAATGAATGCAAACACCAAATAGGATCAGAAAGTGAAGTTACATGAATCTATTTTTTATAAACATGGTAATGACACACTTAGGCGGCACGGTGGCTCAGTGGTTAGCACTGCAGCCTCACAGCACCAGGGTCCCAGGTTTGATTTCAGCCTTGGAGTCTGTGTGGAGTTTGCACATTCTCCTCGTGTCTGCGTGGGTTTCCTCACAAAGTCCAAAGATGTGCAGGTCAGGTGAATTGGCCATGCTAAATTGTCCATTGTGTTAAGTGTGTTAGTCAGAGGGAAATGGGTCTGGGTGGATTACTCTTTGGAGGGTTGGTGTGGACTGGTTGGGCCGAAGGGCCTGTTTCCATACTGTAGGGAATCTAAATCTAATGTAGGGAATCTAAATCTACAACAATTAATCACCAACTGCTCAATTGCTTGATCCTTCTATTCACAAGTTCAAAGAACAGTGGTAGTAGGAATAACTCTGAGATTACTGCTTTTAAATTCTTAGTTTTAAGTCTCACTGATATATTGCTTAAATTTCTTTTCAGGACATCACCCCTTTTAATACCTATGCTATTGGTCCCAATCTGGAACATAAACACAGACTGTTCACTCTCCTCCACAATAACATCATACAGCTCTGATGTGCCATCCTTGCTGTGGCACCAGGGAGACAAACTTGATTCTAGAGTCAAATCTACATCTGCTGAAACACATGCTCATTCCCATTCCATGGATAGTCTAACACTATTGCTGTTGTTTTCTGCTTCCTCTGCAATTGTGCAGCCCGATCAACCATAATGACAGATTTGTCACAGACTTGACTGAATTCCACTGAGAAACTATTTCTGTCAGTATTAAACAAAATGGAAAATGCCTGGACACACGCGATGTATCAAAGATGTTTCCATTAGTAGGAGAGACGAAGACCCAAAGCAATAGCCACAGAGTAAAAGAATGACCCTTTAGAAATGAGCTGAGGAGCAATTCCTTCAGGCAGAGGAAGGTGAATCTGTGGGACGTTTTGCTACAGAAGGCTATTGATGCCAAGTCTTTATGTGGCTTTAAGGTTTTAAGGGATCAAGGGTTAGAGGGGTAGGCAGGAGAATGGGGTTGAGAAATGTGCCAGCTATGATTGAATAGCAGATCAGACTCAGTAGGCCCAATTGCCTAATTCTGATCCTGTATCTTATGATCTTATGGCAAATTATTTGCAAATGATATTATCTCAGAGTGATTCTCTTGCACTGCTTCCTTGATTCTCCTAGAGCTCCGAGTGGTTACCCATTCACTCCTGGGTGTTACTACCTCCTTGAACATGGTATTCATGCCATTCTCTGTTCTGTGTTTTCACCCCAGACCTACAACTGCTGCTTGAGTTAATAGCAGAGCTCAAGTAGACAGAGACAGTTGTGCTTGTCTAAGACATGTGATATTTCCATTACTTCCCATTTGGTATAGTAGGTGGACTCCACTGAACCAAGTAGCTCCGCCTTGCTCAGATTCCAACAAAATTCAGTGTGTAAACTCATCAATATCATATCAGGTGCACCCATACCTTTACAAATGACTGATAAGAAGATTAAGGTACTAGCCACTCACCAATCCACATCTCACACTTTACCTCAATATGAACTAAATCCTGAAGAGTGAGAAAGGCAAGGAAGAGAAAGCTTTCCTCGCCCTCCATGAAATTTTCACACTCACTAAATTCACAGATTCTCATGTAATCTTAACTCCGCTCTAAACACTTAAACCCTTATATTTTCATGAGCCCAGATAAAAACAAAAGCACAGTCAGTTCCTTTAGAGGTACAGAAACTAGATTGAATGAGAAAACTAATCAACTGATCACAGCAGCTCTGTACTGGAGGGCTGCTTACGGAAACCTATATTAAACATCAGTCAAATGATCAATGCAGACAGCATTAGATTTTCAGAAAGAGATAGAACTTCACTCAGCACATTCTCAGCTCCTTCCAAAATACAAACTATACTCTTTTTTCCCCAACAAGTGTTCTTGAGATTTTTCCACTCTGATTCTTCCACTTTGGTGCTTCAGCGATCCAGCGATCTAATGGATGAGAACCTGCTTCTGCTGTGATCATTTCCGAGTTTCTGTCTCATTTCTTCATTTTCATCATTAGAATTATTACTTTTGTGCACTCTTTGATAATTAATGGAGGTGAATATTTTCTAAGTGAATATTAATCAGCTTGAAAATTAATTATTGTTTTTGGAAAAAGGTCAAAAGGGACCACGGTTAGTTGGTGGTGATAATACCTGTTCAGGAAGAGTGGAAATACTGATGGGTGATACCTGGGGCACAGTTTGCGACACCTACTGGGATTAACAGAACGCAAACGTTGTCTGCAATCAGCTTGGCTGTGGGACTGCAATATCAACTCCTGGTGGTGCATTGTTTGGAGAGGGAGATGGTTTGATATGGATGGATATCATTGAATGTAATGGCAATGAAATGCGTTTGACAGATTGCCCCTTTGTATCCTGGGGGCAACATCGGTGCACACACAGAAATGATGCTGGTGTCATCTGCTCAGGTAAGGAATCCTTCATTGCCTTGTATCAACTATTCTCATAATTATATGATCATATATTTGCACATTGACATGTGCAATTGGTTGTCATGTTTAAGTTATATATGAGCATGAACTGGAAAGTAACATGAAACTATTGAACACTTCCTCTGAGGGGTGTTGCAGAAGGTATAGTGAAACAGCTATAAATCTGCACAGTCTTGGGTGCACCTGATATGATATTGATGAGTTTACACCCTGAATTTTGTTGGAATCTGAGTTCCAGATATGTGGTGTAACTAATCTTCATGGATTTTGCATTCAACCTGTTTAGAGATATTGCTGCACACCTCTTCAGCAAGTGAGACTTGGACTTGGGTCTCCCAGCTCAGAGGTGAGAACACTCCCACTGCTCCCCAACAACCCCTCAAATTTTGAGATGTCTTCTCCCAAAGAGACTTTCCTGGCTCAGAGGTGAGGGCATTACTACTGCACAAAAAAGCTTCACTACTAATTTTCATTACAATGTGCTTAATCTCAGCTAGATGTGAGCACATTGGATTGAAGTGTCTGCTCCTGAAAGTTACAAATTGATGAGCACACCTCCTGCCCATGTGACCATATATAGGTGTGAAGTGGATAAAATAGGCTGTGTGCTGGACAGTGATGAAGGTTATCTCAGAGTACAATGGATCTTGAACAGATGGGTTAATGGGCCGAGGAATGGCACATGGATTTTAATTTAGATGTTGCATTTTGGTAACTGTGCTGTGGATGTGCCAGTGTTGGACTGGGGTGGACAAAGTTGAAAATCACACAACACCAGGTTGTGAGTTTGAGCATTTTGGTCAGGCAAACCAGGGCAGGACCTAGACAGTTTATGGTAGAGCCCTGAGGGGTGTTGCTGAACAGAGACTGTAGGGGTGCAGGTACATAGATTTTTGAAAGTGAAGTTACGGGTAGACAAGACGGTAAAGAACACATTTGGCACGCTTATATTCACAGGTCTGTGCATTGAGGGTAGGAGTTAGGATGCCACGTACATGAATTGGTGAGGTCACTTTTAGAATCCCGCATTCAATTCTGGTCTCCCTGCTAAAGGAACAATGTTGTGAAACTTGAAAGGGTTCAGAAAAGATTTACAAGGATGTTGCTGGGAGTGGAGGGTTTGAGCTATAAGGAGAGGTTGAATAGGATGGGGATGTTTTCCTTGTAGGTTTGGAGGCTGAGGGGTGACCTTGTTGAAGTTCATAAAATCATGAGGGACATAGGATAAATAGACGAGGTCGCTTTCTCAGAATAGGGAAGTCCAAAACTAAAGGGCATATGTTTACGGTGAGAGGGAAGCGATTTAATTGGGACCTGAAAGGCAACATTTGCACATAGAGGGTGGTACATGTATGTAATGAGCTGCCAAAGGAGGAGGTGGAGGCAGGTTCAGTTACAACATTTATAAGGCATCTGCATGGGTACATGAATATGGTCCAAATGCTGGCAAATAGGACTGGATACGTTTCGGATAGCTGGTCTGCGAGGACAAGTATGACCTCAGGGTCTGTTTCTGTGCTGTATGATTCAATGAACTATGACCCAGTCCAGACTAGGTGTATGAAACTCAGTTTCAAAGCACTCTGGGAACAATATATAGCATATGGGATATCACATAATGACAATGTGTCTGCTATAGATTAATTGAATACAAGCAGTGTTCACAGGGCTAAAGTGTGAAAAAGGTATTCATTAACAATACTTTTATGCGCTTTTAGTGAAAGAGTGGTTTGATTGTGACTTTTAATAGTATGAAAGCAACAGGTGGTGTAAATAAATATTCTTTTACTAGCTCGCGAAAGAATCTAAGACAAAGAGACATTAAATTATTATCACAGCCATTCAGAGAGGAACAAGCGAAGAAGCATTAATTTATCAACACGTGGAAGCGTGAATCTCCTTCAACCCTAAACTAAGATAGACCAATGGATTCCAGCTATCATGGCAACTTTAAATGTGCACATCCCTTGAAAGATTAAATAATTGGAAAGTAGTTGCTGTCTGAAAGTTCAACTGATTTCAATTTGTTTGCCTGTAAAGACATTGTCCTTCTGAGCACAGCAGCTCAGAGTGAATCTTTTGAAACATTAGTCTTCCAGAATATCTTTATCTTGCAAACAGAGGCTACATTCTTTATTTGTTTTCTATTCTCTGTTTATTTACTCGGGAGTGGATAAATCGCACAATAAGATTAATGGTCATATTTTATGTTCGGATGATGCCGTTTTAAGCATTGCATGAACGGTTATAAAATTGCACTCTGACAGGTGAAGATTGGCAGTTACGACTGGCAAACGGAGAGAGGACTGTCCGTCTGAGCACAGCAGCTCTGACCGAGTCTTTTGAAACATTAATCTTCCTCACGATCTCTACATTTCAATTATCGGATACTTTCTATTCCTGCTTTCTATTCATTAACTGAGGAATAGATAAATTGTGCAATAATTAATGGTCATAACTAATGTTCAGTTGCTGTCTTTTTGAAACATTGCATGAACGTTGATTATAAAATTCCGTTCTTACAGGTGAAGATTGGCAGTTACGATTGGTGAACGGACAGAGCATTTGCGAAGGCCGTGTGGAGGTTTATTATGACGGTGTTTGGGGGAGAGTGACTGACACTCAGTGGAATTTCAATGAAGCAGAAGTGGTGTGCAGACAGCTGAAGTGTGGCTCTGCAATAAGCATTTTCAACCACATGAAGTTTGGGAAAGGCAGAGGACCGACCTGGATCAGTAATGTCAGGTGCAACGGGAGTGAACCCTTCCTTTGGAATTGCAGTTTTACAAAAACGGAGCAGTCATCAATTGGAGATGACGTGGGAGTAGTGTGCTCTGGTATGACCTTCTTTATTTCCTCACATGTAACCATTGTCCTGCTGCCAGCAATGGGATAAAGACCCTCAGAGTCGATAATTCTATTCAAGAGAAATGTATGGTTTCAGATTGTGTCTACAACTTTGAAGTTGTGATCTGCTGTGATTACAGCACTGATTCATACAAGGGACGCTAGCTGCATTAAGAGTGAGATATGTTTACGAGAATAGAGCGATTATCTTTCATGAAGATGGCTGAGAAGAGATAAGTATAGAACTGTTAGCCTGAACAGGCCGTTTCTATCCTGTAAACACTTTGCAATAGTTATGCAGCATGCAAAGAAATGATAGGATGGGATATCTCAGTTATCTGTGAAAAGAATAAAGTGGTTATGGTTGAGGATTTTAACTTTTCAAACATACATTGGGACTACCATTGTGTTAAGGGTTCAGATGTAAAGGATTTTTAAAAGTGTGTATAAGAAAATTTTCTGATTCATGATGTGGATGTACCTGCCAGAGAAGGTGTAACACTGAACCTCCTCTTGGGGAATAAGGCAGCACAAGTGACTGAGGTGTCAGTGGGGAAGCAATTTGGGGCCTGTGTAATAATTCTATTGTATTTAAAATACTGATGGAAAAAGGATAGAACAGATCAAAAGGTTAAAGTTCTAAATTGAAGAAATTTTGATGGTAATAGGCAAGAACTTTCAAAGGTTATTTGTGGGGGATGGCTAGAAAATGCAATGCCTTCAAAACTGAGATTAAGAGAGTCCAGAGACAGTATGTTCCTGTTAGGGTGAAAGGCAAGGCTGGTAGGTATGTGGAATGCTGAATGACTAGAGAAATTGAGGTTTTGGTCAAGAAAATGAAGGAAGCATATGTCCGGTACAGACAGCAGAGCTCCAGTGAATCCTGAGAAGACTATAAGTGCAGTAGGAGTATACTTAAATGGGAAACCAGGAGGGCAAAAAGGGGACATGAGATAGACTTGTCAAATAGGTTAAAGGAAAATCCAAAGGGATTTTATAAATACATGAAGGACATGTATGCATCAGTTTACCATAGAGAAGGACATGAAAGATATCGAAAGAGGTGAAATAGATGGTGACATCTTGAAAAATGTCCATATTACAGAGGAAGAGGTGCTGGATGTATTAAAACAAAGGTGGATAAATCCCCAGGACCTGTTCAGGTGTATTTTAAATCTTAGAACTCCATTTGAAGATAGGGAAGTGATTTCTGAGCCCCTTGTTGACATATTTGTATCATTTGCTATTCACAGGTGAGGTGTAGGAGGACTGCAGGTTGGTTACTGTGGTGTTACAAAAGGTGGTAAGGTGAAGTCAGAGAACTTAGTCATCCTGACATCAGTGATGGGCAAGTTAATTGGAATTTTGTCAAATAGGTTCAAGGAAAGGTTTAAGGAGTTTTTTGAAGAAGTAACAAAAAGGATTGATGAGGGCAGAGTGGTGTACCTGCTCTATATGTACTTAGTAAGGCATTCGACAAGGTTCCTCATGTTAGACTGTTTAGCAAGGTTAGATCACATGGAATACAGGGAGAATAGCCATTTAGAAACAGAATTAGCTCAAAGGTAAAAGACAGAAGGTCATGTGGAGGATTGTTTTTCAGACTGGGGGCCTGTGAACAGTGGTGTGCTGAAGGATTGGTGCTGAGTACACTGCTTTTTGCCTTTATATAAATGATGTGGATGTGAACACAGGAGGTGTAGTTGGTAAGTTTGCAAATGACACCAAAATTGGTGATTTAATGGGCAGCGAAGAAGGTTACCTCTGTGTACAATGGGATCTTGATCACATGGGCCAATGGGCCAAGGAGTTGCAGGTGGAGTTTAATTTAGATAAATTAAAGGTGCTGTATTTTGGAAAGGCAAATTAAGTCAGAACTTACACACTTATTGGTAAGGTCCTGGGGAGTGTTGCTGAACAAAGAAACCTTGGAGTGCAGGTGCATAGTTCCTTGAAAGTGGAGTCACAGGTAGATAGGATAGTGAAGAAGGCATTTGATATGCTTTCCTTTATTGGTCAGAGCATTAAGAATAGGAGTTGGGAGGTCATGTTGTGGCTCTACAGGACATTGGTTAGCCCACATTTGGAATATTGTGTGTAATTCTGGTCTCCCTCCTATCAGAAGGATGTTGTGATATTTGAATGGGTTCAGAAAAGATTTACAAGGATGTTGTCAGGGTTGGAGGGTTTGATCTATAGGGACAGATTGAAGGTGAGAGAAAAAGATTGAAACGGGATTCGAGGGGTAACTTTTTCACACAAGTTAGTGGTTTGTGTGTGGAATGAACTACCAGAGGAAGTGATAGATGCAGGTACATTTACAACATTTAAAAGATTTGGACAGTACATAAATAGCAAAGATTTAGAATGATCTGTGCCAAATGCAGACAAATGGGACTATTTTATTTTGGGAAATTTGGTTGGCATGGAAGAATTGGACAAATGGACCTGTTTTCAAGCTGTATGACTCTATGACTGATCCAACTGCATGTAAATCCCTATGAAAGTACATAGCAAAGAATTCCAATTGATTGGGCTACAAATGTTTCGGTGTTGTGCAGTAACAGTGGAAGGAAACAAAACACCCAACTGAAACATTGGTAGCAGTCTGTAATTAAAACTTGACAAGTTTATGTTTTATAAGTGCTCATTGGAAGTAATATTTTTACTATAGGTGTGTTCAACTATTTCATAAAGGTAATTTAGGGAGGGAAATTTAGTGCTGTTCAGCCTGACCAGTACATCCCTCAACTGTCAATGAGGTCAATCTCTATGCCTTCAGCACAACCTGGCCAGCCAGTAAGTTGTCATGCAACCCTTAGAAACATGGCTGAGAAAGACAAGAAATGCCATTTGTACTATAACATCGATGTGAGGAGACTGGTTTGGGCAAAAGTCCTTCATCAGGATGAAGGGCCATTCCTGATGAAGGGCTTTTGCCCGAAACGTAAATTTTCCTGCTTCTCGGATGCTGCCTGACCTGCTGTGCTTTTCCAGCACCACTCTAATCTTGACTCTAATCTCCAGCATCTGCAGTACCAACTTCTGCCTAGATTCAGATGGAGTTCAGTTCTGCATCATATGGATAGCCATTACTTTACACTCTTCTTTCATATCCATGACTAGCTGCAGTACTGTAATATTTGAATTGTGAATAGTTGCAAATTATGTGGTTAAGCAATTAGTTTTCATTTGAAAGTGACATAGGAATTGATTTCAGAAAAAAAAACAAAGAAACAACTAATTGAGAGAAATATAACTAACTGATTGTTGTAAGGAAATTAATGTGAAACAGACCATCATTTTCAAATAAACCCACTATAAGGAAAGCAGGAATTGTTTCCTTCACCAGAAACTGTCTAATTATTCCTGTTCTGCAGATCATATTCAGATAAGATTGGTGGATGGTGGAAGTCGCTGTGCTGGAAGGGTGGAGCTTTATTCCAATGGAACCTGGGGAACAGTGTGTGATGACTCCTGGGATTTAACAGATGCCCAAGTTGTCTGTAACCAGCTGAAGTGCGGACAGGCTTTAAATGCAACAATTTCCGGTTGGTTTGGTCCAGGCTTGGGGCCTATTTGGTTAGATAATGTGAACTGCAGCATGAATGATTCTGTTTTATGGGAATGTCTGGCTGGGCCATGGAGTGAGAGCGACTGCAATCATAAAGAAGATGCTGGAGTTATCTGCTTGGGTGAGATGTACTTTCAAATAGTGTATTTGCACAGCAATAATACAGGAATCTAACAAACATGAGTTGTAGATATTTAGTCATTGTAATCAAATTGTACATGTTTTTTGTTCAGTGCTGTCGGTAATGTAGGAATGGCCCTGGTTTGCTCACATGAAAGCACAATGTATAATGAGAGTGCAACAGACAATTGGGTATCTTCTAAATTAAATGTTTTGACATAGATCTTATTTTAAATGGCCACATGGACAACGTTAAGGAACAGACTTGACACTTAACAGCCCCAGTCCAAGATGCAAATGGTTTATTCATATGTATGAGGGGAGCTGCTCAAAGACTCTGCACCAAGTTGCAAATAGTAATGAATTTTATAGACAAAATACAGTTACACATTCCATTCCAGTCAATAACCCATCTATCACTAACCTTGGTGCACACCCCATCTTCTAACTCCTAAATAAATGTTTAAATCAGGTTTTTACATGAAAAGCCTTAAACAAAGTACAGTTTTACTCCAGTTAAGCAAGATAAAGTTTTTCAAAGCTGAATAAATATTTTCTGAAGTCAATTACATATTTTCATAAGTCTTCCATTGTAGTTGAAGTGCCTAACTTTATAATCCGTCCTGACTGAATGGCATATAATATCCTGGTTAGTCAGGAGGTGCAAGCCCTACCCCTGACTTCAGTAATTCATCCTAAGAGTCATATCAGGCAATTGGTTTTCAAGTTGGACTGTGTGCAGGCCCTGCGCTATCTGTCAGAGTTCAATATGCCTCATTGTATCCTGACTTCCCTTAGTACAGACTTGGTCTCCTACCCTGTTTACTAATAAACTCATTTTTCAGTTGCAGATAGGCCTGTGTAGTTTCTCAAGGTCAGGGGTTGGGGGGGTGGGAGGGCATATGTTGAGGAAGGTATTTTGTTGCGTCTTCCACTTCCTTCTCTGGCAAGTTAATATTCGGGGATCTCAGTCATTTTTCACCCCATGAGCTTTTCTACTTTTTGTACTTTAAGCCCTTACATTGTTGTTATCCCTCATAATACAAGGCTGTTCTTGTCTTTTATTTTACTTTATTTGACTCTTCAGCCTTCGGGGAAGCTCTTTGATAAACTATCTTCTTGTATTAATTTCGGTTTACATCAAAAAAATTGACCTTTCCTTTGTATATTTGAGCAGTGGGATTTAAATGGAACAGAAGATTAAAGTTCTTATTTTTGTTCCACAGAGCACAGGGCTGTTAGACTGCAGGATGGTCCAACTCTCTGTCAGGGCAGATTAGAAGTTTTCTACAATGGAATCTGGGGGACTGTTTGTGCAGATTCCTTCGGAATGGAGGAAGCGGAAGTTGTTTGTAAACAGCTCAGCTGTGGCTCTGCCCAATCTGTGGAGCCTCCTGTTACATTTGGAAGTGGTTCTGGACAGATCTGGCTCGATGATGTGAATTGTCGTTCGCATGATACACTCCTATGGCAATGTCCATCTTCACCATGGGGCAAACATAATTGTAATCATCAGGAGGATGTTGGAGTCGTCTGTTCAGGCAAGAATGGCAAATGGACCCCATTTCAGTTGAAATACTTTGTGAATATTCAAATGTTTCTATCACTCGTAAATTTAAGTTCATTCAAATTTCCGTTGTTCATGATCACATCATCCTTTTGCTCTCTGACCTTCATGGATGCCTGGTTCAGCAGCAAATTGAGTTTTAAATTCTCATCCTCCATTTGTAAGTCTCTACATAGCATTACTTCTCTTTGCTTTTGTTGTGTCAAAGTCCCACAATTCTACAGTGTATCTGATTTCCACTGATTCTTGCTTCTTCTGCATTTCCAGTTATAAATGCTCTACAATTTTGGGGTTCCATTCAGTAGACATGATCTCAAATCATAACCCTCATTTAACATGCATCTGTTTCTTTACATTGTTCTCTCTTTTACATTAACATTAAAACGCACCTCTTTGATAAACGTTTTATTATCTGATTCAATATCACTGTGTGCTTCTGTGATAAGTTTAATTTTATGATGGCCCTCAAGTAGTACATTGGGGCATTGCTGTATAAGTTGTTGTTGAAGTAATACATGTCGTTTTATTTTAGAACTAAGTCCAAGGAAAAAACACAATCAGAGGGATTCAAAGAAAAGTGAAATGCGACCTGTTCCAGAACATTTAGGTAATTATTAGTATGGATATTAATATATGCTGCATGATAGGTATTGAATTTTTAAGAAATTAACAAAGGAAAAACTGTGAAGTGGTTCTTTGAGGTGTGTCCATCATCTTGACTTTTGTGCTACGAAACACATTGTTTTGCATACAGCGTAGAGTGCTAATTATAGGGTTAAGTACCCAATTATTTTACATACAGTCATGAGCGGTCTTGGTTCAGGTAAAGTGCAATGCACGATTACCTTAGTTCCAGCTATTGTTATCTTTGCCAGGACTGATTACATTGAGTGTAGCAACAGCAATATATCAAGGCACACTTGGTAATTCAGTTTTGCTGATCAATGGAAAGCCTTGAAGGAATTATCCATTGTCTAAATATTGGGGGGAGGGGGGACAAAAGAGCTCCATGAGTCTGATCCAGGCAGTGCAGCATTACCTGTCAGACTGTAGCCACATAGAATTTCAAATTAGAATTCAACACATTGGAACTTTTCGGAACTATTCAACATTCTGTATTCTGGCACATTCAGCATAACAATTGCACATAGCTTTATGTCAGGCTTTTAATTGCAGTCAGTGGGCCTAATTAAAATTAATTCGCTAACACTTCTAAATTTTAAACACTCTCAACAACCATTTTTAACAGTGAACAATTATCTTCCATGATATGCATTGGAAAAACAATTTAGTTTTATTAATTGCAGTGAATTAACCCAGATCTGTGAGTTTGTTTTAATCATCCATTAAATGTGGGTGTTGCTATTAATTGCAGCATTTATTATTGATCCTTAATTGTACTTGAGATGGTTGCTGAGATCTGCTTTCTTGAATCACGCTGTCCTGTGGAATTAGGGACACCCATGGTGCTCGCATAGAGGGAATTATGTGATGTTTATTGAGCAAAACTGAAAGAGGTCCAAGACAGGATAATAACTTGCAAGTTGTGGTGTTAGCCTGCACCTGGTATCCTTCTCTGATGAGGTGAGAGAAGTTGTGAATTTGGAATTTGCTGCTGAATGAGCCTCAGTGTTACTGAATCTTTTGGTGATACATACCACTCTCAATTTTTTGTATTTTTGTTCATGTTGAGTGGAAGTCACTGTTTAGACTGGCATTTATTTATTATTACTGTAATGCTTCTTGTGTGCAAGTAGAACTGTAGTCATCCAGGCAAATGGAGAGTAATTTACCACTCTTCTGATTTGTGCCTCATAAGTGGTGGTCAAGTGATGAGGAAACTGAAGGTGAGTTATTTTGCCACAGAATGTCATTCTCTTGACTTCTCTTGTCACCACAATATTTATTTGGTTATTCAAATTCAGTTTCTGTTTGGCATCAAACAGGAGCATGTGAGTTGGAATTTGGAACAGGGCAAATAAAATAATTTTATCAATCTGCATGTTGATACCCCAAGTTCTTATTCATATTTTGTTTCTGTAGAGTTACGGCTAACTGCAGGATTTGATAGTTGTTCTGGAAGAGTAGAAATATTCTTCAGCGGTACATGGGGAACGGTTTGTGATGATTCCTGGGATAAGCAGGATGCTGCTGTTATCTGTCAGCAATTAAATTGTGGTGGCCCAATTTGGACTGTGGGAGGAATGTTATTCGACCAAGGTAATGGCACAATTTGGATGGATGAGGTTAAATGCAAAGGAACTGAATTATTCTTGTGGGACTGCCAATTGTCAGCTATGGGCGATCACGACTGTGATCATAAAGAGGATGTCAATGTGATATGTTCTGGTAAGTGTTTTTGAAAGTGAACTATTTACCATTCACATTCTTCCCTTTAAAACTCTTCATTATTTCACTCACCCTATCCCTGCATTCTAAACTCTGGTCTTTTGTTCATGACTGAATATAATTCTTTCACCATTGACAGCATCTCTTAATTTAGAAAGTATTCTGTTCCCTCAAACTTCAGTCCAAAGTGTATCAATTAAAACGATCCCAATCTGAGCTCTACTTGCCACCATTCTACTAATTCAGTTACTCTGCCAATGTCCACTTGCAGGTTACTTTCCTTTCTGCAATATTTACTTTGCTAACTATCTTGAAACCATTATTAAACTTGAATATATGTCTACTCCTTCATACATTGACATTACATGTTTACATTATTCATGCTATAGCCCATTATCTTCCCACAACTGAAACATTTATATATCGTCAGTACAATTGTGCTGAACACCAGGGTGAGACTGACAGCTGTACAAAGGTTGGAACGGGAAAGATTGAGATTATGTGTCCTTGCTGAATCATAACTAAGTTGTTATTTTAAGGTAATTGTAATGAGAAAGAGAATAACATAGCTCTGGTCAGGTAATGCTCAATTAAATCAACAAAATATTTCAATTCAGTCACTTGGTTGTATCACAAGGAAATGTGTGAGGCAGAATTTCCCTGTGTCATTATCATTATTTCATTAATAATTATTATTACTTTCTTACAGGCCAGCAGAAACTCATAGCACCTTTCAACCAGGCAAGACCCCCGACTTTCATCATCCCTTCCATTCTTGTTATTCTTTTGATTGCTGTCTCACTTGCTTTGGCTGCAGAATTACAGAGAAGCTTCCAGAAAGGTTGGTTAATTTCCCATTAATATTCCTGCCCCATAAATGGAGAATCTGATTGTTGTTCATTTATTGTTCTGCGATTCTTAAAGTTTACAACGTGATCGCACACAAGAAATCACAGGTGATATACCATGAACTTGCTGTGATTGACAAATTTTTGTCCTTGAGGAAAGATTATGGCATATTTAGGTCAAGACTTTTTTTTGAATGGATGAGGTCTAAAGGAAATCTAATTAATACATACATGATAATGAAGTCTGGAATAGAGTGGATGGGGGAACCGATCTCATTCGGATGAAAATTCAATTACCAGGAGGCATAGAATTTAAATCATTTGCAGAAGAATTGAGGGAACTTGAGAACTGCTTTCACTCAGAGTAAACTGGTTCTGAAAATGTGGTGTGAGCATGGGTGAAAAGGAAACATTATTAAAGTGATGAAAGGTATCTTCAACAGTGCTAACACCTGCTCAAAGATACCCACTATGGTTCTTGTAATGGCCGCTCCACTCCTGACCTCATCATTGCCTTGGTTTATACATGGACAAAAGAGCTGAATTCCAGAGGTGGGGTGATAGTGACAGCCCTTGAAATCAAGGCCACATTAAGCTCAGTGCAGCATCAAGGAGCCCTAGCAATAATGGGAATTGGGGGAAGACTCTGCTGATTGGAGGCACGCCACACAAAAATGTTTGTGGTTTTTGGAATGCAAATCATCTCAGCTCCAGGAAATTTCTACAGGAGTTCCTCAGGGTGCAGCCTGGGTCCAACTAATTCATTTGCTTCATCAATGATTTCCTCTCCATCATTATGTTAGAAGTGGAGATGTTCAATAACTATTACACACTTCATATCTGTTCAGATACTGCAGTAGCCCATATACAAATGAAGCAAGTCTTGGCTAATATCCAGGCTTGGGCTGAGAAGTGGCAAGTAACATTCATTGCACACAAATACCAGGCACTGACCATCTCCAATAAGAAACAATCTAAACACTGTCCCTTGACATTCAAAGGCATTGCTATCAATGAATCCCTTAATACCAACATCCGGGAGAAACTACTGACCATAAACTGAAATAAAATTGCCATATAAATGCAGTGGGTTGAAAGATATATCAGATGCTAAGAATATCGCAACAAGTAACCACCTCCTGACTCCCTAAAACATGTCCATCATCTGCAAGTACAAGTGAGAAGCATGATAAAATGGATGAGTGCAGCTCAAATAGCACTCAAGAAGCTTGTCATTATCCAGGACAAATAGCAGCCTAATTGATTGGCATAACATCCACAAATATTCAGTCTCTCCAACACTGACATTTAGTAGCAGCAGTCTGTGCCATTGAAAAGAAATGCTGCAGAAATTAAACAAAGATCCTTTGACAGCACCTTCCAAATCCACAATCACTTCTATCTCGAAGGATATGGGCAGCTGTTATATCGAAATAACACCAACTGCAGGTACCCTCAAAGCCACTGAGCTTCCTGATTTGGAAATATATCGCTGTTTCTTCACTACCAATGGGTCAAAATCCTGGAATTCCCTTTTTAACTCATTGAAAGTCTACCTATAGCACTTGGATTGCACTGGTTCAAGAAGGCAGCTCACCATTAATTTGTCAAGGACAACTAGGGCTGGGTAATTCTGAAAAGCATCACCAGAATTGAAACATTAACTCTAACTCTACTTTCTCCTCACAAATGCTTTGACACCTGCTGAGTTTCACCAGCAATTTTTGTTTTTCTATTAGCATTAGACATTTGCTCATCTATAATCTGAAATTCTTCATTCTACAGCCAATAAAAACAGAAATTTTGACCCTGTTTATGAAGAGATTAAAGCTCAGGACATTGGTGCAGGGCCAGGTAATTATTTTTAATATTTATGCATGTGATAACCTTTAAATTCAAGACTGCAGACCTTTCGGGTTACATGTTTACATTCCAGAGGTTTGCTGAATAATATCATAATGGCAATTAATGATATGAATGTGATATACATATCCAAGTTAGGCCAAATTAATGACCTATAACACACTATTCTATCCCCATGCTGGACAAAGACTGACATGAAAGAAAGGAATAGCTTAAAAAGGAAGTACGACCAATGCCTCTACGATCTCCTCAGCCATCTACTTTGCTGCTCTGAGGTGAAATACATCCAGTACAGGGATTTATACACCTTCTTAATGATAGCCACTTCACTCACTTCTACCCCCAAACTCTCTTGAAATTATAGGATGCTGCTGGTGTCTTCCACAGTTCATCTGCGTTTTCTTTGCTCCCCAAAAATACTTTTCCAGCCTCATTTTCTAGCAGTCCTGTGTCCACTATTGATTCCAGCTCACTTTCATACATCTTAAAAACCTCATGCATTCTTCTTTTATATTGCTGGCTATCTTACTCTCATTTCATTTTCTATCCACTTATTGCTTTTCAGTTATCAATGGTGGTTTTAAAAGCTTCCCACATTTTGCACCGCATTGTATGCTTTTTTTTAACACTGTCCATGACTTCCCATGTCAGTGATGGTTGCCTTGTCCTCCTCTTTTAGTATGTTTCTTCTGCCTTGGCCTTCGAAACTCCTATCATTGCTGTTCTACCATCGTCTCTGTCAGGTCCCCTTTCCAAACACTCTGGCTAATTCCTCCCTCATGTCTTTGAAGTTACCATCATTTAATTATAATACAGTTACATCTAATTCCACCTTCTCCCTCAAACTGCAGCATGAATTCTATCATGATTACTGCTTCCCTGAGGAGTTCTATCACCTTAAGCTCATAACACATCATCAAATGTAGAATTGCCTCTTCCTTAATGGGGTCTACCACAAGCTGCTCTGAAAGAAAAACACCTTGTAGACATTCTAGGAATTTGTTTTCTTTGGATTTTTTCTCGTCCACCTGCATATTGAAACTCCCCTATGGTTATGATAATATGCCTTTTTAAACTCCTGATTTATTTTCTGCCGCATATCCTGAGGACTGCTATGGGGACTATGTATACCTCCCATCAGAGTCTTTTTCTTTTTTGTAGTTCCTCAACTCTGCCCACGCAGATTCTAGGCTTTCCAACTCTATCATTTCTGGCTATCAATTTAATTTCATTGCTTATGAACAAGAATACTCCATCCCCTCTGCCTGTCTTCCTGTCACTTTAATAGGACTCTTATCCTTGGATATTTAGTTCCCAGCCAAAATCTCCTCGCTACAATATCTCTGTAATAGTGACAACTTCGTACCAGCCAATATCAATCTATACTACAAGCTCATTTCCCTCCTTTCATATACCATGCACAATTAAGAGTAACCTCCTGAGTCTCACATTGACTGGGGCAGCATAGGACTTTAGGCCAGCATGGTGGCTCAATGGTTAGCATTGATGCCTCACAGTGCCAGAGATCCAGGTTCAATTCCAGCTCAGGCTATGTGGATTAGCCATGGGACATGAAGGGCTCCAGGGATAATGGTTCTGGGCGTGATGGTATTCAGAGGGTCGGTGTGGACTTTGAGGGCCAAGTGGCCTGATTTTACACTGTAGGGATTCTATGACTGTCAAGATTAGAGTGGTGCTCGTAAATCACAGCAGGTCAGACAGCATCTGAGAAGCTAGAAAATTGACGTTTCGGGTAGGAATCCTGACTCTTGAATCTGATCTCCAGCATTTGAGGTCCTCACTTTTGCCTGTTCTATGACTGTTCCCTTATCTACTGTGCCTGAATCTAGATCCTGAACAAGTACAATTCTGAAAACTTTAATAATTTTTTCAGAGCCTCCCTTTATTAAAATTTTCCATAATTTCTGTTCCCTACACCTATACTTTGTTTGAAGACTTATCCACAGCCCTCATTATGTATTTCACCTGGATCTGGTCCCTGCATGATTCCAGTGGAGTCTGTCTCATTAGAACAGTATCCTCCTTCCCCAGTACTGTGCCAATGTCTAACGAATTTGACACTAATTTTTGAGCCACATGTTTACCTGCTTAACCTGGTCGACCCATTGCCAATTTGTTCATGGTTCAGTTAAGAATCCAAGAATTATTACCTTTTGATGGTTCTGCTATTAATCTCACTCTGAGATACTCATATTCCCTTGGCAAAATCTCTTTCTTTTTTAGTATGTTATTGCCTACATTAGCTGGATCTTTTCCCTGCCAAGCTAAGTTCCTCTCCAGCCCAGATGAGATATCTTGAACCTATTCATCTGGCAGGAAACACAATCTTCAGGACTCTTGATCCTGGCAACAGAGAATATTGACTATTCCACTGACAATACCATCCCAGATTAGAAATATATTTCTCTTTTGATCCCCTCTTGAATGGCTCTGGGTACCATGGTGCTATAGTCACTTTGCCTATCCTCCCTGCAGACCTAGCTCTTATCCATACAAGAAGAAAGAATCTCAAAGCTGTTAGATAGGCTCAAGGGTTGATGCTCCTTCAGCGCTACCTCCTAGATCCCTTCAGCACCCTTGTTTATAGTCACACCCTCCTGTTCCTGACCACTGACCGAATTCTCATGGTTGTGACTGCCTCCTGAAAGTGTTCAGGTAACTTTCCCCCTCTATGATGGGGTACAGTTTTCAAAGCTCAGACTTCAGCTCATCAACTCTGAGCTGCATTTCCTCAAGTAACCAACACTAGTTCCAAATGTGTTCACTTGCAAATAAAAATGGAGTCTATCAGCTCCCACATCATGCAGGTACAACTCGCGGCCTGGCCCTGCATCTCTGTTTTATTCAATTCATGCTTTTTAAAAAGTCTTTCCAGTCTTTTAGTTCGTAACCTCTAAATATTTCTCCCATTTATCTTAAATCTGAAAGTAACCTTATAATAGTGAAATACATAGCTGTTACCAATCAATGAATTTATAATTTTCCCGTGATGCCACTCATGCTTGTCTGCTGGATCCCCGTCCTCAGCTTCAACCTATGACAAACTATGAAAAAAAAGCAAGCAATCAACATCCCTTCCCCTCTACACTGAATTCCTGTGCTGCCTCCAAACTCCCCAAAGTATATATTCACTCCGGATATTTCTTAACCTGATGTGAGCTCTCTCTCCTGACTCTGCACAACTTGCTGGACTTTTCATTGGGAACAAGAAGACATAGTAAATAGGTCTATCGATTTAAACCACTTATAACACTTTTTTGAGTGAGTAGTGGCTGAATAGAGATGTAGAATTATAGTAATAATTAATGATAAAGCAATTTGTTACAGAATCATTTGGAGTGGCTGTTTGAAAACATTTGGGCCTAGGTTGAGTGTAATAAGTTTATTATGCCAGCCTGTTTTCCTTTTTTTTATAGATTTGTTTCCTCCATCTGATGCTGAACTTGAAAGGGAATATGATGAAATTCAATAATTTGAGATGGAGTTGTGACGACTTTCATCTGAGCAAAAGTGTAATTGAGGACGACATTTACAACAAAGTATCTTACAGTTACCTATTTTTTGACAATGACTTGGCACAAATATTGGTGTTGAAATTCACAAGTTGTATCCAACCAATTCAGCAATTATTACAGTTGGCAAAGCTCCATGGAAAGTTTGTGAGATTCCTAGTAATTAATTTACCATATGGAGAATGGTAAATCAGGACAACCTTTATATTCAGTACAAAATAAAAAATCATTTGAGGTTTAATATGGATTTGACTTTATTGTAGTACAAATACTACATGTTAGTACTTTTATGCTTTGATAATTTGATTTGGAAAGGTTTAGTCATGAACACCTTCTTCTATCTTATTGTGCATGTGTGAATTACTAAATATGTTATGATACTTTAATGATGATTAAACTATTTTACAACAGTTTTCAATGAAACAGTGAATGAGGCATTATCCTTTCTCCTGAGCAAACAAAATCTAATTCAGTTGTACACTGCAAACTTTTCATCTTGCAATATGTAGACATGTGAATTGTTATTTTCTCAAAACTGTGAACAAATATGAAATTGAACTGTTAAAGGAGAGATTTTTATTGATAATTAATTCCTGAAAGGAGACTGTATTTCACACACCCAAAAGTTTCATTTAATTTATAACATATCTGGGGAAAATAGCTTTTAGTAGGGAAAACATTAATCTGTACATCAACATTTTCAGTTGCAGCTCATGAATTGCAACAATTCTTACAGACAGATGTTGAATGAACAACAAACATATAAAATAAAAGGAAAATCATGGAAATGCAATTCCATCCAAACTATAGAGGATATAACAAATAAAGGGAAGCAAACAAGCCAACATTATTATTAAAAATGTCTGTAAAATTAAGTTTTAAAATTAAATTATCAATAATAGCTGTAACCTTGAAATGCAACCAATTCTAAAAGTTGAGAAATTGACAAATCTGGCCTTTGTAAAAGACAAATATAGAATCTCAGAACCTGTAATGTGTTTCAATCATTCACCCAATTCAGCAGTTGTCATCCAATGAAAATAAAGGCATTGCATTTATGTTGGATTCGATGTTGCCAAGTGTATGTAAAATAAATTTGAGATCATTATTGAGTTATATCAAATTATTAATAAATACTGCTTTGACAATCAGTGGTAATTGTGTGCTTCAATAACCAAAGATCAAATCTTTGCAAAACTATCCACACAAATTTGGAAAGTTTTCTGAAATAAGAACACAAATGATTAAATAAGACATTTTGTACGAGACTATTTGACACACACAGCTCTATCTAGGTGCAGCATTTTTGACTGGAACATAAAGGATTCAATTTCAATTTGAAACATCAACTTATAATAATTCCAGAATGCTGCACAGAAACAACAAGTGTTGAATATTAAGTGTTGAACAAGTGTTGTCAGCTGAAATTCTGATCATATTGCTGATAATGGTTACCCAAAAGCATTACATTTTGAGTTTTTGAGACAAGATGAAATAAAGCTGCATGAGAAAACTATTGTTGCTGGATAGCTGAAAGCATCACTGCGGTTAAACTGATCCATCAGTGACAGGTCAATCGTTTGCTTTACGCAGCTTTTCTAATTGTCTTAGTTTGAGCTGCAACAAAAATCGCAGTTATAGAGTCATAGAGACGTACAGCATGCAAACAGACCCTTTGGTCAAATTGGTCCATGCCGACCAGATGTCCCAACCCAATCTAGTCTCACCTTGTCAGCACCTTGCATATATTCCTCCAAACCTTTCCTATTCATTTACCCATCCAGATGTCTTTTAAAATGTTGCAATTGTACTCGCCTCCACCACTTCCTCTGGTAGCTCATTCCAACCATGCACCACTCTCTGCATGAAAAAGTTGCCCCTTAGGTCTCTCTTATATCTTTCCCTTCTTGCCCTAAGTCTATGCTCTCGAGTTCTGGTCTCCCCAACCCCAGGAAAAAGACCTTGTCTATTTACCCTATCCATGATTTAGAGATGCCGGTGTTGGACGGTGGGGGGGTGGGGGGGGGTGTACAAAGTTAAACTATAACCTGTTGTTATGTGATTTTTAACTTTTTATATCCTATCCATGTTTCTCATGATTTTATCAAACTCTATAAGGTCACCCCTCAGCCTGCAATGCTCCAGGGAAATCAGCCCTAGCCTATTCAACCTCTCCCTATCACACAAATCCTCCAACCTTGGCAACATCCATGTAAATCTTTTCTGAACCCTTTCACGTTTCACAACATCATTCGATAGTAAGGAGACCAGAATTGTATGCAATATTCCAAAAGTGGCCTAACTAATGTTCTGTACAGCTGCAACATGACCTCCCAACTCTTGTACTCAATATTCTGACCAATAAAGGAAAGCATACCAAATGCCTCTTTCACTATCCTATCTACCTGTGACTCCACTTTCAAGGAGCTATGAACCTGCACTCCAAGTTCTCTATGTTCAGCAACACTCCCTAGGACGTTACCATTAAGTGTATAAGTCTTGCTAAGGTTTGCTTTTCCAAAATGCAGCACCTCACATTTCTCGAAATAAAACTCCATCTGTCACTTCTCAGCCCATTGGTTTATCTGATCAAGATTCCATTGTAATCTGAGGTAACCTTCTTCTCTGTCCACTAAACCCCCAATTTTGGTGTCATCTGCAAACTTACTGACTATACCTCTTAAGCTTACAGCCAAATCATTTATATAAATGATGAAAAGTAGAGGATCCAGCAGCGATCCTTGTGGCACTCCACCGGTCACAGGCCTCCAGCCTGAAAAACAACCCTTCACCACCACCCTCTGTTTTCTACCTTTGAGTCAGTTTTGTATCCAAATAGCTGGTTCTCCCTGTATTCTGTGAGATCTAACCTTGCTAATCAGTCTCCCATGGGGAACCTTGTCGACTGCCTGACTGAATTCCATGGAGATCACGTCTACTGCTCTGCCCTCATCAATCTTCTTTGTTATTTCTTCAAAAAACTCAGTCAAGTTTAGATTCCCTCCAGTCTGGAAACAGGCCATTCGGCCCAAGAAGTCCACACCAACCCTCCGAAGAGCAACTACCCAGACCTATCCCCTTACATTTGACTAATTGACCTAACACTATGGCAATTTAGTATGGTCAATTCACCGACTTGCATATCTTTAGACTGTGGGAGGAAACTGGAGCACCCAAGGGAAACCCATGCAGACACAAGGAGGATGTGCAAACTCCACACTGACAGTCACCCAAGGCTAGAATTGAATGTGGGTTCCTGGCATTCTGAGGCAACAGTGCTAACCTTTGAGCCACCATGCCACCTTATTTGTAAGACATGATTTCCCAGGCACAAAGCCTATCCCTTATCAGCCTTTGCCTTTCCAAATACATGTACATCCTGTCCCTCAGGATTCTCTCCAACAATTTGCCACCACCGACGTCAGGCTCACCGGTCTATAATTCCCTGGCTTGTCCTTACCACCTTTTTTGAATAGTGGCACCACATTAGTCAACTTCTAGTCTTCCGGCACCTCACCTTTGACTATTGATGATTCAAATATCTCAGCAAGAGGCCCAGCAATCACTTCCCTAGCTTGCTGCAGAGTTCTAGGGTCCATCTGATCTGATCCTGGGCATTTTATGCGTTTCAAGACATCCAGCACTTTCTCCTCTATAATATGAACATTTTTCCAGATGTCACCATCTATTTCTCGATATTCTGTATGTTTCATGTCCTTTTTCCGCAGTAAATACTGATGCAAAATGCTCGTTTAGTATCTTGCTCATCTCCTGCAGCATCACACAAAGGCCACCTTGCTAATCTTTGAGGGGCCCTCTTCTCTCTGTAGTTACCCTTTTGTCCTTAAGGTGCTTGTTAAAAACCCTTAGGATTCTCCTTAACTCTATTTGCCAAAGCTATCTCATGTCCCCTTTTCGCCCACCTGATTTCGCTCTTAAATATAGTCCTACTGCTTTTATACTCTTCTAAGGATTCACTCGATCTATTCTGTCTATACCTGACATATGCTTCCTTCTTTTTCTTAACCAAATCCTCAGTGTCTTTTGTCATCCAGCATTCTCTATACCGACCAGCCTTTTTTTTTAACCCAACAGGAATATACTGTCTCTGGACTCTTGTTATCTCATTTCTGAAGGCTTCCCATTTTCCAGCCATTCTTTTACCTGCAAACATCTGCACCCAATCAGCTTTTGAAAGTTCTTGCCTAATATCGTCAAAATTGGCCTTTCTCGAATTTAAAGCTTCATCTTTTAGATCACGTCAGTCTTTTTCCATCACTATTTTAAAACCAATATAATTATGGTCACTGGCCACAAACTTCTCCCCCACTGACACCTCAGTCATCTGCTCTGCCTTATTTCCCAAGAGCAGGTCAAATTTTGCACCTTCTCTCATAGGTACATCCACACACTGGATCAGAACATTTTCTTCTACACACTTAACAAATTCCTCTCCATCTAAACCCATAACACTATGGCAGTCTCAGTCTATGTTTGGACAGTTAAAATCCCCTACCATAACTACCTTTTTATTCTTACATATCGCTGAGATCTCCTTACAAATCTGTTACTCAATTTCCTGCTAACTGTTAGGTGGTCGATAGTACAATCCCAATAAGGTGATCATCCCTTTCTTTTTCTCATTTCCACCCAAATAACTTCCCTGGATATATTTCCAGGAATATTCTCCCTCAGTACAGCTGTAATGCTATTCCTTATCAAAAAAAACACCAACCTCGATCGGCTTTTCCTCAAGCAGGTTGATTGATAAGTCCTGTCCACACCAATGGCATAGCTTTAACATGCTTTGAGTGATTTAACTCTGATTGTTAAACATTTGTGATGACTGTGTTGATATATACTGGATGTCCTGTTAACCATCAGGAAAACCTGCTGAACAAAACCCATGGGTTGCTTTGTCACGAAGCACTCCCATTAGCACAGGGTCATTTGTTCCATGGGGGGATCACATGGAACAGCTCAAGTTGTGGACATCAAAGGCAGATCATCACCCAAGTACTGATCCTCTGACCTAAATGATCCATTCCTGGTGGTATCACTGGAATTATTCACATTGCATGAGCAGATGCCATTAAATGCATCGTTAACTTTAACGTCAAACTATAATTAGTAACACAGCTATACGAGCAGCAAGAAGAGATGAACATGATGGGCATGGATAGAGTAAATAGTTAAGGTATTTTCCCTGGCGTGGCAGAGTCTAGAACTAGGAGGCATAGGTTTAGGTGAGAAGGGAAGAATTTAAAAGGAACGTAAGGGGCAAATTTTTCACACAGAGTGTGGCGCGTGTATGGAATGAGCTGCCAGAGGAAGTGGTGGAGGCTGGTATAATTTACAATATTGGAAGGCATCTGGGTGGGTACCTCAATAGAAAGGGTTTAGATGGATATTGGCCAAGTGCTGGAAAATAGCACAAGATTAGTTTAGAATGTCTGGTTGGCATGGCCAAGTTGGACTGAAGGGTCTGTTTCCACATTGTACATCTCTCTGAATCTGTGACGCGATGGACTGTCTCCTTTTGAGACACTGAATTTGACAAGAATAAAGTGGTATTAAATTGAATTGAGTAGAATTGCCACATAATGGAAACAGGCCATTTGCCCCAACAAGTCCACACCAACACTCCAAAGAGCATCCCACACAGACCCATCCCTATTCCCCTACTCTACTCCTGTAATGCACTTAACTTACAAATCCCTGAACACAATGAGTAATTCAGCATGGCTTATCTGTTGAATCGGATGTTAATTAGCAGGGACCTGTGACAGCAAACTCAAAACTTTAGACAAGGATTCAGAAACAATCTTGAACTGAAAAATGATCAGCCTTTATTAAAAGAAACATACAGTTTTTTGGCTAAAGAAAACATAAGAGAGGGAGAAACCAAAGGATCCCAGCACTCTCCAAGTTCTTTGTGCTTTTACAAAGAAAACAGTAACATGATATACTTCAGAATATGCTGAGAAATTACAGATTATCATGAAATGTACATCATCTGTAGCACTGAACCTACGCCTTATTGATTTTTCAAAATATTAATCATTTACGTCATTTAAATCTGCAGTTCAAAATATACAAGGAGCAGTTCAGAAGATTACTGAAGTTGTCAAGCTTGTCAATTTTTTTACATTCAGCCTGGCCTTGAAAGCTGTTTCTGAACTTTTGCCACAGTGCTGTTTAATGTGCTGATCTATAATTCGAGAGCTGTCAATATTTCCCATCATGCAATGTTAAATGCTCCCCACAATGCCACATTTTCCGCATTGGTCATGATATGACAAGTCAGTTATATGGGCACATTGAAAATCCATTTTAAAATGCATTGGCACAAGCAAACAAGTAATCCTATTCCTACGAGCTTTAAAGATCCAATCAAACATTCTGTGACCCAAACAACACAATCAATTCGGTGGGTTGTAATCATGGAGTCTGTTGCCAATGTCTTGTATGTGGTCAGCATGTTGCTTAATATGTTCAACGGGGTTGGTAATAATTTCAGAGGTATCTGGAATGTAAATACAACACTCCTGACCCACAACATCACATGTTACCCCTTATGAGGCTAGCAGATATTGCAAAGCCAGTTGATTCTGCAATGCCATGGTCTGGATAGCCAGTAGCTCAGCTGAGACCTCAGTCAGTGCTTGTTCAGTTGCCTTGGCTTCTAAGCTGTCTCATTTGCCAGGTGTTCCAGTGCTGACGCCATGTGAAACAATTCACTGGATATTCGCCCCATTCCATACAATGGAAAGTACAACATGAGGAACTGGTCTAGCCCAGTAATGGCTCTCACAATTTGTGGATGGCAGTGCTTAAGGGAGGTCAGGTGATGCATGTAGGGTACAACATAACCCAGATAGCAGGATCCTGTCCAATTGGTAGGAAGCCGTGGGTACACTTTGATGCCATATATAAATTATGTGCCATTATAATCTGTAAAATCATCAGCCAATGTCATCCAGTATTGCTTGGTGGACTAGGACCATGGAATATCAGATGTAATATTCCATATCCTGGACCAATCACAATTAAACATCCTATTTCTTGGAATATTGATTACTGGGCCTTGCCAGTCAAATGTGAGTTTACATTCACTTTGCCCCATTAGCATTCATTGTCCTAAGTTTCTAAAGCATAGGGACCCTGTAGTGTTATTCGAATGGACGGTAAGGGAAGGAGGAACTGAGTTGTGATTATATGCAGGCTGATACCATGATGAAAATATAGTAAGTTCTTAACCTGCTGATTCCCATATTCTCATTTCTCCAGTAAGCCCTGAGTGATTCTGTCATAACATCCACTCAACTGTTTCTAATATATAGAAAGGGAGGGGCTGAAGATGTATACCTTCCCTTGAACGGATGGGAACATGGGTACGAAACCAACACTTGACCAGCAATTTATCGGCAAACATATATGACATATGTAAATAGGTGTTTGCATGCAGTTCCTGAGTAGGCGGTTTGTTAATGTCAAATGTTCACTTACATCAAAGAATTCAAAAAGTCCAAAGAGTACCAAAATGATATTCTGCTGTGTCGTTGACCGGTTGAATAGTAATCTTCTTCCAATAAGATAGATGAACCCAATTGGAACATCCTTCAATTTTGACTGAGGTTGGTGTTGTCAGTAGGACTCGAAAGGGCCCACTCCAGCGATGTCCTAGTTTGTTTCTTTCCCGATTCTTGACTATCACGTAATCACCTGGGTTTACTTATAGATATAGGGAGGCAATCGTATTTTCCTTAGCTGGGCAATGCGATTGTCTGACCTGCGAATGAAGAAACTTCAGAGAAAGAGTTAACTGTTTTAGGTAATTCTGCATTTGGTCTCCCATCACATGGAGATCTATGCCCTTTAGGGGTTCAGTATGAACATCCGACAAAGTCCTCATTGGCCAAATATAAATGATCTCTGCAGCTGATTGTCCAGTCCGTGAACACGGAGTCACTCGCATGTGAAAATGTGGTAAGGGCAAAACTTTGAGCCAATGTAACCTTGTTTCTTCAACTAATTTAGATAATTTTTCATTTAAGGTACCGTTGGCCCATTCCATAATCCCTGCTGCCTGTGGGCGATGCACGTAGGGCAATTGCTGTTTAATTTAAAGTGATTCACATAATTCAATATTGATACGAGCCACAAAATGTGGTGCATTCTGGATGTCAGTTTGCTTGCTGAGCTGCAAGGTTCATTTTCATTGTCTGAACTTATCGTTTTAGGTAACCCAAAGTGGGGAGTAACTTCAGTCAAACAATATTTTCACCAGCATTTGTGCCGTACAATTAGTGGTAGGGAAGACTTCAGTCCTTTTGCTAAATACATCACTAAACAGTATTTATAACATTTTACCTGAGGTCATTCAATAAAATCAAGCTGTATACAAGCAAAGGCCCATCTGGCAGTGGGGTAGTCCCAGAAGGGCACTTAATACATTTAGCCTTGTAATTTTTCATGCAAATAAAGGCATCAATCTAGCCACATTTGGGCTGCTATATTCAAATCTGGGCGCCACCAGGTTTTTAAAAGTAGCTGCACCATTCCTTCCTTGCCAAGATGAACACAAGTATGCAAGTACTCAATAAGCACTGGTAACAAAGAATCAGGAATAGAATCTTGACCGACCAGTGTTTGCCAGAGGTCTCATGTTGAGGAGTGTGAACACCCCATTGACTTCCAAAGTGCACGCTCAGTTTCAGAGGCGTCCTCTGTAAACTTTGAATTGCAGTTAGCTCTGGCATGCCCTTTGTCCCTGAAGTAGCTACTTGATTTGGAGCCTGATTCCCATTAGTTACCTCCTGAGCAGCCAAGCCAACACAGGCATTGCCTAATTGTACCGGAGTGTCCCCCCCCCCCCCCCCCTTCTGTATACAGTACATTTAATACAACCAATTGACAAAGAAGTAGAATAGCATCAAGGAGATTTTTAACCCAAAGAGCATTTTAAATGAGAGTCCCTATAAAAGTAAGGAAGCCTTGTTGCTGCCAGAGCAGACCAAAGTCACGGGCAACACCAAATGTGTATTTTGAATCGGTGTAAACATTGTATTAGAGCCACTAATAAAATTGACAAACTTTGGTGAGGACAAAAAGCTCGGCTTTCTGCGTGGAGACAGGAGTCTGAAAAGCAGCAGACTCCTGAGCTGCAGTGTCTATTGAAATAGCATAGCCTGACTACTGGACACCATCTGGGGAAACAGAGGAAGTACCCTCAACATAAAATATGAGGTCAGGATTTTCAAATGCGAGGTCAGCTGATTCCAGGCGTGGTGCAGTAAGGGAATGATTCTGAAGCAAACAGTCATGCGGGGGGATCAGCAAGATCATCAGCTGGTTGCTCAAGGAACATAGCAGAATTCAAAGTGAAGCAGTATCGAAATGAGAGGTCAGGGTTCTGCAAGACTGAGATCTTACATTGGCTCAGACGAGCTTGAGTGAAGTGTTGGTTCTGCTGAGACGTGAGGAGGGCAACAACAGAGCGCGAGGTGTACACCTGTATGGGCTGGTGAAGGGCCAGATTAGAAGCTGCCTGTACAACAGGTAGACAGCAGTTAGGATTTGAGTGCATGGAGAGAGGCCACAGGCAACTGGATCCAAATTAGTGGAATAATAGGCCATCGGGCGACGACAGTCACCACGCTGCTGAGTTAAGTCACCGGGAGCGCATTTATCTATTACAATAACATACAACTGAAAGGGTCTGTCATACAGTGAGCAGCGTAGTCCTGGGCTGCAGCCAAGTTGTCTTTGAGGGCATGAAATGACTGCATGGCTAAGTCAGACAACTGAAATTTCAGGGAAGCATTCGGACATGAATAAGGAGTAGGGCATTTAGTGCAAGTTGTCACGTTTGTAAATCACTGCCTGCAAAAATTGACCAACCCCAAAAAAGGCTCTCATCTATTTGGGTGAGGTACGAGGTGGGGTTTGCAAAATGGGGGTAATCTGTTTCTGAGTAAGGGAACAATCAGTAGGACTAATTAATGCACCCAAACATTTAACTCGTGATTGACCTTTATGAACCTTAGTGGGTGGGATCACATGAATGGAAACTTGTGAGGGG
This sequence comes from Chiloscyllium punctatum, assembly GCF_047496795.1. Lineage (NCBI taxonomy): Eukaryota > Metazoa > Chordata > Chondrichthyes > Orectolobiformes > Hemiscylliidae > Chiloscyllium > Chiloscyllium punctatum. Next base: position 25,955,683 of record NC_092744.1, on the reverse strand, counting down.
GTAAACAGTGTTCTGCTGGTTATTAACAAAATCAGGTCTCGCAAGGATTGTCTTTTTCAGCCCTAGCATCTTTACACCGTTTTCCCTGATTCCTTAGTCGCCTTTTGTCTGCCCATCTACACTCAGCCTTTAACCTCTTACATAGAACATAGAACATAGAACAATACAGCGCAGTACAGGCCCTTCGGCCCTCGATGTTGCGCCGATCAAAGCCCACCTAACCTACACTAACCCACTATCCTCCATATACCTATCCAATGCCCGCTTAAATACCCATAAAGAGGGAGAGTCCACTACTGCTACTGGCAGGGCATTCCATGATCTTACGACTCGCTGAGTGAAGAACCTACCCCTAACATCAGTCCTATATCTACCCCCCCTTAATTTAAAGCTATGCCCCCTTGTAATAGCTGACTCCATACGCGGAAAAAGGTTCTCACTGTCAACCCTATCTAACCCCCTAATCATCTTGTACACCTCTATCAAATCACCCCTAAACCTTCTTTTCTCCAAAGAAAACAACCCCAAGTGCCTCAGCCTTTCCTCATAGGATCTTCCTACCATACCAGGCAACATCCTGGTAAACTTCCTCTGCACCCGTTCCAGTGCCTCCACATCCTTCCTATAGTATGGCGACCAAAACTGCACACAATATTCCAGAAGCGGCCGCACCAGAGTCTTATACAACTGCAGCATGACCTCAGGACTCCGGAACTCAATTCCTCTACCAATAAAAGCCAGTACGCCATATGCCTTCTTCACTGCACTATTTACCTGGGTGGCAACTTTCAGAGATCTGTGTACATGGACACCAAGATCCCTCTGCTCTTCCACACTACCAAGTAGTCTACCATTAGCCCAGTAATCCATCTTTTTATTACTCTTACCAAAGTGAATCACTTCACACTTAGCTACATTGAACTCCATTTGCCACCTTTCTGCCCAGCTCTGCAGCTTCTCTATATCCCGCTGTAACCTGCCATATCCTTCCTCACTGTCTACAACTCCTCCGACTTTCGTATCATCCGCAAACTTGCTCACCCAACCTTCTAACCCTTCCTCCAGGTCATTTATAAAAATGACAAACAGCAATGGTCCCAAAACAGATCCTTGCGGAACACCACTAGTGACGGCACTCCAAGATGAATCTTTGCCATCAACTACTACCCTCTGTCTTCTTCCAGAGAGCCAATTCCTAATCCAAACCTCCAACTCACCCTCAATGCCATATCTCTGTATTTTCTGCAGTAGCCTACCATGGGGGACCTTATCAAACGCCTTACTAAAATCCATATATACTACATCTACCGCTTTCCCCTCATCTACCTCCTTCGTCACCTTCTCAAAGAATTCAATAAGGTTTGTGAGGCACGACCTGCCCTTCACAAAACCAGTTCCTGGGAGTCCCATCTGCTGCACGTAACTCTATCCCCCTATCACATGCATTATTCCTCCAACTGGCCAGTAAGCCATCTCTCTGTTCACGATCTGCTTTTTCTTGCCATTCTTCAATTGATAATTTCCACTTTTTCCTATAATTTCTCTCTTAAATTAGGCTCATTGCATGTTCACAAATGGCTACATCACAGGTCCTTAGCCTCCTGACCTGCTTCGGGGGTACAGAACAGTCATTCCATATACGGTTGCAACCTGCATACAATAGCACTCACAAGGGCAAGTGTCCCTGTATGTCCTTCAACAACCAAATATTGTGCAACGTCACCCCCACACCTTCAGTGTTCTCACATTTCTGAACTGCATTCCCAAATTCCAATCATCACAAGCTACATGCAAATGAGATGATCGTATCATTTGGAATTAAAGATTAGCTTAAATGTTAAAACAGTCTTTGGAAATTCACACTGGCCAGAAAATGAGACTCCAAACATGATAAATTCAAATCCCAAGAAAAAAAAACAATCTTTAAAACCCAATCTTTTTCAATGAACCTCTCCTGGCAAGTATAGACTTAAATCAGTGTAGAAAGTCCTTGAAAATGCAGAATTTAAACTAATGAAAGACACAAACAGCAGCTTTAAATCACCGTGGATTTCCAACATGCAGACCCAATTCAAAACATTCCCAGATCTCGAATTCTAGGGAATAAGAAAACAAAGATTACATAAGAACACAAGTAACCACCAATGAACAAAGGTACTTTCATCACAGAACACAGAGTTAACAGACCAGTGAATGCAAAAAACTAGCAGCCTGTTGCTCGCTCTGTTTTTCTTTCTATTCGAAGTTTTTTTCCATTGTTCAATGGGATTGCAATTAAAAGTGCTATTAGGTAAAAATAGCTGGTCAGTTCCCTGTGTTCATGTCATCCATTTGCTAATAGAGTCACAGTTTTGGAACCAATTCTATGGAAAGTTTACACTAAACACACAGACCATCACAATAGTTCAAAACTTCAAACTGGACATCCTTTAATTCATATATAACAATTTACCAAGCTGCCCAATTTACACAAAGAATTTACCAAAATATTCAATTTCTCAGAGGCCGGGTAACCTTAGAAACATTTTTCTGATCAGGCATTTTCTCTGAGTTCCACCTTCCTAACTACATCGAGAGATTGTCCCACTGTATTTAATGACTCCTTGCTCTGTCATAAACAAATTTCCACCAGCGATATCAATACTACGGAGTGAGAAATGCACGGAGCCTGATCTCTGTTTACGACGGGAGCAATACAGGATCGCCAATGTCACCCCGCAGCATTCTACAGCAATCTTACAAAAACTCATTGCACGTGAGGGGGCTGGGTAGTTAGTGCGGGCTAGTCAAAAAACGTGAGAGGTTGTGTGAGTGGGTAAACAGCAGTTTCACCCATGAAACCAGAAATTCCCACATGTTCATCAGAGAGGGGAAAATTATAGTCTTTGAATCAATGACAAAGCCAAGGCAGAGTGTATCGCAGGGAATACTTCAATGTGAAGAATTGCTGTGGGCTCGTCAGCATGGTCGAGTGAGAGGACTGGGTAGTTGGTTCGGGTCAGTCAAAATGGGTTCGAGGTGGTGAAGCATATGAGTTTACGATAAGAATCCTGGCCCTGTTTGCAGGGCAATGGACAAGCCCTGGCATAGTGGCCCGCCTTCCCATCTTTAAAACAAACATTACGAGAAAGGGATCTCGGTGGTGAAGTGCAAGGAGTCAGCAAGAAATTATTTGTACTTCACAGGACTGAGCATGAGCCATGATTAAACATAGTTCCTGGGGGTTAAAGTCCTGCCAGACCTGAATGACCCAGTCTGTTTGGTTACTAGCAGCAAGTGAGGGATTGATAACAGAACTGAGTGGATAACTGGCACGGGGTGGTAGCGGGGAGAGGGGCTGTTCATTTGTAGGCTGAAGATAAATATTACGAATTGAGTTATTTAGGTGGGTGTAGGGCGGTTGATCTGATGACGGGTCAATACGAGTTCCAGTGTGTTGTGCGACAGGCTGTGTGGCAGCTGAAGCAGAAGCAGAAGGTAGGGTCAGTGCCGGGGAGGGGGTGGGGATGACAGTCAAAACTTCCTCATCATCTGTATCACTTGAATCAGGAATATTTGGCCTGCCAGATAAACTTGGGGCTCCCCCTTTGATGTGTCCTTATTATCCCGCCCTTCCTGCTGTTTACGTTTTATTGTTTGTTTCACAGCTGCCTTGTCTAAGGTCTGATTTTTCAAATCCCAAAGTGCACACTCAAATTTCAAAGTCTCCCAATCTTTCAATTTGAGTACTTGTCAATATCCTGTTTACGAGCATTATCCCTCCAGCTCACCAATCGTGAGTTCTCATGGCGCCTAATGGATTCCTGCATCCGGTGTGAAAAAATAGATTTTCATTTTGAATGTTCTTATCAACTAAGTGGCCTTTCCAGAATATTTGTAATTTTCTCGATCCCAGGTGCACCCTAGCGGCCAAATGTCTTTACTCAATTTATGTTGCAATGCTGTCGACACACGACGTACGTTATGTTCTAAGGCCTGCCTCACACTACAGCAGACAGCGCTTTGTTATTCCTGGTACGAAAAGCAATCAGAGATACGGGCCCAATCTGAAAAGTAAAAGTCTCTCTGATTTCTGGGGAAAAAAACCTTCAAAGTTTAAACAAAAAAAATCACAAAATACTTAACAAAAAATTCCAGTGCAGACTTCCCGGCCAAACGACAACTGAAAACATTTAGAATTTAGATTTGGAAACCGTCACCTGCTCGTGTCCTCTGCAAGGGATGAGGGGTCACAGCGGTCAGCCAGTTAGACGAAGGTTTCAATGCTTACCTGGCAAGTCCACCTGCCCCTTATCCCTGGGCTGCGGCTGGATTGCTTCTTCAGATCCTGATAGAATTCACCCAGGATATTTGGTTTTCGCTACCTGCGCCAAATGTTGAATCGGATTTTAATTAGTAGGGATCTGTGAGAGCAAACTCAAAACATTAGACAAAGATTCAAAATAACCTTGAACTGACATATGTTCAGCCTTGATTAAAAGAAACACCGCATGCAGTTTTCTTTTGGCTAAAAATCATAAGGGAGGGAGAAACCAAAGGATCCCAGCACACTCCAAGTTATTTGTGACTTTAGAAAGCAAACAATAACATTATATACTTTAGAATATGCTGAGAAATTACAGTTTATCGTGAAATGTATGACAACTTTAGCACTGAACCTATGCCTTATTGGTTTTTCAAAACATTAATCATTTGCGTAATTCCATAACTCTATTTCTGTGTACAGACGTTTTGTTTCAGCTAAAATCTGCAGTTCAAAACATACAAGGAGCCATTAAGCGGATTACCGAAGTTTTATCAAGCTTGTTCCTGCTCCTCGGATGCTGCCTGACCTGCTGTGCATTTCCAGTACCACACTCTTGACTCTGACCTCCAGAATCTGCAATCCTGACTTTCTCATAACAGGTTGAACGCACGGTTACTAAAGCATAGAACATATTGGATTTAATTAATAATGGTTTCAACAACAAATGCATAGTAGCTATATTAACTTTGTGTAGAAAACTGGTTTGATCTCACATAAAACATTGCATCCAATTTGGCACCACAATTTGGAGACAATGTTAAAGGCAATGAAGAAAAGTTTCAGGAGAATTAGTGTAGGGACAGGAGCTTCATTTAATTGAATTGGTAGGAGAAGTGGGACTGCTTTCCTTGGACAAGAGAACATTGAGAGGAAATTTAAGAGAGATATTGAAAATCAGCTTTGAGCAGAGTAATTTGGACAATATAAACAATGAGAAAATGGACAATATTTTCAGATTTTTGATTTCATATTGCCGTCATCATTATTTTGTTTTTTTTAAAGTTTCTGAAAGCTCCTGGTTGCACTGTGTTCTTCTCCCAATACAAATAGTCTCCTTTCCATGGTTAATATCTTTTTAGGAATGTGGTCTGAAACACCTTGGAATGTTTCACTATGTTAAAGACATTATATAAATAGAAGACATTAAATAAATCAACAGAATTAACATTCAAAATAGATAGAAACTGGAAATAAATCATGAATATGTTTTTCAGTCCCTTATTTTTGGAAAAACAAGACACTTGGAGGTTTGCTGAGGAGATTTTCTGCACTAATTTGTTTATGTTGTATTGTTATCAAACGTCTAGGCAAAAATGAGGTAACACTTTGCACTGTACATCAACCCCATGTTTTGCAGCCTGCTCCTGCTCACTGAACCTTGTGCTACTGCTGCAAGCCTCACTGCAGAAAGATCTCAGGTTTTGATTGTGCACCAGGTGGCAACCAAAGATGCTCAGATAAGCAATTGCTGGTAACAACTTTGCAAGCTCATGAGGCTGTTGCCACCAGCAGCTCAGATCATTGGGTAAATATTGTTAACACAACTCAAAAACAAATGAGATTTTCCAATGTCTCAGCTGGGTTTTGGATGATGGTTATGAAGATGAACCAAGAGAGGCAATCACAGATATTTTTTGTTAGACCTGAAGGTAATTTTATCAAAGTAGTTAGTCAACCGAGATTCTTGTCTGTAATTCCTGTACAATGCACAGACTCCAGGACTTTTTGGTAGCCGAAAAAAAAGTGCAGAAAGTATATCTACTTCCTCAAACTAAAGCCCTCAGTTAGTTTTAAGTTTGTTGGACAATGCTGCCTGACATAGTTTAATGATGAAATTGAGGGATGGTACAGTAGAGTAAATGACTGCATATTGGTCGAGAGAATGGAAATGTAGCTAGGATCCTTGGAATCTAATCCACAGGGAATAGGCTGGGGCTTCCACAAGTGACGACCTGAGTGCTGCATGTTGCCTTTCTCGTGAATGGCAGGGTAAGAGTACATTTCTGAGAGGGTTCTGGATGTGCGACAATTTCTCTAATCATCAACAGACAAAAGAACAGAGGAAAAGAAAAATGTGAAAGCTTGACAACTTAAGCTTTAGAATCGAAGGTAGAAATCAAAGCATCAACGATGGAATAAAATAGTCTTTAAATGATTCAATTTCAGGCACCAAGAAGCATCTGAATGAAGAGCAGAAATATGCTTGCATCCAGCTACACACATGGTGAGGGTTGCTCCAGTGACTAGATCCATTTCTGTTAACAGGAATGGAATATTTGATGTGGGCATCAACAGAGCTCAGACTATTGCCATCACAATTTTTTTTAAATATTAGAAAGGTAGAAGGAAGTACACAGTGGATTTAGAAAGGCAAATGGAACGACTGCAGAATCGTCCAGAAGTAGGAGGAATTCAAGAGCATGTCGAATATGCTGTTACACATGAGCTAGAGCAAGTTGCATTGAATGTAAATTCACTCAGAGTACACAATCGATAAGGTGGGTAACCTTGAACACATATTTTGACCATGCAGAGGCTATAGCTGTGGCCTGTTCTCAAGCTGTAAGGTGTGAAACTTAGTTTTCCTGCCTGGAACATTTTGTTTGGAAAATAAGGAAGAAAGTATTAGTTAGACTATCAAAGTTGATTAAATAAATCAATGTTAGACAGGACATAGAAGATTTAGCAGAGCATCCAAAAATAAAGTCCAACTGTATTGTATTAAATAATAATAGAGATAATAATGCACATAGGGTAAACTACACAGACCAATAAACAGTGTGAGAGAGATTGAGGAACACCTTTTCTGTTAATTAAAATAAATGTCCAGAACTAGAACAGAGTGACAATGGGAGACTACAACTATCCTAATTCAAACTAGGACATTAAAAGTTTAAAGAACATTGAATAATGGAATTAGTGTAATGTACACTAGAGACATTTATTGTTCAGTGTGTTTCCCTCCTGATGAGGAGAAAGGAATATTGAATCAAAAATGGCTGCAGACATTCCTTGTCTTCTCTGTTCTAAAGTATTGCCCCTTCACATTGAGGCTGTGCCCCATGTTCCAGTCTCTTCTGTTAGTAGCAACTTCATCTCCACATCCACTGTATCCAGGCCTATCACTATTGTATAAGTTTCAATCAGATCACCTCTGATCCTTCTAAAGTCCATGAAGTGCTGGTCCAGATACCTCAGCTGCTTCTCATCTGTAAAGCCCTTCACAGAGGCACTTTTTTAATCCTAGTCTGGACCGCCTCCATTGTTAGCATACTCTCCCTTGGATATGGGGCTCAAACCTGCTCACAATATTACAATGCAGTCTGACCTGAGCCTTATGTGGCTTCAGCAGAATATCTCTGCTCTTGTATTCTCGTCCTCTTGAAAGAATTCTACCTTTGCATTTGCCTTCCTAACTGCCAGTTGAACCTGCATGTTAACTTGAATAGAATCCGGAGCTCTGACTCCCATGTGTCTTTGTTTAGTTCCTGCCTTGCCACTTCCTCAAATTCACCTATCTCACCAGCTATCTTTGTGTCATCTGTAAACTTAGCAACAATGCACTTAGACAGTTTGTCCAGATTGTTAATATATAATGTGAATAGTTGTGAGCCCAACTTGGACTCTTGCAGAACACCACAAGTTACCTGAAAAATGCACATTTGTCCCTGCTCTATCTTTTGTCAGTCAGCCAATCCACTATCCTTCCCAACTGCTTGCCTCAAATACAATGGGTTCTGAGCTGATTTGGCAGCCTCCTCGGCGGCATGACTTCTATTTGATTAAGCCGTGCTGACTCAACACTATTTACCATGCAATTCCAAGAGCACTGCAATTGCACCCCTAATAATCTATTTAAAATCTTACCAAAGACGAAGACTAACAGGCATATAGTTTCCTGTCTTCTAACTCTCTTCCTTCTTAAACAGGCATGTTAAATTAACTCCCTCCTTTCTTAAGCAGACATATTAAATTAGCCATTTTCAAGTCATCTGAGACCCTTCCTGACACAAATGAGTCATGGAAGATCACCAGCAATTTCTTTATATACTCCTCAGCTATCTCCTTCAGAACTCTGGACCATGGTCCATCTGATCAGGTATTTTATCCACCTTCAGACCCTTTAACTTCTCCAGCTTCTTCTCCTTATCAATGGCCACTGCACTCACTTCTGCCTCTGATTCTATTAAAGTTCTGCAATTCTACTTGTGTCTTCTACTGTGAAAACTCATGCAAAGGACATATATTGTTCCTCTGGTATTTCATCGTTCCCAGTTACTGCTTCTCCAGTTTCACTTTCCAGTGATTCAATGTTCACTCTTTCCTCTTTCTTATCTTTTGATATTTAAAATAAACTCTTGCAATCTTTTTTATATTGCTAGCTAGCTTACCATCAACTTTCATCATTGCCCTCCTTATTACTTTTTTAGTTATCTTCTGTTAGCACTGCTGCTTCACAGCAGCAGGGACCCAGGTTCAATTCCTGTCTTGAGCGATTGTGCAAACTTCACACAAACATTCTCCCCGTGTCTACTTGGGTTTCCTCCAGGTCCTCCGGTTTCCTCCCACTGTCCAAAGACGTGCAGATCAGGTAGGTTGGTCATGCTAAATTGCCCATAGTGTTAGGTGCATTAGATTAGATTAGATTAGATTCCCTCCAGTGTGGAAACAGGCCCTTCGGCCCAACAAGTTCACACCAACCCTCCGAAGAGCAACCCACCCAGATCCATTTACTCCTGACTAATGTACCTAAAACTATGGACAATTTAGCATGGCCAATTCACCTAGTCAGAGATCAATATAGGGGAGGGGAATATGTCTGGGTGGGTTACTCTTTGGAGGGTCAGTGTGGACTTGATGGGCCAAATGGCCTGTTTTGATACTGTGAGGAATCTAACCTCTGCTGTTTTTAAAGACTCTCAATCCTCTGGTTTCACACTATTGTCCACCCATTATGTGTTTTCTTTTGTTTTTATGCTGTCCTGAGTTCCCTTGTCAGCCATGGTTGCCACATTCTCCTCTCAGCATGTTTCTTCTTCCTTGGGATGAATTTCTGGTATGTCTTCCAAGTTACCCCCAGAAATGTCTGCCATTTTTGTTCACTGTCCTCTCTGCTAGGCGTTCCTTCCAATCAACTCTGGTCAGCTCCTCCTTCATGTCTTTGAAGCTATTTTTTCTCAGTTGAGATACTGTTACATCCAATTCCAACCTCTCACTATCAAACTGCAGGGTGAAAGCAATTATATTATGGTCTCTGCCACCTACAGGCTCCACTGGAACCTTTTCAGACTTGGTGCATTTTTGAATATCATAATCAATGCATCCTCTAACTTTGCTCCAGTTCCTTTAAGATCCTCAAATGTAAGTCGTCAGGCCCTGGGCACCTGTCTGCCTTCAATTCAAATAGTTTCCCACTATATGGTGATAACTTGCTGGTTTTCCACAATTTATGCATTTCCTATTGCTAAGTGAATGGGTTCCACCATGAAAAGTGTGGCAAAGTATTGTGTTCCTTCCTATAAACTCTCCCATTTTGTTCTCTCAGGGACAAACATTCATTTCAGATACTCTCCGCCTTTTTAATATAATTACAAAAGCTTTTGCTATGCATCATTATATTTTACACTCGTCTTAATTCATGATTAACTCTTTTTGTTACTCTTTTAGGAACACTTTGTTGGCCTTTAAAAGTTTCCCAATCATCTAGCCTGTCACTGACTGCTGCAGTATTTTACAACTTAAATTGTTTTCACTGATATTATGTTTTAATTTCTTGCTAAGTAATGCATGTTTTTTTTCTCCCTTTACCATCTTTGATCCTCTTTGCAATACATTTCAGTTAGGAGGAATTGAATATCTCTGGAAATGTTTGCAACTTTTCATCAATGGTCCTAATTTTTAGTTTTTCTGTGCAGCCAATTGTGCAAGGTCTGTTCTCGTTCTTATTTAATCAAGTTTGTGTGACACCAGATTGCATATGTGGGGCTCAAAGTGAATCTGAAATTCCACCATGTTGTGATCTCAAGAGGATCATTTACAATGAGATCATTAATTAAAATCATCTCATACACAACACTAGATCAGAAATACTCTGCTTCCAGTTGGTTCAACAACGTATTGCTCCAAGAAATAACGTCTAATAAGAAATAGGAACAAGAATAGGCTGTTCTGCACATCGAGTCTGTTTTACCATTCAAGAGGATTGTGGCTGATCCAACACTCCTCCTGTACCACTTGCCTACCCTTTCTCTAAAAACCTTGATTCCCTTAGTAATCAAGAATCGATTGATCTCAGTGACAAATATGCACAATGACTCTACCTCCACAGATCTCTATGTCAAAGAATTCCAAAGACTCTCAATCCTCTGAGAGGTGAAATTCCTCCTCATATCAGTCTCAAAGTGCCACTTCTTATGCCATCTCGCCATAGATTCTCCCATGGGAGAAACATCCTCTCAGCATTTACAACATCAAGTTCATGAAGAATCCTATATAATTCAACTACATCAAGTGAATACAATTAATGAATTCTCTGTCAAGTTTTTCCTTGGCTGTTTGACTAATCCAAACGAGATGTACATTGAAATTATTTTTGTCTTCCTTAGCTCCAAGCTCCTGGTATTTCTTGCTTTGTGCCCTGCTGTTAAAGGCAAGTTTAGATAATCTGTAGATTACTCACAGAAGGGATTTCTTTCCGTAATGTTCAGCTGAAATGCCTGAACTGGTTCTTTCAGGTTAGATTACATTACAGTGTGGAAACAGGCCCTTCGGTCCAACAAGTCCACAATGACCCACAATCCATCCATCCTCTGGTTTTTTGTGGGCGGCATGGTGGCACAGTGGGTTTCCTCCAGGTGCTCCGGTTAACTCCCCAGTCCAAAGATGTGCAGGTTAGGTGAATTGGCCATGCTAAATTGCCCGTAGTGTTAGGTTAGGGGTATGGGTGGGTTGCGGGTCGGTGTGGACTTGTTGGGCCGAAGGGCCTGTTTCCACAATGTCATGTAATCTGATCAAAATGAATGCAAGAAGACATGTGTGCTCCAATGTAATACAAGTTTATTAGTTTAAATTACTTAATTCATTCCAACCTAAATATATTATTACCTGTTAATATTTCAATATATTGGAAGTAATTATTCGCTTAAACTATTTGGATATATTCAAACATCTGCTTCTCACATCCTTTCACCTGCTGGGGACCTCTCAACAAAGGCTTGCACTTGGAGCACAATCTAAATTTCCATAGCACTGGTGGCAAAACCAAACTGATGGAGAAGTCCAATGTATTGTGAATAGTCCCCAATATTAACAGCATGTTGATTTGATGTTGTATGCTGAATTGCCCCTTCTGCATATTTTTCCTAATCATTCCTCTGTGCTTGGTCAAAAGCAAGTCATGGTATCACTGCAAAACAGCTTATTCTCACAAATGGGCCATTTTATTGAAAAAGGTCCTGTTCTCACATACTTATCCACTCTCCAGCAATTGTTTATTGCCACGTCCAATTAACACTTAATGATCTGGTGTGGAGGTGCCATTTTTGGTATCAGTCACTTGCCATTTCTATATTTCCTCATTCTCGTTCTACTACTTGATCTCCAAAGTCAGTACCATTTCTCACTTGCAGCACTGATCTGTTCTTTTGCAAAGCACTTTTTCTTTCCATAACCAATACTCTTCAAACATTCCAGTAGATTCCCCCAGACTCTGGAACTGCTTGGACGCCATTAGCCTGCGGCTGGTTCAGCTACCATCCCCACAGTGATCGATGACATCACTTCTGCCCCCATAGTGGCCACGTGCACAGCCACTTCCACCCCTCACAATTCCTCATGCACCACACGTGACATCACTTCCGCTCCTCACATCATCGCTGATGTCACACGCTCAGTGACTTCCGCCCCTCCTACTGCTGTGGTGGCCACCACTTCCACCCCACCAATGCCACTCACCTGCATTCTGCTGACATACCCCCGCAGATCCCACTGTCACCATCCCCGCGCCCCCGAACCCGGAGGAGAACACCACCCCTGCTCATGAGTCCACCCCCATTCCACCACCACCACACCCACTCCAGTCACAAGCTCCACCCTCACTCCCAGCTCCACACCCACACCGGCTCCCAGCTTCCAGCCCTGCCGAGTTTTCACCATCCCTCCTGACCTCCCCCTCACTGAGGACAAATGATTAGTCCTCAGCAAAGAACTCACTTTCATCCCCCTCCGCCCACACATCTATGAATTTAATACACACCGTGACATCGAACACTTCTTCCTCCGCATCCATGCTTACTTTTGCAATCAGGGCTCCTGCCCACTTTCTGAGGACCCTTTACCTGCCTCCAACACACTCCATCCACCTGGATACCCCGCGCTGGCTTATTACCCACCTTCGAACCTCTTCATTTCCAACTGCCGCCGGAACATTAACTGCCCCAACCTGTCTACACCCCTCCCCCACTCCAACCTCTCACCCTCACAACACTCAGCCCTCCACTCCCTCTGCTCCAATCCTGACCTCACCATCAAGCCAGCGGACAAAGGGGGTGCAGTGGTAGTCTGACACACTGACCTCTACACCACTGAAGCCAGATGCCAACTCAAAGACACCTCCTACTACTGCCCCCTCGACCATGACCCCACTCCCCATCACCAAAACATCATCTCCCAGATCAAACAGGACCTCATCACCTCAGGAGATCTCCCACCCACAGCTTCCAACTTCATAGTCCAGGAACTCCACACTGCCCGGTTCTACCTCCTTCCCAAGATCCACTAGCCTGACCATACCGGTTGATGCAATGTCTCAACATGCTCCTGCTGCACTGAACTCATCTCTCCCTACCTTGACACTGTCCTATCCCCCCTAGTCTAGGAACTCCCCACATCTGTTCAAGACACCACCCATGCCCTCCACCTCCTCCAAGACTTCCGTTTCTCAGGCCCCCACGCCTCATCTTCATCCAATCCCTCTACACCTCCATCCGCCATGACCAGGGCCTCCAAGCCCTCCATTTCTTCCTCTCCCGACGTCCCCAACAGTACCCTTTCACCGACACTCTTATTCGTTTGGCTGAACTGGTCCTCAAGGAGAAAGTGAGGACTGCAGATGCTGGAGATCAGAGCTGAAAATGTATTGCTGGAAAAGCGCAGCAGGTCAGACAGCATCCAAGGAACAGGTGAATCGACGTTTTGGGCAGTCCTGAAGAATGGCTTATGCCCGAAACGTCGATTCTCCTGTTTCTTGGATGCTGCCTGACCTGCTGCGCTTTTCCAGCAACACATTTCCAGCTCTGAACTGGTCCTCACCCTTAACAATGTCTCCTTCGAATCCTCCCACTTCCTCCAGACTAAAGGGGTAGCCATGGGCACCTGTATGGGCCCCAGCTATGCCTGTCTCTTTGTTGGCTACGTAGAACAGTCCATCTTCCATAGTTACACGAGCACCACTCCCCACCTCTTCCTCTGTTACATTGATGATTGCATTGGCGCCACCTCATGCTCCTACGAGGAGGTTGAGCAATTCATAAACTTCACCAACACATTCCACCCTGACCTTAAATTTACCTGGACCATCTCTGACACCTCCCTCCCCTTCCTAGACCTCTCCCTCTCTGTTAATGATGATTGACTTGACACCGACATTCTTTACAAATCCACCAACTCCCACAATTACCTGGTTTACACCTCTTCCCACCCTACCTCCTGCAAAAATGTCATCCCATATTCCCAATTCCTTCACCTTTGCCGTGTCTGCTCACAGGAGGACCAGTTCCATCATAGAACACACCAGATGGCCTCCTTCTTTAGAGACCGCAATTTCCCTTCCCACGTGGTTAAAGTTGCCCTTCAATGCATCCCGTCCACATCCCACACCTCCGCCCTCAGACCCCACCCCTCCAACCATAACAAGGACAGAACCGCCCTGGTGCTCACCTTCCACTCTACCAACTTTTGCATAAATCAAATCATCCAACGACATTTCCGCCACCTGCAAATGGACCCCACCACCAGGAATATATTTCCCGTCCCACCCCTTTCCGCTTTCCGCAAAGACCATTCCCTCCATGACAATCCTGGTCAGGTCCACGCTCCCCCCAACAACCCACCCTCCAGTCCTGGCACCTTGCCCCTGCCACCGCAGGAATTGCAAAACCTGTGCCCACACCTCCTCCCTCACCTCCATCCAAGGCCCCAAAGGAGCCTTCCACATCCATCAAAGTTTTACCTGCACATCCACCAATATCATTTATTGTATCCTTTGCTCCCAATGTGGTCTCCTCTACATTGCGGAGACTGGATGCCTCCAAGCAGACACTTTAGGAAACATCTCCAGGACACCCGCACCAATCAACCACATCGCCCTGTGACCCAACATTTCAACTCCCCCTCCCACTCAGCTGGGGACATGGAGGTTCTGGGCCTCCTTCTCCGCTGCTCTCTCACCACCTGACGCCTAGAGGAAGAATGCCTCATTTTCCACCTCGGAACACTTCGACCCCAGGGCACCAATGTGGACTTCACCAGTTTCCTCATTTCCCCTTCCCCCACCTCACCCCAGTTCCAAACTTCTAGCTCAGCACTGCCCTCATGACTTGTCCTACCTGCTTATCTTCCTTTCCACCCATCCACTCCACCCTCCTCTCTGATCTATCACCTTCATCCCCACCACCATTAACCCATTGTACTCTTTGCTACCCTCCCCCACCCTCCTCTCTGACCTATCACCTCCATCCCCACCCCCATCCACCTATTGTACTCTATGCTACTTTCTCCCCACCTCCACACTCCTCTCATTTATCTCTCCCTGCAGGCACTCGGCCTCTATTCCTGATGAAGGGCTTTTGCCCGAAACGTCAATTTTCCTGCTCCTCGGATGCTGCCTGACCTGCTGTGCTTTTCCAGCACCACTCTAAACCAGAATCTGGTTTACAGCATCTACAGTCTTTGTCTTTCCCTATTTCTTTACTAACAAAGCTACACTACTCCTTTTTCTCTCTGTCTCTCCTTCAGATGCAATGAGTACCCTCAGTTATTCAACTCCCAGTTAGGTTCTCTGTGTAATCATGTCTCATTTTGCACTGTTAACTCACTAATTTTGTTCTGAATGCTCTGCACATTCAGATACAACAGTTTGTCCTTCTATCAATTTTCCCAATACTTGTATGATTCTTTGGTATCGCTTGATGTTCACACGTTCTGTCTCTTCCTTTCATCTTCTGGTAACGATCAGCTTCATCACTAACTTACAATTCTACCTTCTCTTTACAGTTTGATTTTCTCATTAAAAATTCCATGCCACTGAACCTTTCCCCCATTATTTGAAGACTAATTTTCAGCCAGACTAATTTAAACGATGAACCAGAACTCTGTGCCAAACAGGACACCAGGCATTGTAGCCAATCACCATGCTAAAGGGCATATAATTTGAACAGATCCAACAATTCAAAACTGGGCATTCATGTGGCAATGCCAGTGATTATCAGCAGCTGAATTGTACTCCAGCACAATCTGCAACCTCATGACCCACATATCCCCCAATGTACCCTTACCATCAAGTCAGGGGAACAACCCTACTTTAATGGAGTGTTCATGAGGAATTGCCAGGAGCAGAACCATGCAGACCTAAAAAGGTGTCATTATCTGGTGAAGCAACCGAAAAGGACTACTTCCATGCTAAACAGCATAAGTAGCAAGTGGTAGACAGATAAAGGATCCCACAACCAATGGATCAGATTTAAGCTCTGCACTCCTGTTACATTCAATTGTGAATGGTGATGGACAGCTAAGCAACTCAAAGCAGCAGGAAGCCACACAAATATCCATATCCTCAATGATGGAAGAGCACAATACATAATTGCAAAGGATAAGGCTGAAGCAGTTGCAGCAATCTTCAGCCAGAAGTGCTGAGTAGAGGATCCATCTCAGGCTCCTCCAGTGGTCCCTAGTCTTTAGCCAATTCTTTTTACTCCAAGTGATATTAAGAAATGGCTGAAAACACTGGTTGCTACAAAAACTATAGACCCTAACAACATTTCAATAATGGTACTGAAGACTTTTACTCCAGAATTTGCTGCTCCCCTAACCAAGCTCTTCCAGTACAGCTACAGCACTGGCATCCATTTGATAATGTGGAAACTTGACCAGATATGACCTATACACAAAAAGCAGAATGAATCCAACTTGGCCCATTACTGCCCCATCAGTCTACTCTCAGTCATCAGTAAAGTGATGGAACCTGTCATCAACAGTGCTATCACACAGCACCTGCTCAGCAATAGCCTGCTCAGTGATGCCTAGTTTGGGTCCTGCCTGAGGCACTCAGCTCCTGACATCATTATAGCTGTCATTCAAACATGGACAAAAAAACCAAATACCAGGTATGAAGTGTGGATCACAGCTCACGATATCAAGGCTGCCTATGACCAACTGTGGTGTCAAAAAGGCCAAGAAAAATTGGAATCAATGAACATCAAGGGACAAGTTCTCCACTGGTTGGAGTTGTACCTGGCACATTGGAAGATGGTTGAAATTGTTGGAGGTGATTCATCTCACTTCAGAATATCTAAGCAGCAGTTCCTCAGGGTAGTATCCTTGGCACAACCACCTTCAGCTACTTCATCAAAGTCAAGCACTATTTGTGACTCATCAGATACTGAAGCAATCCAAGTTCATTTGCAGTAAGATCTTTACAACATCTAGGCTTCGGCTGCCAAGAGGGAAGTAACATTTGCACCACAAATGTGAGTCAATGACCATCTTCCAGTAAGAGTCATTATTACTACGATCCCTCGACATTCAATGGTGGTATCATCACATGAATTCCCCACTGTCAATGTACATGGGGTTATCAATAACCAGAAATTTAGCTGGACATGCCACATAAACACAATGGCTACAAAATAACGTCACAGGCTAGGAATACTGCAGCAAGTAAATCACCTCCTGACTCCCCAAAGACTATCCATTATCGACAAGATAGAGGTCAGGAGTGTAATGGAATACTTCCCACCAGCCTGAAATGAGGGCATCTCCAATAACACTCAAGACGTTTGGCATAATTCAATATAAAGCAGTGCATTTAATTGCCACCACATTTACAAGCATCCACTCACTGCACCATCTAGTCTCAGCCAACAGCAGTGTAATATCTACGGCAGAAATTCGCCGACTGTCCTCAGAAGATCTACCAAACCCACAATCGCTTCCGTCTGGCAGGACAAGTGCAGCAGTTACAAAACAGCACCATTCCATGCAAGTTCCCCTCTAAGCCACTCACAATTCTGAGTTGGAAATATATTGCTGTTCTTTGAGTGTCGTTGGTTCAAAGTCCTGGAATTATGTTCCCAAAGACATTGTGGGTCAAACTAGTGCGCATGGATCGCAATGGTTTCAGTCTGCAGCTCTCCGCCATTTGTCAAGTGCCAGGAGGGACAGGTTATACATACAGGCCAGGTTACATGGATAAATAAAAATAAAACTGAAAGGACAATTTCTCCCTGTTCGTTCGTTCGTTCTTTCTGTAATGTCATAATAATTTGCAGTTTGTAGCGCAGTGGACTGGGACATATCATACATCACCAGTACGTTATTATGCCTCTCGTTATTATGTATCTTTTCGGTATATAACTGTATGCAATACTTAGAACTCTCTACAAACCCAAGAAAGTTGCAGAGGGTGTGGATGAAGTGCAACATTATTAAGTCCAATCTTCAGAATTTTTTTCTGAATTTGAACTCGAATCAAAAGCTGATCGACTACGTTGAGGTCACAGAACTTCCTCCCTCAACGACATTACTACAGTTTTACCAAAATTGGCAATTACATCGGTTATTGCAAATCTATGCAGCTAAAAAGAGAAGACGCGATATCATTGGCAGATTTGGATTTCACTGTCAATTTCCTTTAAATAACTAGAACCACTCGTACATCTTTGATCAGGTTTTCCTTCATATCACTTGAACACAGTCGCCGTGAAATGCATCGCTTGGGGTTTTTTGTTCTGATTCTGCACGTTTCAATGGGTAAGTAGATTACAACAATTTATTCAAACGTTGGAAATTATGGTTTTTACTACGTTCCAATCCATCACCATTTATTCAATTAACGCTCATTTTCTTTCAAACTCTTCATTGTTTTTGTGAAATCTTGGAATATTAATTGTGATCATTTTCAAGAAAGAAACGTGGAGCAGAGAGATGTCAATTCTCACGTTAAAAAAACTGTATGTTTCCGCATTAAGAGGCTTTGGCGCTCTAATTAGACCATGACATCTGCAGGATCTTCTCTCTCAATTTGCTGCAGATTTGCATTAACCATTTATGCTCATCATTCCTCTGTTTTCTTGGATTAGCGACGGCGTGCCTTCACCCGCCTTAAACCGATTCTGGTTAAACGCTCAAGACGTCAAAACGACCAATGGATCTGGGGTTAGGGATGGTGACCTTGTGGTCAGGTATTTTCTGTGAAATAAAATACCAGAATAACACCAGACCACGCCGGAATCATTACGCACGTGGGATGATTAAATAATATTCTCGCGATTTGTTTTCTGCAGTGATGGCCTTTGATATTTTGTTCAGTTGCAAAACTTTTTTTTCTCCCGATATCCTACTTGTCCATCCATCGTGCGAAAGGATTCCAGAAACTCTCCAGCTGATAAGGAATTAAGCAGGTATCTGTCCTAGATGGACTGCAGCCATTGTCTTAAAGAAAGACAAATTTCTGCAGAACAGAATGTTTCCACCTGAGCGAATGGTCAGTTAACTAACCCTAATTATTCATAATTCATTATAAGTTGAGACACCATTTAGTGACTTAAATCAACCTAATATTGTAGGTATTGGCTTCAGTGGTTATTCATGAATAAACTAATTTCAAAATAACAATTTAAAATATTGCACTTTCCTGTTATTGTGGCTGAAGCTTTAAGGATTCGTTTAGGATCTTTAAGTTATTATTACAGGTTAGCGAGGATAACGAACAAATATGAATGGAATTACTTATCTGGAAAGATGGTAGAAAAGGTTCAAACTTGTGTTTTTAACGAAATCCCAATTTGGAAAATTATTTAATTGTCTGTTTTGCCAACAACAAACAAGAAACTTTCCAATCAGATAAAATTGAATTCAATGAGATGTTAGGTTCAGCGAAGCGTTAATTTTCTCTCCTCTTAGGTTTCCTCCAGAAAATGAGACTTTAAATAGAACGATGAAGTTCAGAAATTTGAATCAATACTTTGGCAGTTTCCGTTGGGAAGTTTTGTTTTATTATTGTCTCCTGCGAGTTTCCGTCAGATGTTTCTCACTGCACTTTACTATTCCCGGATTATTGTGCTATGTCACTTTGAGTCCTGCTGACATCGACAGCAGCTAAATTGTCATTATCTACCGTTTCAACAACACCCATAACATACCTGACAAGTGTGACCACATGACAGTAAAATTTCCCGAAATTTACAACTATTTCATCAGTGTAATATCAGCAATGCTTTACAATATTTTGGAAGAAGGCGGAGTAATATCCAAAATCTAATTTCATACAATAATTAGACCATGACATCTGCAGGATCTTCTCTCTCAGTTTGCTGCTGATTTGCATTAACCATTTGTGCTTATCATTCCTCTGTTTTCTTGGATTAGCGACGGCGTGCCTGCACCCGCCTTAAACCTATTCTGGTTAGACACTCAAGACGTCAAAAAGTCCAATGGATCTGGGGTTAGGGATGGTGACTTTGTGGTCAGATATTTTCTGTGAAATAAAATACCAGAAGACAGGGAGGCGAATAGGTAGATTCTTAATTCGTGAGGGGATCACGAGTTGGCAGGAGAAGACAGGGGATGGGTTTGCCAAACATATCAGTCATGATCTAATGGCGCAGCAGATTCGATGGGCCGCATGGCCTAATTCTGTACTATACCGTCTTATGGTCTTATGGATTAACCACCTTTCGACATTTCATGCCGCCAAGATAATAAAGCAGTTGTTCTCCAGAGATTCTCAGTTCCAGGGAGATCAGTTTTAATTGTCCAAATGGACAAGAATGACACCACCAGTATTTTCTTTGATGGAAAGTAGAATTCCTACATTAGTACAACAATGGCTTGCCGAATACCAGGAGACAACAATCCCTCAATCCGGTCTCTGGCTATTCGTCTTCTTGTTAAAATTGATTTGGACCAGGGTGTACAAAGTTAAAAATCACACAACACCAAGTGATAGTCCAACAGGTTTAATTGGAATCACTAGCTTTCAGAGCGCTGCTCCTTCATCAAGTGGTTGTGGAGTCAACAACCACCTGATTAAGGAGCGGCGCTCCGAAAGCTAGTGCTTCCAATTAAACCTGTCGGACTATCTCCTGGTGTTGTGTGATTTTTAACCCTGTTAAAATTGACGCTTCCTTCAGTGTGACAGCAGCCTCTCCGCTCGATCTCACTGAGGCAGCTCGCGACCACTTAAGCAGCTCAGCGAGATCATCGATTCCCGGTCCAACTGAGGGCTGGTAAAATTGGGATAGTTCACTGATATCAAAGAAAATTACTGCGGACGCTGGAATCTGAAACCAAAAGAGAAAATGCTGGAAAATCTCAGCAGATCTGGCAGCATCTGTAAGGAGGGAAAAGAGCTGACGTTTCGAGTCCAAATGACCCTTTGACAAAACTCGAAACGTCAACTCTTTTCCCTCCTTACAGATGCTGCCAGAATCTGCTGAGATTTTCCAGCATTTTCTCTTTAAGTTCACTGATTGTGAAACTTGAAAGGGTTCAGAAAAGAGTTACAAGGATGTTGTCAGGGTTGGAGGATCTGAGCTACAAGGAGAGGCTGAACAGGCTGGGGTTGTTTTCCCTGGAGCGTTGGAGGCTGATGGGTGACCTTATAGAGGTTTACAAAATTATGAGGGGCATGGATAGGATAAATGGACAAAGTCTTTTCCCTGGGGTCAGGGAGTCCAGAACTAGAGGGCATAGGTTTAGGGTGAGAGGGGAAAGATATAAAAGAGACCTGAGGGGCAACTTTTTCACGCAGAGGGTGGTACGTGTATGGAATAAGCTGCCAGAGGATGTAGTGGAGGCTGGTACAAGTGCAACATTTAAGAGGCATCTGGATGGGTATATGAATAGGAAGGGTTTGGAGGGATATGGGCTGGGTGCTGGCAGGTAGGACTAGATTGGGTTGGGATATCTGGTGGCATGGACTGGTTGGACCGAAGGGTCTGTTTCCATGTTGTACATCTCTATGACTCGAAATGTTCATTGCGCAACCGGCTTTCACACAAATCACCCCTTAAACGATATCTCAGACTCTATCAGTTCGTTCAAGGTTTATTCCGAACAGATAACGAGTCTTGTTGCTCACTCTCCACAGTGAACACTGAAGGAAGCACTCAGTTTAAGGCTGTTTCACGAGAGACTGGGAAATAACTTGATTTAAGGCGGGTTGGGAGCAGTCTCCAGCTAACATGCTCTCACAGACCCCAAAACATGATTTCTGAGAGTTCGTGCTGGCTCCTACACCATTCAAATGACATTAGTTTCCTCAAATATATTTTAAAATGTCATTGATTGTAATTTAATGTGATAAATTTTTTAAAAGTTGCAGTTGTAAAGTGCGTTGAATATTTATCTGTCAGAAAGTATTCAAGTTTCGAATTGAACATGAATCTTAGATGAAGAGTTCCCGAGTGATTCTCGCACGAGGAAATGGACATTTTAGATCATCTTTCCAATTCTGTTTCCATTGTGATTTTGAAAGCACTGCCCGTTAACGTGACAAATACAAGCTGAATGGCACTTTTCAAGAAGGTTAAGGTGAGTACTTGAGAGAGAAATTAGTGAGATACGGCGAACGGAGACAGACTGGGATGAACTGAATGCTCTTCAAAGGAGCCGCTGCAGATTTAACGCATCGAATGGCTTTCTCCTGCGTTTTAGTATTAAAGATTTCTGGAATCTGTGCAAGAACCTAAAATACTACGTCTCAAATACCTCAATGTTGGAAATTCATTCCGAATTGGAGCAACTGAATCAATCAGTTATGCAGTGGAAAATATTCTGTGGAGAATGAGAGAATAAGGAAGTGATGCATCTGCTTTTCTAAGTGCGGTTGAGAGATTTAAAACTCAGAATTTCGGTCTCTTGTGGCGCAATGGTAATGATTTAGACATTAGGTTTAGATTTTATTGTCACTTGTACTCAATTACAGAAGTACGGGAATACAGTGAAAAGTGGGCCATGTGGCCATAGAGGCGCCATCTTAGGTACCAAGGTCCAAGGGTTAAGAGAGTTAAACATTTAAGCATTACTTCATAGAATAAGTAGACAAATAAAGAATAGTTAACAGTAAAGTCCCTATCCCTCCTTTCCCACAAAGCCTTCTCTGGTGGCAGGAATCAATCTTAGCCGATGTAGTCTCTCTTCACAGCTTAATCACTTCAGCCCAGGCACTATCCTGGGGGAACTTCCTCTGCAAACTCTCTACAGCAAGCACATTATTCCTGTATTTATCTCTACAGAATACTCCAGTTATGACCTGAACAACATCTTATGTGATTCCATCATAACCAACCTGCTCTTATATTTCATGCGGTGACTGATAAAGGCAATTACATATGCCCTCTTAACCACCTTATCCACTGGACTTGCACAGTGGAATCCTCATATTTCCTCGGGCTCAACCATCATCATTTACAAACTAGTCTTGTTAGTTGAGCAAGAATGCATCACTTCATGCTTTTCCAGATTAAATTTCATTTGGAACTAGTCCATAAACACCTGACCAGCCCATTTGAATAATGCATGAGTCTTCACTTTTCCTTCTTGCCACTAATTTTATATCATTGGTAAATTTATTAATCTGACCACCTATAGTTATGTCCATATCAGAAATGTATATACTACAAATAGCAATGGATCCAACATCAAATCCTACAGTTTACTTGTAGACATAGGCTGTTATTCACAAAAACAACCTCTGACTATCACTTTCTGCCTTCTGCCCCAAGCCATTTTTGACACAAATTGCCTTAGATCCTAATGGCTATTACATTCTTCCAAATGACACTTTGTCAATATCTTTACTGAAGTGCATGTAGATTACTTCAACTGTATTGCACTCAACTGCACACTCATCACCTCCTCAATCAAAACTGTCAGATGTGATCTCCCCCAGATAAAGCCATGATGATTATCCCTGTGTACTCCTTACCAATGAAGTGAAGAACAATTCTGGCCCTAAGATTTTATTTTCCAAATGCTTACTTGCCAATAATGTTAGACTCATTGGTTCATATTTTTCTACTACCCTTTGGTTACCAAACTGGCACTTGTTCAGTTCACAGACTCCCCTGCTGTGGCCAGAGAGGATTTGAAAGTTCATATTGGGGTCCCTGCAAACTCATTTCTTGTCTCCCACAGAAGCCTGGAATAATGAAGTCTGGCAATGTATCCAGTTTTGAAAATCACACAAAACCAGGTTACAGTACAACAGGTTTATTTGGAAGTACCAGCTTTCAGAGCGCTGCTCTTTCATCAGGTGATGCTGATGAAGGAGCAGTGCTCTGAAAGCTAGTGCTTCCAAATGAACCTGTTGGACAATAACCTGGTGTTGAGTGATTTTTAACTTTGTACACCCCAGTCCAACACCGGCATCTCCAAATCATGACTATCCAGTTTTGAGTCTGCTAAAGTTTCTCACACTACCTTTCAAGGGTCATTTATTTAATCTTATCATCGCACTCCTCGTTGATTTTTATATGCACATTATGCCCCACTTTTGCAGATACAGATGCAAAGTTTTCATTTAAAATCTTACCTATGCCTTCTGATTTCGGACACAGTAAGCCACTTTGATTCATGTTATCCCCGAAGATAATTAAAATATGCCTTGGATTATCTCATATTTTATTTGCCATCACTTTGTTTCCAGTGAAAAGCAAAACGTTAAGGAAATTTGGAACAAGCATCGGAAGTGCTGAAACTATTCAATAGGTTGGAGTATGTGAAGAGAAAATTTGAGTTCTGAACAAGTCACGTTGAACTTGGAATATTAATTCTGTTTCTCTCTTCCCAAATAATGAGCTTCTCAAACAGTTTTTATGTTTTCTTTTGCCTTAAGCACCCCCCTCACACATTACTATTTTATTTTTTAAGCAGCTCGTGCACTTTCTGTGTGGCCCCAGGACTTAGAGGTTTTTATCAGAGTTTATACAATGCAATGACTGTTGGCAACTTATCATGGTGATTGGGCATAGGTGCAAATTTGCTCAAATTAAAAGACATAATTAATTTAGTTTCTCAAATAAATTACCAGTTAAGCTGCTGAAAGTGAATATGTGGCTATTTTATTGATCTGGTCCAATGTAGTAGTAAAGTTTCACAAGGAATGTGTTGGTTTGTCTTCATTCACTAACTCCTTGAAATTTTGCAGTTTCTCGTCGTCTGGATGCAATTCATTAAACTGGTGATGTCCCAAACAATCCAAAAGTACATTTTCAGTCATTTATACATTTACTCATTGGTTCCACTTAAATTATGGTGGGGGATGATGAGAACAGCTGCAAACTTTTGTGTAAATTGGGAACAGATTACCTGAATTACTGTGAGAAAGATCCTCTCTTTCAGGAATATTCCCTGTTACTGTAGCATTCTCTAATTTTAGTGAACTTTTAGGACCTTTCTTTGTGATTTTCAAGTGTTCATATTCTCACATTTAATGTTAGGAAATAATCATTGCATAATACATACCCCTTTTGCATTTCAGCCTTTGCAATTTAACCTTGCAGCGAACATGCATCAGTGAGAATTGTGATAGAAAACTGAAGATTTTCTACATTTCGAGCGAAATCTAAAATTATTGCATTTAATGCAGATTAAAAATGAATCCTTTGCAACAAAGTAACAAGTATGACTTAAAAGATATAGCTACCCATCGTATTCTCCACACAAACACATAGCTATCCATTCTGGAGATTCTGAAACGTTCTCATGTACATTTAAAAATTTAACATAAATAGAAATTACTCACCAAGCAATAATAAGGACCAGAGGGATTCCTCTGTTTCTGAATCATGTCCTCCCACTTAATCCATCGGTCTCCTGGTACATATACACAGGATAAACAAAGTCAGCACTTTGGAGAAGCTTTTAGAAAGTAACTTATGTTCGCCATGATCCTGGATACTTTACAAGAGACAAAATGTTTTATAGCACTGTGCATAATACTTCACCAAGGATTAGGGGGGAAAGGCAAATTGCCCATTAATTATGGGCCATGAATAAGATGAGGCCTTCATGACAAAGTCCAGGTTTGGTATGATAACATTACTGAAATATTATGAAATAATTTAGTTCCTGATGTAATTTATTGCTGAATCAGCCTTTGGTATCTTGAACATTAGAATGGTGAGGTGCAAGCTTGAAGAAACTAAATGCACGACCGTCCCAAAAAATAATAACTACTCTTCATGTTCTATGCAGATTGTCACACTTAAACTGCATAGTGACAGCAAATGCAATTTAAAGTTTTATGCAAATGGAGCGTGCTTTGTTTGGTGTATGAAGAACAATGTAACCAACAACTAGAACTCTTTGTGCTTTAGAATTCAACTAGTAGGCATATATAGAATTCATGGATTTTATGACTTTCTATGTAATGTATCAATAGTTTTGTAATGCAAAGGAAGTGTGGTGCAATGGTAGTCAATGCCTAAGCTTTTCATGCAGGCTAACAGTATGGTCTCTCATACCAGGTAAAAAAAAAATCATTCACAATCTCTAAGAAAATATGTATTTATGATCTCTCAGGCATCATGATAGTGAGTTGGCATAAATATTAATCTTCTTGTTAATATGCCTTGTACATTGCAACCACTAAGACTGGCTTCAAATCTGTCAACGTTTTCTTCATGACACTGATTTCAAAGCAACACAGTAGACTCTTAGAGTCTTACAGTATTACAGCACAGAAAGAGGCCCATCAGCCCATCGGAGCCCTTCATTCATCAGACTCCTATCTACTCTAATACATTTTGTCAGTACGTCACCCACAGACTTGTCGACTTTGTCATTTCAAGTGTACATGAAGTTTAATTTCAAATGTTGTGATGATTCTCACATCTAACATCCCTTTTGACAGTGCATTCCAGGTAACTACCACCATTGGAGTGAAAAATATTTTTCGTAAATCTACCCTAAAACACCTTAGACCTACATTCTCTCATCAGAGGAAAGGTTCCTCTATCTGCCCTTTCTGCCCTTTGTAACTCAGTTGGATGACCATCCCATTTTTTCTGCTGTAAAGCAAATAACCCAGCCTGACAAGTCTGTTCTCATAGAGAAAACATTCCAGCTCAAGCAACATCCAGGATGTATAATAATGGTAAAATAATGCCAATTATATGAAGAATCGTGTCAAGAATTGTTCACAATCCTTCAGCAATTAAATAGGTGATTATGCAAAATTGTTTACAATTTGTCCTCTTCACTTCCAATGTGACTGTGATTGAGATGAAGCACATGCTACCCTTCGTGTCTGCTCTTTACGAGATTTACTGCAGGTAAAAAGGTCCTTCAGCTTGTCATATACCTGTTATCATGCATGCATTGACTGACATCCTCTTTTCAAGCACTTAATTCATAGCGTTATATTTGAAGGCATTTCAAGTATTCACCTAAATGAGTTCTTAGCTGTGGTGCCAGTTCCTGCCTCCACCCCCCTTGCAGGCAGTGAGTTGCATTTACCCACAACCCTAAGAATGAATTCTTTACTCATCAAACCCACTGTAAACCTCTTGACCCTGACTTTAAAGTTATAGCACAGCCTGTTGACCCATCTACTAAGGGGATAATTTATCTCTATCTACCTGTTTATGCACTTCAGATCTTGTGTATTTCAAACAGATCTCCACCTAGCCTTCTCTGCTCTGAGCAAAGCAGCAGCTCAGACAGCATCCCCCTGAATCTTCTCTCCATCTTCTCTGGTGCAATCATATCTTTCCTATAGTGTAACAAACAGAACTGCACATAAGACTCCAGCAGTGCTGTGGGGTCCATGTACCATGTTTATATTGGTGTGGGCATTTGCACTCCCTTTTTAGAGATTTGAAAAATCTTTCATTGTGTTTTTCATTGCAGTTTTCCCCACATCCTGGTCTTTGGGCATCTGGTACAGAGAAGAGTGATTTGATTGGAGCATCTCCTCATAGGTTTGCTCCTTATTATGGCCAGGTCAGCTGCAAATAGGCATCAGGCTATAGTGGGGGTCATACTTGCTGACTGTCTGCCCCTCTTTTGCAGTGTCCTTGGAGAAGGAGCAAGTAGTATCCACCACTGCTCTAGATGCCTTCAGAGAGAGAGGTGGGCACCGCAAGGAATGCAGTGCTTTCTTTCACCCTCCAACTCCATTTTGATTTAGTTCCTTCCAGCTCTCCCTACAACAACTATCCTGCCACCTTTGATGACAGTTTACATTGCCCATAATGGGTTTTGCTTGTAAATATTCACTTGGTCACTGGTGGTGGTTACGACATGAATAAAACAAAGAAAAAGAGTCACGGTTGGAATTTTAGAGATTGGAAAGTTATTCAGTTTTGTGCAAAAATAAGCTTGACAATCATGTATTCGGGGACTGTGACTCTCAGTTTCAATTTGGCTGCACAATAAGCATGCATTGGTCATTCCAATAAACAGAGTTTCACTCTTCTTGTTCCAGATACAGGCAGTCCAAGTTGTGCCATACCTATTGACCATGCTGTACCATTTGAGTCAGTCATATCACATTTTGAAGATTAATAAAATGAAGTATTTCCAAAATTAAATTGTAATGCAATTATGGTCAGTAGCACAGATGAAGAGGGCAAAAACAGGAACTTCTTTTTCAGTAATTCTGCCCATAACACAAGCACTCAGTGGGAGTCATGAAAGATTTAAGTGAGAGTGGTTCAACCAAAATCTGTGAACACAGCAGCACTTTGAAACAAATTGCAATCGTACAATGAAAACTTTAATAATCTGGCGAATCTGTGCAACTAAAGGTCAAGTCGTCATTGTCCTCCCACACTATGGAACTGCACTCTCAGTGGAGAGAGACAGTTGATAGTGGTTTAACCTGACTGTCACCACGTCTCAGCCGAGGGGTGAAGTTGAGAAGGAGAATCCTCCATGGTAACCTTAGCCAGTGCAGGAATCAAACAGCACCATCACTCTGCATGTGGTCAACCTAGACGCCGTCCAACCAATTGAGCTAATCGACTCCGATGAATCTGTGTAATTATTGTGTCAAATTATAAAGATTCCAAGATGCTTTCTTCAGTTCAGTTTGGGAGGGCTTTGCAAAATTAATCGTTTTTCTCCTCGGCTTTTAACAGAGCTCAGAAACCCCACATTGGTGGGGCCACACGCGCCATGTGGTGGGATATTGAAGGTTTATGACCGAGGTCAGTGGAAGTCCGTTTGTAGTAATTCGTGGGATTCAGCTGCTGGAGAAGTTGTCTGCAAGCAAATTGGCTGTGAGTTTTATCTCTCAGGACAGGTACATCCCGTCCCACATGGACCTGTCGTACTGGATAAGATTCAGTGCAAAGGAACAGAATCTTCATTGTCGGAGTGTGCGCTCACTCCTTCCGGCCAGCAGAAGTGTGATACTGAGACGGGTGTAATCGTCATCTGCAACGGTATTTATGAATTGCTTATTAATGTTGAATATTTCTGTGAGCATACTTTATCATATGGGATTAGCCAGGAATATGAGCGGAAATCCTTGAAGATCACGCTACCAAGAATGCTGCTTTGGTAACAGGAGGTTGGACTGATACCAATGCTGGCAGCTGTGTCTTCTTGCTGATACATCTCACTCAGAGTAGAGTCACACGATTCCTACAGCACGGAGAAAGGCCCTTTGGCCAAACTGCTCGGTGCCGACCAAAAGTCCAAAGTACAGGAATACAGTGAAAAGTTCATAATGTTACTAAACAAAATGCTATTTCATGCACAAATTAACTAGGTACAGACCTTAAGTACAAAATAGATTAGGTACAAAAATAGAGTAATAAGGAGAAAAGCTATATAACTCAATTACATTTATCATAGTGTCAATTAGGGAGATGAACAAAAGAAGATAAACGATAACCATTACATTCTTTCCCTTTTTATATTTTCCAACGAATAGCGATGATACAACCGACAACATAATCCAAAAATATCGATGACGCTGCAGATCATGTTAAGCAATCATATCCCATAAATTCTGAAAAAAAAACACTTCAAGAGGTTTGGTGGGCGGCACGGTGGCACAGTGGTTAGCACTGCTGCCTCGCAGCACCAGAGACCCGGGTTCAATTCCCACCTCAGGCGACTGGCTGTGTGGAGTTTGCATATTCTCCCCGTGTCTGCAAGTCAGGTGAATTGGCCATGCTAAATTGCCCGTAGTGTTAGGTAAGGGGTAAATGTAGGGGTATGGGTGGGTTGCGCTTCGGCGGGTCGGTGTGGACTTGTTGGGCCGAAGGGCCTGTTTCCACACTGTAATATAATCTAAACTTGTGTACCATGTTTGCTGCTGGTCGTGTCATACATCAAAATTTGCTGATGCCAGCTAAACCGACCTGTGCGACATGAAAAGTTCGTGTGTCTGCCGCATACCAAAGTTTTTTTCTAAAAGTTGTCAGCAACTGCTGCATTTAGCAAGGAACTGATATGGTTGAACGACAAACAAAATTTGGCTGTGTCTTTTAAAGGGAAGTGGCATGCTCAATTTTAAATCAGGCTCTCTGCCAGAAACTGGTTTCAAGCGTCTGAAATTAGTGCGACAAGATTTCTAATGACCACATGCAGACTGTCAGTCCCATTTAATTTATCTTAACTTCAACTGTTAAACTGGAGTACCATGAAGGTGCGGTTGCACTTGAAGAGTACGATTCAGGCTAATGCATACTCAATTGAATAGCGACCTCATAATTTACATGACCAGGGACAGAGATTATAAATCAGAGAGTCATAGAGATGTACAGCATGGAAACAGACCCTTCTGTCTAACCTGTCCAAGCTGACCACATATCCCAACCCAATCTAGTCCCACCTGCCAGCACCCGGCCCATATCGCTCTAAACCCTTCCAATTCATATACCCATCCAAAAGACTCTTAAATGTTGCAATTGTAGCAGCCTCCACCACTTCCTCTGGCAGCTCATTCCATACCCATACCACCGTCTGTGTGAAAAAGTTGCCCCTTAGGTCTCTTTTATATCTTTCCCCTCTTACCCTAAACCTATGCCCTCTAGTTCTGGACTCCCCACCCCAGGGAAAAGATTTTGCTTATTTACCCTCTCCATGCCCCTCATAATTTTGTAAACCTCTATAAGGTCACTCCTCAGCCTCCAACACTCCAGGGAAACCAGCCCCAGCCTGTTCAGCCTCTCCCTATAGCTGAAATACTCCAACCCTGGCACCATTCTTGTAAATCTTTCCCAAACCCTTTCAAGTTTCACAACATCTTTCCGATAGGAAGGAGGCCAGAATTGCACATAATATTCCAACAGTGGCCTAATCAATGTCCTGTATAGCCACAACATGATGTCCTAACTCCTGTACTCAATACTCTGACCAATAAAGGAAAGCATACCAAACGCTTAGTTCACTATCCGATCTACCAGTGACTCCACTTTCAAGGAGCTGTGAAGCTGCACTCCAAGGTCTCTTTGTTCAACAACATTCCCTAGGTCCTTACCATAAAGTGTATAAGTCCTGCTATGATTTGCCTTCCCAAAATGCAGAACCTCGCAATTATCTGAACTAAACTCCATTTGCCACTTCTCAGCCCATTGGCCCATCTGGTCAAGATCCTGTTGTAATCTGAGGTAACCCTCTTCGCTGTCCACTACACCTCCAATTTTGGGGTCGTCTGCAAACTTACTAACTGTACCTCTTATGCTCACATCCAAATCATTTATGTAAATGAAAAAAAGTAGAGGGCCCAGCACCGATCCTTGTGCCACTCCACTGGTCACAGGCCTCCAGTCTGAAAAACAACCCTCCACCACCACCATCTGTTTTCTACCTTTGAGCCAGTTCTATATCCAAATGGCTGGTTCTCCCTGTATTCCATGAGATCTAACCTTGTTAATCAGTCTCCCATGGGGAACCTTGTCAAACGCCTTACTGAAGTCCATATAGATCACATCTACTGCTCTGCCCTCATCAATCTTCTTTGTTACTTCTTCAAAAAACTCAGTCAAGTTTGTGAGACATGATTCCCCATGCACAAAGCCATGTTGACTATCCCTAATCAGTTCTTGCCTTTCCAAAAACATGTATGTCCTGTCCCTCAGGATTCCCTCCAACAACTTGCCCACCACCAAGGTCAGGCTCACTGATCTATAGTCCCCTGGCTTGTCCTTACCACCCTTCTTAAACAGTGGCACCATGTTTGCCAAACTCCAGTCTTCCGGCACCTTACCTGTGGCTATCGATTATACAGATATCTCAGCAAGAGTCCCAACAATCACATCTCTAGTTTCCCACAGAGTTCTCGGGTACTTCTGATCAGGTCCTGGGGATTTATCCAGCTTTACCTATTTCAAGACATCCAGCACTTCCTCCTCTGTAATCTGGACATTTTGTAAGATGTCACCATCTATTTCCCTACAGTCTATACCTTCCGAATCCTTTTCCACAGCAAATACTGAGGCAAAATACTCATTTAGTATCTCCCCCATTTTCTGCAGCTCCACAAAAAGGCTTCCTTGCTGATCTTTGAGGGGCCCTATTCTCTTCCGAGTTACTCTTTTGTCCTTAATGTCTTTGTAAAAACTGTTTGGATTCTCCTTAATTCTATTTGCCAAAGCTATCTCATGTCCCTTTTTTGCCCTCCTGATTTCCCTCTTAAGTATACTCCTACTTCCTTAATACTCCTCTCAGGATTTACTCGATCTATCCTGTCTATACCTTACATATGCTTCCTTCTTTTTCTTAACCAAACCCTAAATTTCTTTCATCATCCAGCATTTTCTATACCTACCAGCCTTTCCTTTCACCCTGACAGGAATATACTTTCCCTGGATTCGCATTATCTCAATTCTGAAGGCTTCCCATTTTCCAGCCATCCCTTTACCTGCGAACATCTGCCCCCAATCAGCTTTTGAAAGTTCTTGCCTAATACCATCAAAATTGGCCTTTCTTCAATTTGGAACTTCAACTTTTAGATCTGGTCTATCCTTTTCGATCACTTTTTAAAATGTAATAGAAGTATGGTCACTGGACCCAAAGTGCTCCCCCACTGACACCTCAGTCACCTGCCCTGCCTTATTTCCCAAGAGTAGGTCAGGTTTTGCACTTCTCTAGTTGGTACATCCACATACTGAATCAGAAAAGTGTCTTGTATGCACTTAAATTCCTCTCCATCTAAACCTTTAACATTATGACAGTCCCAGTGTATGTTTGGAAAGTTAAAATCCCCTACCATAACCACCCTACTATTCTTACAGATAGCTGAGATCTCGTTACAAGTTTGTTTCTCAATTTCCCTCTGACTGTTATGGGGTCTATAATACAATCCCAATGAGGTGATCATCCCTTTCTTGTTTCTCAGTTCCACCCAAATTACTTCCCTGGATGTATTTCCAGGAATATCCTCCCTCAGCACAACTGTAATGCCATCCCTTATCAAAATTGCCTCTCCCCTTCCTCTCTTGCCTCCCTTTCTATCTTTCCTGTAGCATTTGTATCCTGGAACATTAAGCTGCCAGTCCTGCCCATCCCTGAGCCATATTTCTTTAATTGCTATGATATCCCAGTCCCATTTTCTTAACCATGCCCTGAGTTAATACAGCCCCTGATGGATGCAGGTGGGATGATGCTGCTACTTTAACAAGATTAGGTTGTTCTTGGTTTTTTTTTCAGAGGGATTGTGAAGACAGAAGCTCCATATTGTCTGCAGGTATCTACTTGAGGAAGATTTTAAGCTCTTAAGCAAACAATTGTACAGTGAAAATGGAGTGACTGGTTCTGCCAACTGAGCTTTTCTCTGGTTTTGTTTGGTTTTGGTTTTTGGGAGTCTGGCTGTTCAGTCTGCTGGTCCAAGAAACAGCGACATGGAAAAAAGTTTTCCTGCTAAATCTCTCTGACATCTCTCTCCTGTCAAAACCGGTGTTTGATTTTATCTTTTTTGTCAAGGTGGGCAGGGAGGTGGTTATGAGGATTGTTGCAGGAATTTGGAACAGTATTTCTAAGCTGTGAAAGTTTGTTGGTTAAGTTATTCTGTATTCTGTTCTCTTTAGCTTGTGTTTTATCCGATACTCTGTAAATAAATTCTGTTCTGTTTAATCCGAGGCATTTTGACCAGCTGCATCACTCCTGAAATATTCATTTTACATCTGCTCAAAACAATTACCTTCTTGAAATGTTTTAAGGGGGTTTGGCCTGGTTAGTAACAGATTGGTGGCTTGTCTGGGATTTGTTCTACAATTCCAATTTGGGTGAGGGTTGCTGGACTCAAAGGCAGCAAGTGGTAGGTGTTAGTGTCTTTTGTTCTGAGAGACTGATTTCAGATGGTTTCAACAGTACTACGGTAGTAATGGCTCTTCCAATCACCAACAATTTTAGATTAGATTCCCTACAGTATGTTAACAGGCCCTTTAGGCCAACACGACCCAAACCCCTTTGTCCCTCTAACTAATGCACCTAATTGATAATTTACACATGGCCAATCACCTAACCTGCACACTTTTGGACTGTGGAAGGAAAGCAGAGCACCCGGAGGAAACCCACGCAAACACAGGGTGACTGTCTGTGTGGAGTTTGCACAGTTACCAGAGGTTGGAATAGAACCTGGGACCCTGGTACTGTGAGGCAACAGTGCTAACCACTGAGCCACAGTGCCACACCACAGTGGAAGAGACTATTTTTGTTGGCCTTAGTAAAGGCGAATAAGGCCAACCTGCTG
Organism: Chiloscyllium punctatum; assembly: GCF_047496795.1. NCBI lineage: Eukaryota > Metazoa > Chordata > Chondrichthyes > Orectolobiformes > Hemiscylliidae > Chiloscyllium > Chiloscyllium punctatum. Next base: position 25,921,448 of record NC_092744.1, on the reverse strand, counting down.
GAATTATCAGACCATCTGAAGTTGGAACTGCCTCCTACCTTGAGGAAAGGAGAGATAATTACAGCAATTGCTCAGCATTTAAATTTGCTGGAAATACCATCAGAAGCTTTAGGGATGGCTAAAATTAATTGAAAATGAAGCAGCTTGAATTGGAGGCAAAAGAAAAGGAAATGGCAAAAGAAATGAAACGGTTTGAATTATGAATAAAAGCAGAGCAAACAGAAAAAAAGAACCAATCACCTTAGCAGAGCAAAAAAGAAAGGGAGTGATGAGAGAGAAAGAGAGAAGAGAGAGAGAAAAGGAGAGCGAAGGAAAGGAGAAAGGGAAAGAGTTTGAACTTCAGAAATTGATACTTAGACTGGAAAGCTAGCTGAAAAGGTCAGAAATGAAGGCTCAATGTTAGCTCAGTGAGGAGGAGCGCGGAGTTAAAATGGCAAGATTAGCAGCTGAAATGGCTAATGATTATAAGTTGGTCCATAAATCAAGACTTGGCTTCCAAATCTATTTCAATCCACGAGGGATAGAAATTGGGGAAAAAGAAATCCTCACATGGAAAGGGAAAGGTACATCTCACTGAAGACTATAAGGATAACTTACCACAGAGTAAAATGGTAACTCTTGAAGGGGTAAGAGAAGTTAAAAAAAACTCCAATGTCTTCAATGCATTAAAATAGGCCACATGAATTCACAGTGTTGGTAGGTTCGGTAAAGCATTGGGAAGCCAGACGGAGGAAACAGGAGAAGCCAGTGAATTTTATTAGAGTGTTAATGGAAAGCACAGTGGAGGTTAGAAAGCTGCACCAGAGTGTACAAGCTGTTTGGAGGTTGGTTCAGGAGGAAGTGCCAAACCACATATCTGGTGAAGGTAAAGTTTACTCAGATAGGCCAGGAGCAGCAGGTAAAGATGTTACAATATTAAGAGGTACCAGTATCCTTTCAATCTTTGAAGTTGAAAGATGAGGAACTGTGTACCTCCCTGCTCTTAAATTCAATCTCTCTAGCAATGAAAGCCAAAATTCCATTTGCCTTCCGAATTACGTTTTGCACCTGCAAATTAACTTTTAGCGATTAATGTCTGAGCACTCCTAAGTACCTCTGCACAACAGCATGCTGCAGTCTTTCACCATTTAAATATTACTCTGACCTACTATTTTTACTTCCAAAGTGGATAACCTCACATTTACCAAAATTGTTTTACATCTGCCAGACCCTTGCCCACTCACTTAGCCTATATAAATTTCTCTGCAGGCCCTCCAAATACTCTGCACAGTTTGCCTTTCCCCTCAATTTTGTGTCATTAGCAAACTTGGATAAGCAAACTCAGTCCAGGCCCAACACTGATCCCTGTGGCATCCCGCTCACCACTGATCACTAACTCGAGAAATATCCATTTATCCCAACTCTGTTTTCTATTGGTTAACAAGTCCTCTATCCACGCTATTACATTCCATGCAACTCCATGCATTCTTACCTTATGGATGAATCTTTTATGTGGCACCTTATTTAACGCCTTCTGGAAATCCAAGTATACAACATCTACCTATTTCCCTCCATCCACCGTGCTTGTTTTCTACCTGTTTTAGATTATGTGATAGTTTGCACTCATAATCTATCTTTCCTTTCTTGCTTGCTTGCTTCGTAGTTCTTTGTTGCTTTTTAAAGTTTTCCCAATCTTCCTGTTTCTCACTATTCTTGGCTACTTTGTAAGCCTGAGCTTTTCATTGGATGCCTTGCAAATGTACTGCGTTCCATACAGAATTGTAGGCAGTTCAAGAAAAGTGGCATCAAACATTAAAGACTATGTTGAGGGCTTCTCGTCAAAACTATCCAGATGATTAGCATAAGGAGATTCCATTTGTACTTTTGCAATTGGAGATGCACAAAAAGCCAGTGCAAACTCAGGCAACTGAACTGTTGCAGGATACATATCCTGGGATGTTTTCCTGGTGTGCTACGATCTTAAAAATGATGTCTTAATGAGAAAATATAGACCATCACATATTCATGCAGATGAGAAATGGACAGAAGTTCGTCAAGTGGTAGTGCCAATGGCTTACAGAAAGGAGGTTATGCAAGAACTATTAGTAGGGTGTCATTTAAGGGTATGAAAAAAAAATTTAAAATACAAAACATTTTTGCTGCCCTGGACTGAACAAGAATATATTTGAATTTTGCTAGACATGTCATACATTTTAGATAGTTGGAAAACTCACATCTTTAATACCTACTCCTGCATTTGAGGAACCTTTCACAGGAATCTTAATTGATTGTGTAGGACCCTACCTAAAAGTGGAAATCAGTATTTGTTCACAATAATGGATGTGTCCCCTGCATTTCAAGAGACCATTTCATTACACAATATCACAGCAAAAAGGATTGTAAAGGAGTTATTCAAATTTTTGACAAGATATAATCAGATTAAGGATCAAACTTCACATCAAAATTATTCAAAGAAGTTGTGAACAGTTTAGGAATAAAACAATGCAAATCTACTGCATAGCATGCAGAATTACAGGGAGCATGAGAAAGGTGGCATCAGATATTAAAGACCATTTTGAGGGCTTATAGTGAAGACTATCCAAATGATTGCCATAAGGGAATTCAATTTGTACTTTTTGCGGTCAGAGCTGCACCAAATGAATCGAACAAATTCAGTCCATTTGAATTTGTATTTGGGCATGAAGTGAAAGGACTGCTAAAGTTGATTAAGGAGAAATTGGCAAGTCAGAATTCAGAAACCACATATTTAGACTATAAGTCAGATTTTAGGGAATGATTAAATAGAGTGGGTAAGTTGGCGAGACAACATTTGAAAGTATCCCAGCATACAATGCAATGGGAAGCAGACAAGAAATCAAAAACTCACAATTTTGCTACTGGATATAAAATGTCAAGTATTACTTCCAGTGATAGGTGAACCTTTAAAAGCAAGGTTGAGTGGACCTTATCGTGTTGAAAGGAAATTGAGTGAGGTGAACTATTTAATAAGGACTCCAGACAGAAAGAAATCTCACAGGGTTTGTCATGTCAATATGCTCAAAAAGGATTTTGTTTGAGAATGAAAGCAAGACAAGAATGTGTTGTTGATTACAACACAGAGTGAAGAGCTAAGTTCAGAGGATTCTGAACTGGACATTCCTCAGATTAAATTGAACAATGAGGACGTTGTCAAAGATTGGGATAGATTATTGAGTAACATTCCAGAGGAGAATTGAAATGACCTGAAAGAGTCGTAAATATTGCATGGAGAGATATGTCGAAATAAGCTGTGAAGTACTAACCTAATCATGTATGATTTAGGTATAGAAGATGCTGTTCCAATTAAGCAACATCTTTACAGGCATAACCCTCTAAAATTGGTACAGATTCAAAAGGAGATTGAACACATGCTCCAAGATGATATAATCAAAGTGAGTTACAGTGACTCAAGCTCACCCATAGTAATGGTGCCAAAAACCAAGAGGTGCCTAACGTTGATGTGTAGACTATTGCAAACTTAATGCAGTTACAAAGGCTGATGCATGTCCGATTCTGCATTTGAAAGACTGTGTGGTAAAGGTTGAGCAAGCAACTTATATTTTTAACTTGGTCTTGCTCAGGGGATACTGGCAGGTACCTTTGTCTGAAAGAGTGAAGTCAATTTTGCCTTTCCTAATGCCAAATGGACTGTATCAATTTAAAGTAATGCCATTTGGTATGAAAAATGTGCCAGCCACATTTCAAAGACTAACCAGTAAGGTCATTTCCAGATTGCCAATTGTGTTATTTATATAGATGACCTCATCATTTTGAGTCACACATGAAGGAACATTTGCAACATTTAATCAGAAATGTTCAATCGACTTCGGGAAGCAGGCTTGATGATAAACGTGGCTAAAAGTGAATTTCCAAAGCCAGATTCACCTTCCTGTGCCATGTTATTGGACATGAACAAACGGCCCCATGAAGTGCAAAACAAAGGTAATTGAGGAGTTTCCCTTACCATCTACGTTGACAGGCCGACGAGGGGAGAGGCCATTCTAGACTTGGTGCTCGGAAATGAGTTGGGGCAGGTATCAGATCTTGCGGTGGGAGAGCAGTTTGGTGATAGTGACCACAACTGCCTAACATTCTACACAGCTATGGAGAAGGAAAGGATTAGGCAAAATGGGAGGACATTTAATTGGGGAAGAGGAAACTATGATGCAATTAGATTAGATTAGATTACTTACAGTGTGGAAACAGGCCCTTCGGCCCAACAAGTCCACACCGCCCCGCCGAAGCGTAACCCACCCATACCCCTACAGCTACATCTACCCCTTACCTCACACTACGGGCAATTTAGCATGGCCAATTCACCTGACCTGCACATCTTTTGGAGTGTGGGAGGAAACCGGAGCACCCGGAGGAAACCCACGCAGACACGGGGAGAAGGTGCAAACTCCACACAGTCAGTCGCCTGAGGCGGGAATTGAACCCAGGTCTCTGGCGCTGTGAGGCAGCAGTGCTAACCACTGTGCCACCGTGCCGCCCACAATTAGACATGAGTTAGGAAGCATGGACTGGGAGCAATTGTTCCATGGTGAAGGCACGATAGACATGTGGAGACTGTTTAAGGAACAGTTGTTGCAAGTGATGAATAAGTAAGTTAGATGGGCATCAGATTAATTTCACTGGTCAGCGCACCATCATGGGCCGAAGGGCCTGTACTGCGCTGTAACGTTCGATGTTCTATGTTCTATGTCCCTCTGAGACAGGCAAGGAAGTGGTAAGATAAAGGAACCTTGGATGATGAGAGCAGTGGAGCTTCTTGTCAAAGGAAAACGGTAGCCTACGTAAGGTGGAGGAAGCTAGGGTTAAGCTCAGCTCTAGAGGATTACAGGCAGGTGAGGAAGGAACTCAAAAATGGCCTGAGGAGAGCCAGGAGGGGGCACGAGAAAGTCTTGGCAGAACGGATTAGGGAGAACACAAAGGCATTTTACACTTATGTAAGGAATAAGAGAATGGTCAAAGAAAGAGTAGGGCCGATCAGGGATAGCATAGGAAATTTGTGTGTGGAGTTTGAGGAGGTAGGGGAAGCCCTAAATGTGTTTTTTGCTTCTATCTTTACGAAAGAAACGAACTTTGTAGTGAATGAAACCATTGAAGAGCAGGTGTGCATGCTGGAGTAGATAGAGACAGAGGAAGCTGACGTGCTGAAAATTTTGTCAAACATTAAGATTGACAAGTCGCCAGGCCCAGACCAGATTTGACCTCGGCTGCTTTGGGAAACAAGAAATGCAATTGCTTCGCCACTTGCGAAGGTCTTTGCATCCTCGCTCTCCACTGGAGTCGTACCTGAGGACTGGAGAGAGGCAAATGTAATTCCTCTCTTCAAGAAAGGAAATAGGGAAATCCCCGCCAATTACAGACCAGTAAGTCTCACGTCTGTCGTCTGCAAGGTGTTAGAAAGGATTCTGAGGGATAGGATTGATGACCATCTGGAAGAGCATGGCTTGATTAAATGCAGTCAACACGGCTTTGTGAGGGGCAGTTCATGCCTCACAATCCTTATCGAGTTCTTTGCGGGCGTGACTAGAAAAGTTGATGAGGGTCGAGCTGTGGATGTGGTGTATATGGATTAAAGCAAGGCATTTCATAAGGATCCCCATGGTAGGCTCATTCAGAAGGTCAGGAGGAATGGGATACAGGGGAACTTAGCTGTCTGGATACAGAATTGGCTGGCCAACAGAAGACAGCGAGTGGTAGTAGAAGGAAAATATTCTGCCTGGAAGTCTGTGGTGAATGGTGTTCCACAGGGCTCTGTCCTTGGGCCTCTACTGTTTGGAAATTTTATTAATGACTTGGATGAGGGGATTGAAGGATGGGTCAGCAAGTTTGCAGACGACACAAAGGTTGGAGGTGTCATTGACAGTATAGAGGACTGTTGTAGGCTGCAGCGGGACATTGACAGGATGCAGAGATGGGCTGAGAGGTGGCAGATGGAGTTCAACCTGGATAAATGCGAGGTGATGCATTTTGGAAGGTCGAATTTGAAAGCTGAGTACAGGATTAAGGATAGGATTCTTGGCAGTGTGGAGGAACAGAGGGATCTTGGTGTGCAGATACATAGATCCCTTAAAATGGCCACCCAAGTGGACAGGGTTGTGAAGAAAGCGTATGGTGTTTTGGCTTTCATTAACAGGAGGATTGAGTTTAAGAGTCGTGAGATCTTGTTGCAGCTCTATAAAACTTTGGTTGGACCGCACTTGGAATACTGCGTCCAGTTCTGGTCGCCTTATTATAGGAAAGATGTGGATGCTTTGGAGAGGGTTCAGAGGAGATTTACCAGGATGCTGCCTGGACTGGAGGGCTTATCTTATGAAGAGAGGTTGACTGAGCTCGGACTTTTTTCATTGGAGAAAAGGAGGAGGAGAGGGGACCTCATTGAGGTATACAAGATAATGAGAGGCATAGATAGAGTCGATAGCCAGAGACTATTTCCCAGGGCAGAAATGGCTAACACAAGGGGTCATAGTTTTAAGCTGGTTGGAGGAAAGTATAGAGGGGATGTCAGAGGCGGGTTCTTTACACAGAGAGTTGTGAGAGCATGGAATGCGTTGCCAGCAGCAGTTGTGGAAGCGAGGTCATTGGGGACATTTAAGAGACTACGGGACATGCATATGGTCACAGAAATTTGAGGGTGCATACACGAGGATCAGTGGTTTCACAACATTGTGGGCTGAAGGGCCTGTTCTGTGCTGTACTGTTCTATGTTCTACCGACAAAACGGGTTGGACTACGATTCTTGCAACTGAGTGGATTTTAACAGAAATTTGTGCCAAATTTTAGCACTGTGGCTGCTCCACTCATTGAATTACTAAAAAAAGGCAAGAAGCCTCAGTGGAAGTAGGCTGTCAGAAGGCATTTGACAACCTGAAAGCTGCTTTAACCACTGCTCCAGTATTAGCCTCACCTACTTATGCAAAGCCATTCAAGGGGCTATTGATGTGAGAGATGTGGGTGTTGGTTCTGTTCTCTTATAGGAAGATAACAAGAAGATAAAAAGATGTATCAGGTACTTCAAGGAAACTGAAAATTCATCAGCTGAAATATTCAACAGTTGAGAAGTCAACTTTGAGCTTGGTGTTGGCATTAGAACATTTCATTGTTTATGTTATCAGTAATGTGTCTGAGACAATCATACAAACTGATCATAACCCAATAATGTTTGTGGAGAAATTTAAGAACAAAAGTTGCAGAGCTTGTTGTTACAGCCATTCAATTTGAAAATTGTACCTGCAGCAGGACAGAAAAATGTGATTGCCAATGTATTGTCAAGACTTGAATGAGAAATGGAGGTGTTTGGTGGTTGGTTTAAAACAGATTGTAATAGAATTTAGTGTTCATGTTTGTGAGATTATTGTCAGTGTAATGGATACATTTACTGTAATTGTACTAACAGTGTGAGATTAAAGAGTTTAAAAATGAAGCCATCTTTAAATATTGATCTTTCCGAAGGGGAGGTGTGACGATGTTGCACCTTTAACAAGGTTAGGTTGTTCTTAGGTTCTTATTCCAGAGGGGTAGTAAAAACAGAGGTTCCATTTTGTCTGCATTTATTTACTTGGAGAAGCTTTTAAGTTTTGAAACAAACACTTGTACAATGAAAGGAGAGTGGCTTGTTCTCCCAGCTCAGCTCTACTCTGGTTTGGTTTGGTTTTGATGTTTAGAAGTCTGGCTGTGCAGAGCAAGCAGTCAGTATTTTGAGGCTGCAGGACAAAGATACAGTTGCATGGAAGAAGGTGTTCCATGCTCAATCTCTCTGACATCGCCCTCCTGTAAGACCCTGTGTTTGATTTTACCTTCCTTGACAAGGGGTGTTTATGGAGAAGAATTCATGTTGCAAGAATTTGGAACAGCATCATTAAGTTGGGATAGTCTTTGGGTTTTCAGATAGTTTACATTATTCTGTTTCTTTTGTTTGTGATTCACTTGGTAGTCTGCAAATAAATTCTGTTTTGTTTAAAACCAAAGAGTTTTGACCAGTTGATTCACTCCTGGAATGTCCATTTCACACCTGCTCAAACCAACTAGAAAAGTTAGGGTCTGAGCTAGCGACTTGAAACATTTTGTGGGGGTCTGGCCTAGTCCATAACACAGGCCCTTCTCCCAATCACTGTCTCGACTGCTTGAAAAAAGCAGCAATGCAAATAGTACACAATAGCATTCAGTAAATTGCTTTCTAAAAGTTCAGAAATTCCTTGATGCTGGTGCCATGGACAAGGGCAGCATCTAGATTCGATTACATTACATTACAGTGTGGAACCATGCCCTTCGGCCAACAAGTCCACACCGACCCGCCGAAGCGCAACCCACCCATACCCCTACATTTACCCCTTACCTAATACTACGGGCAATTTAGCATGGCCAATTCACCTGACCTGCACATCTTTGGACTGTGGGAGGAAACCCACGCAGACACGGGGAGAACGTGCAAACTCCACACAGCCAGTCGCCTGAGGCGGGAATTGAACCCGGGTCTCAGCCGCTGTGAAGCAGCAGTGTTAACCACTGTGCCAACGTGCCGCCCACAATCTAATGGTCTTGAGCAAAGGAAAAAATGTTGGGTACAATGTCTAGCCCACCAATTAGATGTAAAGCTGTGAAGAAAAAGATTGGCCTCAGAATTATTGAGAAGGACAAAAATTTAGAGGGATATAATGGGAGGGAGGACTTGAATTAACCAATTATCAGTCATTGTTGTCATCTTAAGGCCAAAGAAGTGAAAGAATTCACAGTGTGTGTTCTGTTGAATTTTCCACAGTATAATGCTTCCAGTTCAAATAGAAGTGAGGCATTCCTGGACTTGGATGTTGAAGATGTGATATGCCAAAATATTAAAGCACGGGGATATTTAGAGTTCAATGATTTTTCTACTTTTTTTATGATTGTCCCTTGTACTTTTCAAAAACAAAGTAAGAAAAGATATCTAATGGGATAATATGAGTAAACCTAGTACAGATGAATTAGAATAAAATATTGGTGATCAATTAATATTGTTTCAGTCAGATTTCAAATGTTTGACTACATCCTAATAAGAAGAAATGTTGGGCTTGTTTTCTCTTTCTGTTTAATTTTAGCACATCAGAATTATTATGATCAAACTGTAAATGCATTTCTCCAGGGGCAGTGCAGCAAAACCTGATTCTTGGAGATGGAGGTAGCCCGTGTGCTGGGAGACTTCAAGTTTACTTCCTTTATGCATGGCAACATATCTGTGGTCAAACATGGGACATGAATGACGCTCGTGTTTTGTGTAAATACCTCAGATGTGGCGAAGCTGTATCAGCATCAGCATCAGCATCTCAGTTTGGAGATCGCAATTTGCCCATACTGAACGTTGAAATTAGCTGCAAGGGCAGTGAGAATAATCCTTTGGATTGTGAAATTACTCCTGTATTTCTCAAAAGGTGTTCGAGAGAAGTGGAACCAGCTGGTGTCATATGTTCAGGTAATTCTCCTGTCTGAAATATTTAAAACAAGGGGAGATAATATCACTTCTTGACACAGCAGACATGAAAACACCAGATTGCAAAATAATTAAAGTTGTTTAAGTCAGATTGAAGAGTGCAGATTTGGAAATGAAATATAACCATTCTTAACATTTTACAGATACACTAATTATGCATGTTATCTTTCACATGCAATTTGAATCTGTTGTCCTTCAATAGGAACATGAGTGAGCAGGTCAGCCTTTCACTAAATAGAACAAAAAGGGAGTGGATTTAGCAACTACCTTGATAGCAAAATCAACAGAAAGATTAACTGTTAAATGCTTATAAGCCAGAGTAGACTGCAGTCAGAATATTTCTGCAGTAATATGTGGAAAGTGAACATGCAGTGCAAATTATTCTTCCATCAAATAGCAGTAAGTACAGGACAGCAACGAGAAATTATGCACATAAAGTCTATTGCAAGTATTTACAGTTGCACAATGCCCAGGCCTGATCTACCACTGCCTTACATAATTACCTCCAACTTGCCAATGATATAGTGACATTCAAATTATGTCATTTGTGCTGTTGTCCAAAGGCAGATCCTTTTCTCCTGGGCTGCTAAGTGTACATTCATCACCATATCCATGAAAGTTTAATTTTGTCATTCCTGGTTTCTGCTTGTCTTACTTTCTGAGAGGCAGGAGACAGTTCAAAAATCTATGCATCTCAAACAAGAACACAATCGATGGTGTTGGCATCATACTAAATGGCATCACAACAACAACAAAAACAATAGAAATTGCTGGAAAATCTCAGCAGCTCCGGCGGCATCTATGGAGAGAAATCAGAGCTAACATTTTAGTTCCACTGTTCCTTCCTCAGAACAGTTCTGAGGAAATGTCACTGGACCCGAAATGCTAATACTGGATCTCTGACACTCCAGGGAAAACAGTCCTAGGCTCTTCAACCTCTCCCTATAGCTCAGATCCTCCAACTCTGGCAGCATCCTTGGAAATCTCTTCTGAACCCTTTCAAGTTTCACAATATCCTTCAGATAGGAAGGAGACCAGATTTGCACAGAATATACCAAAAGTGGCCTAACCAATGTCATGTACAGTCTCAACATGACCTCCTAACTCCTGTATTCAATACTCTGACCAATAAAGTAAAGCATACCAAACACTTCTTCACTATCCTATTGACCTTCAACTCCACTTTCAAGGATCTATGAAGCTGACTTCAAAGTGTCTTTGTTTAGCAACACTCCTTAGGACTTTAGTATGAAGTGTATAAGTATTGCTGAGATTTGCTTTCCCAAAATGCAGCACCTCCCATTTATCTGAATTAAAATCCATCTGCCACTCCTTAGTCTATTGGCCCATCTGGTCAAGATCCCGATGTAGTCTGAGGTAACTTACTTTGCTGTCCACTACACCTCCAATTTTGGTGTCATCAGCAAACTTACTAACTTTACCTCTTATGCTCACATCCAAATCATTTATATAAATGACGAAAAGTAGTGGACCCAGTACCGATCCTTCTGGCACTCCACTGATCATAGGCCTCCAGTCTGAAAAACAACCTTCCACCACCCTCTGTCTTCTAACTTCGAGCTAGTTCTGTATCCAAATGGCTAGTTCTCTCTGTATTCCATGAGATCGAACCTTGCTAACCAGTCTTATCAATTTTGTTATGTACTTCATAAATGTTAACACCAAGATGCAGAGTACTAGGTTTATAATGTAATGAATAGAGATTGCAGTAACTTCAAGGTAAGACCACTCCAATACAAAAACAAGTTTCAACTTTCTGTATAACATAACTAGCTTTAGAGATCTTGATTAACCTTGTAGAGTGAAAGATCCTTATTGTTTTAAAATAACAGGTCACAAGCAGCCAAGGCTTATTGGTGGAGCAGATAGATGCGCTGGAAGATTGGAGATCCAGAAAGGAACGATCTGGGGGACTGTGTGTGATTCACACTGGGATTCACTGGATGCCAATGTTGTGTGCACATCACTCGAATGTGGAGAAGTTGTAACAGTACAGAGAGGAGCTCAGTTTGGAGAGGGCAGTGGTCCCATATGGCAAGATGTCTATGAATGCCAGGGAACTGAGACCATTCTGTGGTCTTGCCCTACGACACAAACCAATCAAAAGAATTGCACGCACAGACATGATGTCAGTATTATTTGTTCTGCTAAGTGTTTTATCCTTTTCTCCACCTGCTTTCAAGTGGAAGATAGTTTAACATCTGACCATTTTTAATTATAGATTTACAGCATTATTTTTCTACATCTTCATCAATTATATGGGAAACATAGTTGGTGCTTAGAGTCAGATTCAGATTGCAGTTGGCTTTTCAATATTGGTGACTGGATATGACATTGTGGTATCATATTCCACTCCTCATTTATTGAATTTCAGGAGCTTTCTGAGTTTAAAAATTCCAAAGATGTATGATCTTCTGAATGAAGAACTTACTCCTCATCTCAATTAAAAATTCTCCATTCTTCTTCTGAGATGATGTCACCTGGTTCTATACTCACCAGCCAGGGCAACATCTTATCTACATTGGCCCTGTATTGTGCTGTCACAGTTTTCAAAGAGTCAGAGATGACCTCTGCTTCTTTGAAAGTCCAAAGAATCTAAGGACAGAATCCCAAAATCTGCCTAATAAGTCAGTACTGCCATAGAGGAATTGGTAAATTGTACCCTATTTCATTTCTTCTGTAGCATGGGTGTTGTTCCTTTGGTAGGCAGACAAAAACTGAAGATAGTAATGTAAGTATAGGTGACTATACAGTAGCAACCAAATGATTTTTGCTCCTATACTTAACTTCCCTTGTGATGTGGGTCAATAGTGCATTTTCCTTCTGACTTCAAGCTTTTTTTGTCACTTTCGAATAAAGACCATTTCGCTATCAACACTTCACAATAGCCAGTGTTCAAGAAGTCCATCTTTTTTCTGTTTTTCTTGTGAAATAACATATCTTTTACTGGTGTAGACAGAAGATCAGAGAATAGGAAACTGGTGCAGATTAAAAACATTTCCTTTGTATTTACCCTCATGGAGGATGATACTGAAAGATTTCCCAGAAATGGTAGGGTACTTTGAAAATGGAATGTTGAAGAAATTAGTATTAAATCAGAAGAATTCCTTCACTTCCTTTCTTTTTGCCAATCTTTACTAAATGATGAACACCCTTGAGCATTCAATTCTCAGTTTTACTCACCCTGGAATCTTAAATAATTAAATCATACGGTTCTCCATATTCACGGCTTCAAATCATTAACCTGGCCATGAATGCTGTGTGTATTCAGAATGCATGTCTTCAATTGTCTTTTTCACAACCTGACTGTAAGAAATATCTTCTTAAACATGGTCTGTCAAAGAAATTGCTGACTATTTTCTTTTCCAATAATCAGTTTCTCTTATCTTCATTTTGAGCTCTCAGGATTCCGTCAAAAAGGAAGTTAATTTAAACACTGGCCAGCAGCAGCAAAAAACGTTTCAGCGAGGATAGTTGCCTTGATTATGATACAATGCACCTACCAATGTTATACAAGTCACATCTGCCCGAGAAATGTTGTCCCAATGCCTCAAAAGCTGGATGCCTTTAATGGTCCATCAATTCTCTAGCCAAACATTTTTAATTGCATGTGATACCGAATGTAGTTGAGATGACTGCATTCAAAGTCCTCTCTTTAAATCTCTTTCCTCGCTAGCTAAAAATCTGTGTCACAGACTTCATCTCTCTTCCTACCTAATAATGTTGGAACCAAGATGGAACATAACCTGTTTGTTTATCCTCCATAAGAATAATACCCTGAAGTCTCTCTGTGCCATCCTTGCGCCTGACACCTTGAGAAAACATAACATTCTAGTGTGTAAGCTGCAGTTTCAGGAATACCGGTTTTTCCCATACACTGTCATCATGGCTTTTCTATTCTTCTTTCCCCTTTTGCAGCTGAGCCACCTATGACGACAGTGACTTGGCTCTTTCTGGATTCTGAGTCAAGATTAAAGTGGTGCTGGAAAAGCACAACGGGTCAGGTAGTATCTGATGAGCATTAAAATCGACATTTCGGGCAAAAGCCCTTCATCAGTGATCACGATTCCTGCTCCTTGGATGCAGCCTGACCTGCTTTGCTTTTCCAGCACCACTCTAATCTTGACACTGATCTCCAGCATCTGCAGGCCTCATTTTCGCCTCTTTCTGGATTCTACTGACTAATTATCATCCTCATCAGTACCCAAATGCAAAACTGTTATTAAGTAAAACATGATCAGTAGAATAACTCTGCATTATGCAGGGCTTTGGTTTGTGATCAGTAATTTGCTGATTTTTAGGTGGTTCAAACCATCCCCAGTTCCCTGGATTTGACACTGTACTTATTTAGGGAATGTGAATTAAAGACAGGTGTTTCAGACAAAAGAATCACTGTGTTTAGTTAAATACAAAAAAAGTAAGTACAAGTCAAACCTATAAACAGTGAAATTGACACTATCAATTATACAGAGGACAGCAATGAAAAACATGATTAAATAAAACACAGATTTAACACCTTTCGAACCGAAACTGCAGTTTTAATCACAGAAACTTTAAATAACGAGAGGTCATGCTTTCAAGGAGAGAGGTGGAAAGTTTAAGGGGGATACATGTGGCAAGTACTTCACACAGAGAGTGGTGGGCGTTTGCAACACGTTGCCAGCAGAGGTGGTAGAGGCAGGCACGGTAGATTCATTTAAGATGTGTCTGGACAGATGCATGAGTAGGTGGGGAGCCGAGGGATACACATGCTTAGGAATTGACCGACATGTTTAGACAGTACATTTGGATCGGCTCAGGCTTCGAGGGCTGAAAGGGCCTGTTCCTGGGCTGTAAATTTTCTTTGTTCTTTGTTCCAGCTTCCGAATCTTGGGGTCCCTGCAGTTCACTACCTGCCTTTCCCTTATTGCTAGCTGGGTTTGAAATTTTGGCGTCTTGGCGGTTTAAGGTCACCACTAGGGAAAAGCTCAATTTTGAAGAACAGATGGCTGTTCCCACTTGCCGTACCCAGTGCTTTGATGAAGACTTCAAATTGTGCAGGCCTTCAGTCTGGGTTAAGTCCACTGATGCGTTAGTATGAGTATTGGATTTATCGGGTGAGTGCGAGGTTTTCCATACCTTCTGTTGGTTTTGCAGGCCTGGCTTTTACCTCAGGACTTGTCTGAGGCGTTGTGGTGTTTGCCAGGTCAATAGTTTCCGGAGTGAAATAATTTCACAGAGGCCAAGTCCCGTCACCCTTTAGTCACTAGTCACCCTTTAGTCACTAATATACAACCCACTGGCTGTGGTTAGCCAGTTTGGAGTAAATTTTCAATTGAGGAGATTCTCATCGACTGGATATATTGATCAGCCAAGGCTTTCCTGATTGACCCAGGTTCACAATCCTAAACAAGTACTTCGTAGTTAACAAGGAGAAAGTGAGGACTGTAGATGTTGGAGAAACAGACTTGAAAAGTGTGGCACTGGAAAAAGTAAAGCAGGTCAAGCAGAATCAGAGGAGCAGGAATAAAGAACAAAGAACAAAGAAAATTTACAGCCCAGGAACAGGCCTTTCATCCCTCCAAGCCTGAGCTAATCCAAATACACTGTCTAAACCTGTCACCCAATTCCTAAGCATCTGTATCCCTCTGCTCCCAAACTACTCATGCATCTGTCCAGACGCATCTTAAATGAATCTATCATACCTACCTCTACGACCTCTGCCAGCAATGTGTTCCAGGCACCTACTACCCTCTGTGTAAAGTACTTCCTCTTAAACCTTTCACCTCGCAACTTGAAAGTATGACCTCTTCTTGTTGAATCCTTCACCCTGCGTAAAAGCTTATTTCTATCTACGCTGTTTATATCCTTCATGGTTTTGTAGACCTCAATCAGGTCCCCCCGCCCATCTCCTTTTTTCCAATGAAAAGAATCCTAACCTACTCAACCTCTTTTCATAGCTAGCACCTTCCATACCAAGCAACACCCTTGTAAACCTTGTCTGCACCCTCTCCAAAGTGACGACCAGAACTGTACACAGTTTTCCAAAATGTGGCCAAACCAAGGTCTTCTACATTTTAATGTGACCTGCCAGCTCTTACACTCAATACCCAGTCTGATGAAGGCAAGCATACCATATGCCTTCTTGACCACTCTATCCACCTGTGCAGCAACCTTCAG
The DNA here is from genome assembly GCF_047496795.1 of Chiloscyllium punctatum. Lineage (NCBI taxonomy): Eukaryota > Metazoa > Chordata > Chondrichthyes > Orectolobiformes > Hemiscylliidae > Chiloscyllium > Chiloscyllium punctatum. The sequence continues at coordinate 25,905,778 of NC_092744.1, read as the reverse complement.
GGTACAATGGACCTGAACTCCCAGATCTCTCTACTCATCAACTTTTCCCAAGGCTGTTCCGTTTAAAGTATAATTTGCTCTCGAATTAGACTCCCCAAACTGCATCACTTTGCATTTTTCTGGATTGAACTCCATCAGCCACTTTGCCACCCAACTCTCCAGTTTACCTCTATCCTCCTGTATTCTTTGACATCCCTTATGCTTTCTGCAGCTCCACCAATCTTCGTGTCATCTGAAAACTTGCTCATCATACCAACAATGCCCTCTTCCAGATCACTGATGTATATCACAAACAACAATGGCTCCAGCACTGATCCCTGTGGAACACCACTGGTCACCTTTCTCCATTTCAAGAAACTTCCTTCAACGACTACTCTCTGTCTCCTGTTGCTCAACCAGTTCTTTATCCACCTAGCAAGAACACCCTGTACACCATGTGACTTCTCTTTCTCCATTAGTTTACTATGGGGAACCTTATCAAACCCTTAATAAAGTCTATGTATATGAAACCTACAGCACTTCCTTCATCTATCAACTTGGTCACTTCCTCAAAGAACTCTAAGTTGGTAAATAACGATCTCCGCTGCTCAAAACCATGTTGCCTATCACTCATAAGCCCATTCTTCTCCAAAGTTAAATAGATTTTATCCCTCAGTACCTTCCCCAGTAACTTTCCCACCAGTAACGTCAGGCTCACTGGTCTGTAGTTACCCAGAATATTCCTACTGCTCTTCTCGTACTGGGGGACTACATGAGCAACCTGCCAGTCCTCCGGCACCTCACCTATGTTAAGGATGCTGCAAAAATATCTGTTAGCGCCCCAGCTATTTCCACTCATGCCTCCCTCAGCAACCTGTGATAGATCCCATCTCATCCTGGGGATTTGTCCAACTTAATTACATCTAGCCTCCCCAACACATCTTTCCTGCTTATGTCTATGTGATCCAGAGTAATCAAACTTCTATCTCTAATCTCAACATTCATCATGTCCCTCTCTTCAGTGAACACTGATGCAAAGTAATCATTTAGAATCTCAACTCATTTCTCAGGCTTGACACACAGCCTTCCTTCCTGATCCTTTCATGGACCAATCCTTTCTCTTGTTACCCACTTGCTTCTTATATGAGAATTAAAAGCTTTGGGATTCTCCTTTATTCTGCTCACTAAAACTATTTCATGACCCCTTTTGACCTGCTTGTTTCCTCATTTAAGGCGAGTTCTACTTGCCCAATATTCTTCCAGGGCCCATTCTGTTCTTAGTTGACTGGACCTTATGTACGCTTCCAGTTTCCTCTTGGCTTGTACAATTTCTCCTATCATCTACGGTTCACGAATCTTGTCTTTCCTATCCTTTGCTTTCAACGGGACATGCCTATCCTGCACTATCTTTGAAAGCCTCCACATATCAAATGTGGACTTCCCTTTAAATAGCTGTGTCCAATCCACAGTTCCCAGTTCCTGCCTAATTTTGATATAATTGGCCTTGGTCCAGTTTTGTACATTTCCCTTAGGACCACTCTCAACTTTGTCTATGAGTATTCTAAAACTTATAGAATTGTGATCACTGTTCCCAAAGAAATCCCCCACTGCAACTTCAAAGAGTCGACATTTTAGATGTGAGCCCTTCATCAGGAATGTGGAGGGGTAAGGGACTGAGAGAAAAATGGAGGGTGAGACTGGGGCTGGGGGGGAAGGTAGGTGGGAGATGGTTATGATAGGTTGGGATTTGCGGAGATATGGAAACTGGTGAAGTCAATGTTGATGCTGTGTGGTTGTATGGTCTCCAGGCAGTATTTGAGGCGTTCTTCCTCCATTTGGTGGGTGGCTTTGATTTGGCAGTGGAGATGGGCCAGGATTTGCATGTCCTTGGGAGAATGTGAGGGGGTGTTGTAGTGGTTGCCTCAAGGTGGTGGGGTTGTTTGGTGCATGCGGACCAGAGATGTTCCCTGAACCATTCGGCAAATTGGCACTCTGTCTCCCTGATGTAGAGGAGACCACATCCAGAGCAAATTCTGCAGTAAATGAGGTGGGTGGATGTGCAAGAAACTCTGCCAGAGTTGAAATGATCCTTGAGGGCCTTAGAAGGAGGTGAAGGGGAGGTGTGTGCATAAATTTTGCACCTTGTGCAGTGGCAAGGGCAGGTGTCTGGTGCAGATGGTGGGGAGCATGCACCTAACAAGGTCAATCTAATCCTATTGACTACTTGGAGGTTGTCAGTTCTTAGGTCTTCTAGTTGTGGTCAGTTGCCATTGGTTTCCCTGGCATAGAACAGGTCTATTGTTGGTAGGTGTTGGAATTGCTGTGGGGATCCCCTTCCAGGGATAGCTCTTGGAAACAGTCATTGGAATTAGCTGTTGGGGGAGTAGCTCTCAGGGATCCCCCATCTGGAGATAGCTGTGGGGATATCTCCTTCAGTTGAGTTCAGGGCCTGCAATTATATTAACTGCACGCCTCTAAGATTCGTGCTACATCTCTGCTTGCCATTGTGTGACTGGTTCTTTCTTTAAAGTCAGTTGGCCTTCAAATAGTTAAGAATGGATGTGAAAGTATTTTGATTGAAGTTGAGTGTCCAGTAAATGTATAGGTATTCCATACTGTATATGTTGACCAGTCTGAGGTGTGAAAGATAGTTTCAATCTGGAGTGTAAGGTTTGGTTGATTGTTCTCTTGGAATAGAGGTGTAAATTGGAATTCCGGGCAAAGCAATGGTTCCAGTCAGCTACTTCTTTGTCTGTGTATTTTTCCCGAGCTCAGCCAAGCTGCTCCCTTCCAGCTTCACACATTATCCCAGTGGTATTGCATGAAGTTGCAATGGGACCCATGTATTTAGATTACAGCAGATAAAGAGAAAGCCAACTCTACTAGAGCTACAGCAACCCAATAAAAACCAGCAAATTAATGAATTTATTACGACTGCTTTCCAGTGGTGAAGTTATCTATCTGTGTATAAATTTGGCACAAACTTCAATTTTACTTAAACAGTAAATTTCACTTCAATGGTACCTGCAGACAGGACTAGATTTGCAACAAGATAAAGAGCCTCATAATTTCTTCCCTCAGCAAACTCTGAGCTTCTCACATAGAATAAGCTACACTTGCTCCAACAAGAGTTCCAACAGATTTTCCAAAGCAACTCCCATTCTTTCACTGTGGCACTGCTGTGTTTCACTGGTATGGTAGATGAGAATATGTTGGATCACCATGATATATTTCTTCTAACATTTCTCAGTTTTTTTCTTATTTGAATGATTGCTTTTGTACACATTTTGAAATTGAATGAGAAGTCTATCCAAATGAATATAAATCCACTGAAAAATGATCATTGTTCTTGGACAAAGGAAAAAGGAGACCACGGTTAATTGGTGGCAATGATACCTGCTCAGGAAGAGTGGAGATAATGTTTGATGATACCTGGAACACAGTATGTGATACCTATTGGGATTTACAAGATGCAGCTGTGGTCTGCAATCAACTTGGTTGTGGGGCTGCAATTTCAACTTCAGGAGGTGCATACTTTGGAGAGGGAAATGGGCCAATATGGAATTATATCCACGTTTGCACTGGCAATGAAATCCGTCTAAATGACTGCCCAATTGCATCCAGGGGCCACCGTGAGTGCACACACAGAAATGACGCTAGTGTCATCTGTTCAGGTAGGCATGAACTCATTGCCAAATACCAATTAGATAAATAATTATATTATTACTTATTTGTGAGTAGAAATGTGCAATAGCATGTTCTGCTTAAATTGCGATATATCTGCAACCAAGATGTCAGAGTAACTCGTTACTTTTCAATTTATCTTTGTTATCAGAAGAAATTGAAATGAATCTATTGAACTTTTGATGCGAGGGGCCCAACCATGAATCTATGTCAGCTGGGTGCATTGGATATAACACTGACCAGAGTTCAACTAATTTTAAAAGCAATATGCTATATGCTAGGTTGATGTGAGTTTGCCCCAATGAAGGAGGTGTTGGTAACTCCGCCACAAGTAGGTGTTTATAACTCGTAACCCATATTAACACACATATTGTGTGCCCAAGTATTGTTTTTTTAAATTTATCATTCGGAATTGAACATACAGAGTTTAGACTGACAGCACACCTGGAAAATGGAAACCATTTTGTGTATCACTTGTTGAAAGCGTATGTTGGTGCATCCAAATCTTCCAAGTGTTAAATTAGGAAGAGACCATGCAGTAACAAAAGGTTTTTCTCTCCTTGCAATTAAAGAGTGATTGTATGTGCATTTTGATATTGTGAAAGGAAATGATAACATTGAGAAAGCTTTTATTTTGATGCTGGTGCCAGAATCAATGGAGAAAGGGACATAGAACTAATATCGCTGTAAGGCCATTCAGGATAAAATTTAAGAATTCTTTTTTTAAGGCATTGAAGGAGTTTTGATCTTCCCCACTCTTCTGTCCATGATCAAAGTAGAATTGGATGCCAGCGAACACAATAATTTTATACATGAGGCCAACCATTATTGGCTACCCAGAGATACTAGGGCACATGGAACCAAGACTTGTAGATTTAAGTCAAACACAAATCTACCATGAATAATAATTAAATGATAGAATGTTAATTAGAGAATGAATGAAATATTTTAAATCGGTACTTTGTTTGCTTACTCAAATTTGTTTGCTTAATCAGTCAAGACCTCATTAATTCTGGGCCCTTTTTGTAGGATGTGGAAAGTACACATGACTTGATGTTACTTTCCATAAATGTTCAAAGAAAATGACTCTTCCAGTGAATGATTCCAGTCCATATTATTGACTCAGTTAACAGTCTACCAAATTTCAGTCTAATCTGAGTGTATTAAAAAACATTCTGTGTTGATTTCTTCAATGTGTACAGTGAACTTTCTGTCTCTGCCATTATGACGGAGGGTGCTTGGCCAGTTGTGAATATCTAGCCATACAGCAGGTAATAAAGGAACAAATACATTGCTAAATCTCTCTACTCAACTCATTTGCACCTATCAATGGCAATATTGGTCACTGTAAATACAATGGACTGCTTATTGTGTCAAAATGCAATCTTTGCATAGAGGATGCCCTCAACGGCACTAAATTGGTTCATTCCAGTGCAAATCTAATATCTCAAGACTGGATATCCATATGGAGAAAGTGATGACTGCAGATGCTGGAGGTCAGAGTGGAAGAATATGGTGCTAGAAAAGCGCAGTTGGTCAGCCAGCATCTGAGGAACAGAAGAATTGAGGTTCTGGGCATAAACCCTTCATCAGGAATGAGGCTTGTGGGTCAAGGGGGCTGGGAGATAAATGGACCATTTCTCTCCCAGCCTGACCGGCTGTGCTTTTCCAGCACCACACTCTTCGACTGGATATTCGTAAGGTGCTATTAGCTATAATAAGCAGCAATGTTTCATTTCACCACAAACAGTAAACTCCCTCATAACAGATTAACCCCTGTAGCCTTGTGAAATCCTGTGATGAATTCTGGAAAATTAACCAAAAACCTATGACAAAAACATTTCACTTGGCAATGATGGATGTGCTCAGACCACAACAATAAAAGGAAAAGGTGAACACATATGCAAGTATGTACCACCAGAAGGGCCCTATAGATTACCCATTTTGGCCACTTGGTGGTGACTCTGTGAAACTCATTGCTGCAGGGGCTGTGGAAGTGAAGTCCTTGAGTGCATTTAAGAAAGGGATAGATAGGGTCTCGATTAGTAAGTGAATAAAGAGTCACCAGGAGAAGGCAGTTGAGAAATAGACCAGCTATGATCCCATGACAGCCCTGACTCTATGAACCAAATGGCCTATTCCTTCTCATATTATATGGTCATAAGAGATGAGACCCCCATCCCCTCATCATTGGACATCCTCAATCATGATGTGCAAATAATAATGCGCCACATCAGATTGATACAGAACAGGTCTGTTATCCCAAAGGTTCATTGCAACAATTCATCAAAGCTCATTGATAATGTGGGATATAGGTAAAGCGCTGTTACTTCTGCAATCATAATTGCTTATGCAAGGTAAATGAACTCACACCAGGTGTATAATTGTTTCAGCTAAGAGCTGAGTTAACAAGAATGAAAACTATCTGAAGAAAATATATGGTTACTTTTGCATTAGCTAAAATGTGCATACAAGAATGAAATGTGCCTGCAAACAATGGTAGATGTTACAGACAAATAAATAAGGTGCTGTGAGGGAAGGGAGTGTAGGTTAAGCTAAATATGCTTGTACAAACAGTAGTTATAAGCATCTGTTTCCCGCTTCTGCAAAATCAAAAACAAACCACAATCAAGAGGTCATAAGGCTCAGAATGGATGAAGAATGGGAGGAAATGTTACAAACAAGGGAAACAGATGGCAGTGAAGGAGGATATATAACAATGGGATGTGGTGATGTGGTGAAATTGCCATAATCAAAGTCGGATGTGGTGAAATTGCCAAGCAAAACTTGTACTTTGTTGTGCACAAGGCCGGATAAGGCAAGAGATAAACAACAGTCATGGGCGCAGCATTGAGAGAAGTGGGAGATGTGGGCAGCACGGTGGCAGTGGGCGGCACAGTGGCACAGTGGTTAGCACTGCTGCCTCACAGCGCCAGAGACCCGGGTTTAATTCCCGCCTCAGGCGACTGACTGTGTGGAGTTTGCACATTCTTCCCGTGTCTGCGTGGGTTTCCTCCGGGTGCTCCGGTTTCCTCCCACAGTCCAAAAATGTGCAGGTCAGGTGAATTGGCCATGCTAAATTGCCCGTAGTGTTAGGTAAGGGGTAGATGTAGGGGTATGGGTGGGTTGCGCTTCGGCGGGACGGTGTGGATTTGTTGGGCCGAAGGGCCTGTTTCCACACTGTAAGTAATCTAATCTAATCTAAACAGGAGAGGAGCAATGGAATAAGCGGGGGAGGAGTTAAAGAGAAATGAATTGTATATAAGACACCACGCTTGCAAGCGTATAATAAACAATACTGCTTCAGATCTTGTCTCGGACTGAAATTATTGAAGTGAGTGGGTTCCATTTCCCACAGATAACTTCCAAGTCCAAGACATTCGTCATTTACGGAATTAAATGCAACAGCTGCAGGAAAACACTAACACCAACAAATTTCCTTTCAGCTCGCACACCACACATACCAACCTTGCAGTACAGTTGTACTCCTTCAGATCCTGGAACTCAGGTCCCGGATTTTCCCATGGCTTGCCACTTCAACACACAATCCTGCTCCCATCCCCACATGTCTGTCCTTGACCTGCTGCAATGTTCCAGTGAAGCTTAACGCAAACTGGAGGAACAGCATCTCATCTCCCGCCAAGGCACGTTACAGCCTGCCGGTCTCAACATTGAATTCAACAACTTCAGATGATTATCCCATCTCGACCCCTCTGTTTTCATTCTGCTCCATCATTTTATTTCATTTATTTTATTTATTTGTAATTTTTTTCACTGTTCTGTACCTCTTATTTCTTAACTTTCTCTCTTTCTCTCGCTCCCCACTCTCTCATCACCTTTTCCCTCTCCTCTTCCCCCTTTGCTACCCTTCTCCCCTGTTTTCCATTTTGCTTCACCCATCCCCCACATATTTTGTCACATAGCACTGGCTTCAGCCTTGGTCATTCACAGCTCCTAATCTCCCTAAAATCTCTCTATGCACTATCATTATCACCTCTTTATTGCTACCTTTGCTTCTGGAGCCATGACTCACCTTCTCTCAGCCCAGTATGAATATTTCTCCCTTTTATTTAAGCTTTGACAAAGGGTCAGTTAGACTCGAAACGTCAGCTCTTTTTTTCTCTATTCAGATGCTGCTAGACCTGCTGAGATTTTCCAGCATTTTCTCTTTTGGTTCCTGGAACTCATTCCCTGAAAGAGTTATGTCTTTACCTGCAGAATAGGATTGCAAGATTCATGGAAGTCGCAAACCGTCACCAGGCCTCCCCAGCGGTAGCTACATCCCTGAAAAGAATAAAATAGTGCAACTGACAACATGCAATCTTTTATCTTCCCCGCTCGGAAAGACCCGGTCCGTTTGAGCACAGCAGCTCTGACTGAGTTTTTTGAAACATTAATCTTCCTCACGATCTCTACATTTCAATTACCGGATACTTTCTATTCCTGCTTTCTATTCTCTGTTCATGAACTGCGGGGAATAGATAAATCGTGCAATAACATTAATGGTCATAGCTTGTGTTCAGTTGCTGTCGTTTTGAAACATTGCATGAACGTTGATTATAAAATTACGTTCTTACAGGTGAAGATTGGCAGTTACGATTGGTGAACGGACAGAGCATTTGCGAAGGCCGTGTGGAGGTTTATTATGACGGTGTTTGGGGGAGAGTGACTGACACTCAGTGGAATTTGAATGAAGCAGAAGTAGTGTGCAGACAGCTGAAGTGTGGCTCTGCAATAAGCATTTACAACCACCTGAAGTCTGGGAAAGGCAGAGGACCGACCTGGATCAGTAATGTCAGGTGCAACGGGAGTGAACCCTTCCTTGGGAATTGCAGTTTTACAAAAACGGAGCAGTCATCAATTGGAGATGACGTGGGAGTGGTGTGCTCTGGTATGACCTTCTTTATTTCCTCACATGTAACCATTGTCCTGCTGCCAGCAATGGGATAAAGACCCTCAGGGTCGATAATAAAGCTAATGCAATATTCAAGAGAAAGTTATGTTGTCACACGGTGTCTCGAACCACAGGGTAGGTCTGCGTATTGTTTCGTGAAATGGAAGAATCCACTTGCAGAAGAGATAGAAGGAGCTGAAAAAAGGGAGATTGGTTCAGATGATGAAGACTGGAATAGCATTGCAATGATAGTTCGAACCGGTTTTTTTTCTGTGCCATAACTATCCTGCATTAGTTATGAAGTGAGCAAAGAAAGATTGACAACATTTTTTTCCCACGGATGTTTCCTTTCCATTGGTCTCGTTTTGTGATAAGTGCGCCCGAATATTTCACTAATGTAATTTAGGGAAGTAAACCTCTAGTCATGTCCAACCGGAACATTTCAACTCTCAAACACACTGGGTTAATTACAGTGCCTTCACCACAACCTACCCAGCCAATCAACAGGACCATTTTCTTTCAGACCGATTAAAAAAAACTGACCTGAAATATGATACCCATGTGCAGAAACTGGATTTTAAAATTCAGAGGCTTAATTTCTCAAGCAGGCTCAGATGGAGTTGAGTTCTATAAATTAAAATAATAAAATTAGTCATACACATGATCATTTGTATCACTGTAGTATCTGTGTTTTGAGGAGTTGCAACTGATAATTCTCAGCAGTTCGTTTTCATTCCTGTCATTCAGATCATATTCAGATAAGACTGGTGGATGGTGGAAGTGACTGTGCTGGAAGGGTGGAACTTTACTACAATGGAAGCTGGGGAACTGCATGCGATGATTCCTGGGATTTAGCACATGCCCAAATTGTCTGTAACCAGCTGAAGTGTGGACAGGCTTTAAATGCAACAGTTTCCGGTTGGTTTGGTCCAGGCATGGGGCCTGTATGGTTAGACTGCGGATTGAATGATTCTGTTCTGTGGGAATGTCTGGTGGAGCCATGGAGTGAGAGCGACTGCAATCATAAAGAAGATGCTGGTGTTATCTGCTCAGGTACCATGTCTTTTGAAATATTCACCCTTTCCAGTCCTGACAAATGGAACTCTTCAACAAACCTGCACATGGATTGATATTCACATTTTACTCCTGGTAATTAATGAATAATTCAATGTTCGGCCTAATGATTAACTTAGGGAAAGGTCATTGGTTCACTCCCATAAAGATAACATATATGGGAAATATCAGACAGTGGAACGCCTTTTAAATTATATATTTTTAAGTTAATTGTCCTGGGGGTGCATTCTTTGAATTTATTTTTAAAAAGTCATTATTTTTGAACGGATGTTTAAATTGCACAGTTGATTTGAACAGTTCAATGAACTGAACAAAAGGTTAAAGTTTGATCCTGAACATTCTGTCCTCAGCAAAGGTCTTAGTTTGATTCATGTGCACTCCACCTCAATGAATTGTGGGATAGTCATGATGTTGCGGCCCAATCACCACCCTCATCTGCTTCGATAAGCTCATCCTCACTTTGAGTAATGTCTCCTCTAATTCCTCTCACTTTCTTCAGAACAATGATGTGGCTATGATTACCGGCATAGGTCCCAGTTAGACTTGGCTCTTGGTGGGATACATGGAACATCTCTGTTCAAATTCTACTTAGGCCCTTCACAACGCTTTCTTTGAAAAATCGATGACATCATTGTTCTACTTCCTTCTCTCATTCTGAACTGGAAAGAATTATCAATTTTGCTTCCAATTTCCACAATGCTGTCACCTTCAAGTGGTTAAGTTCCAAAACTTCCCTTCCCTTCCTTGACCACTCTCTTTCCATTATTTGGGGTGGGGGTGGGGGGGTTGCTACTAATAACCATTACAAACTAATCAGCTCTCACAGTGACCTGGACTAAATATCCTCACATCCTGCTCTCTGTAAGGATGCCATCCTATTCTCCCATTTTCTCCATCTATGTTGAATCTGTTGTGATGATGCCACCTTCCACTTGTGGCCCTCAGAAAAGCCCACTTTTTTCCTCAACCAAGGATTCTCTGCTATTGGGGTTTACAGAGTCTTTAGCCATGCCCGGTCCATCTCCAGCACTCTGTCCTCATCCTTTCTCCTCACTCCTACAAAAATGACACGTCCCCCAGACTTCATTTCCCATCCCACCATCCTCCACGTCCAAAGGATTGTAAGCTGTCATTTCCATCACCTCCAACAGGATGCCACAAAAAGTCATACTTTCACCTCCTCTTCTATCTCAGCTTCACAAAGGTACCTTTGCTTCTGGGACACTCTGGCCCACTCCTCCTTCATTCCCAACATGTCCTTACATTCCCATGTTACCTTCCTGTGTAATCACAGATGGTGTAACACCTGCTTACCTTCTCCTCCTCCTCATCCAAGGCTGTAGGACATACCTTCCAGTTTAAGCAGCAATTGCTAAACTTCATTCAGTCTAATCAACTGCAGCCAAAATGTGATCTCCTTACATTGGCAAGATGAAATGCAAATTGGGTGACCACTTCAAAGAACACCAACATTCTATCCATTTAAATGACCCAGAGCTGCCAACTGCCTACCATTTCAGCATATCATTGTGCTCCAATGCCAACATTTCTGACACATGCTTGCAGCAGTGTTCAGTGAGTCTCGGAGTAAACATTTCATGTTCCATTTGGGGATCCTGCAGTCTCTGGGACTTCGTATCAAATTCAATAACTTTACAACCTGATTCCATTGTTTGATATTTCTTCCCCATCCTCATAATCAGTCGTATCATGACATGGATTGCTTTTAGCACAGCCAACCCCTTTTCACCCACTGTGTTATGACACTGTATGGTTTGCGTTCAGCACAGACTATCCATTCTTTGCTACCCTTGGCTCTCAAGATCACTTATTCAGTTTATATTCTCTCCTGGCCTGTCCATAATCCCCATGTTAACCCAACCCTTTCACACCTCTCTCTCTGGGTTCCATCTCCATCTATTCACTCACTCTCCCTTCTCCCATCCCCTTCCAATCTGTTCTTCATCATAATAATCAGTTTTTCCAAGTTGCAATCAGTTCTGATGAAGTCACTGGACTTGAAACAGAAACTCTGGTTTCTTTCAACAAATGCTGACAGACCTGCTGGGTTTTTCCAGCAATATCTGTCTTTGTTTCAGATTAAAGCTCACTGTTTGTTATATAGACCACAGAGCTGTTCGGCTGCAGGATGGAGCAAACCCATGTCAGGGCAGAATTGAAGTTTTCTACAATGGGACCTGGGGGACTGTTTGTGCTGATTCTTTTGATATGGAGGATGCGGAAGTTGTTTGTAAACAGCTCAGCTGTGGATCTGCCCAATCTGTGGATGGTGATGTTACATTTGGAAGCGGTTCTGGACCGATCTGGCTCGATGATGTGAGCTGTCGCTTGCATGATATGTTCTTGTGGCAATGTCCATCTTCACCATGGGGTGAACATAATTGTGCCCACCAGGAAGATGTTGGAGTTATCTGTTCAGGTAAGAAGTGCAAATTGAAAAAAATTGTCTTGAAATGTTTCACCAATGTTTTAATATTTCTGCACTCGCAAATTTGAAATTATGCACATTTTCATTGTCAATGTTCAGACAACACCTTTGCTGTCTCACCTCTGTGGTTTCCAAGTCAAGCAGTAATTTGTTTTAAAATTTTCATCCCAGTTCATGATTGCTTCCACTACTTGACAACTCCCTATTACTTTAAACTGCTGCAGCCCTATAATTCTCCTACATAGCTGCCATCCACTCAGCCTGGGCATTTCCAGCATCTCTTGGGCATTTCCAATTACAATTGCTGCATGGAGATGACTTCAATTGCTTAGGTCCTCAGCTTCATAATTCTTCCACTTCACCTCCCTGCTTCTATCCATCTCTGTCCTCCATTACAATTACAATACCTCTTACAATCTGACCACAATTGACCATGATTTTAATCTTCTGACCCAATCTCGACTTTGTGCCTCTGTGTTATATTTTGTTTTATTTATTGTGGTCCCAGGAAGTGCCTTGGGACATCTCGTGTGCTGTATGAACACAAGTTGTTGCTGAAGTAATTAAATGTTTCTTTTTTTTAGAACTAAGTCCAAGGAAAATACGCAATGAGGGAGACATGAAGAACAGTAAAACTCAACTAGCTTCAGAAAAGTTTGGTAATTAGTGATATGGATATGAACAAATGTCATCCAGTAGGAACCTTTTTTTTTGATTCTTTGTGAAATTTCTGATTTCAATACCAAAATGGTTCTTTACAATCGTCCATCACTTCAACTGTTACAATTATTTTGCATCATTAATACCAATTATTTCATGTCAAAATGTCTTCCACTGGAAAAGCACAATAGGTCAGGCATCCGAGAACAGCAGGTCAGGCAGCATCCGAGGAGCAGGAGAGTTGATTTTTCGGGCATAAGACCTTCATCAGGAATGTTATGAAGGGTTTATACCCAAAATGTTGAGTCTCCTGCTCCTCGCATGCTGCCTGACCTGCTCTTCTATCCAGTGCCACACTTTTTGACTCTGATCTCCAATCCTCGCTTTCTCTGACCAATTATTTAATGTAGAGCAGCGAGTCCAAGTGCCAGAGTTAAGTATAGTGCACAATTGTCTTCAATTGCCAGCTGGTATCACACCCATCAGGATTGGTTATACTAGTGGTAGTAACAGGTACATAGCATCAAACGCTTGATAATTTACTATCACTCATTAATGGAAAGGGTTGAAAGATTAATCCAGGGACAAAATATTGGGGAAAATAGACTGAACAACGTATCAGCTGTCAGACTGCATTTATTCAGTCATTCACACTGGAATGAACACATTGCCTCTGCCTCTGTTCGGGACCGTTGAAATCTGGCAAAGTTCAGCATAACTGTCAAATATTCAATTATGCTCAGCGGGCTTTATTTTAATGAACGTGACTCCATTTCCAGGTTTTAAATAATCTCTCTTTAAACATGAGTAAACAGTTTCTGCTGTACAAATTGGTCAACTTATTTATCTTTTGGATTGCAGCAAATTATCCCAGAGCTGTGAATTTTTAAAACTTCATTCATGTGACCTGGCTGTCAATGGCTAATCCAGCATTGTTGTTTGTCCCTATTTCTTGATGAGAGTGGGGTGATGATCTGTCTTCATGAACTGCAACAATCCTTGGGATGTCAGAACACTGTTGCTATCTAGGGGAGGGAGGAGATTTTGACTGAGTGACAATAAAGGCAAGATGATAGCAGATGAATTTGAAGATGGTATGTAGCTTGAAGTGGCATTGTAGCTGCTGGTGCACTCATACATGTGACCTTGTTGCCTTGTCTACATATGTGCCAGAGGTCATGTGTTTTGAAAGTGCTGTTGAAGGGGTTTTGATCAGTTAATGCAATGTATTTTGCAGGTGGTACACCCTGTGTGATCGTGTTTTTTTTATTATGGAACAAGGCAAACAAAGTAATTATATTCAATTGCAAGTTAAAATACTTCAAATTCTCACACACAACTTTTGTTTCTGCAGAATTGCGGTTGGCTGCAGGATTTAATAATTGTTCTGGAAGGGTTGAAGTATTCATCAATGGAACATGGGGAACGGTTTGTGATGATTCCTGGGATAGGAAGGATGCTGCTGTGATCTGTCGGCATTTAAACTGTGGTCGTGCAGTCTCACCTCTGGAAGAGGTGCTGTTTGAAAGAGGAAATGGCACAATATGGATTGATGAAATTAAGTGCAAGGGGAGTGAATTATTCCTGTGGGACTGCCAATTGTCAGTAATGGCCAATCATGACTGTGAACATAAAGAAGATGTCAATTTGATATGCTCTGGTATGCCATTTTAAATTCAATCTTGATTTTACTGCACTGATCAATACACTCAATACACTCTTTGCTCTTATTTGTACTATCTGTGTCCTAAAGTTACAATACAACCTTTAGAATTCTCCAATTCTTAGATTTTGTGTATCACCAATAGTAATCCTTGCATCATAATTCCTTCATTTAGAAGATACTTGTGGGCGGCACGGTAGCACAGTGTTCAGCACTGCTGCCTCACAGCGCCAGAGACCCGGGTTCAATTCCAGCTTTGGGCGACTGACTGTGTGGAGTTTGCACATTCTCCCTGTGTTTGCGTGGATTTCCTCCCACAGTCCAAAAATGTGCAGGTGAGGTGAATTGGCCGTGCTAAATTGCCTGTAGTGTTAGGTGCATGGGTAAATGTAAGGGAATGGGTCTGGGTGGGTGCGCTTCAGCAGGTCGGTGTGGACTTGTTGGGCCGAAGGGCCTGTTTCCACACTGTAAGTAATCTAATCTAATCTGAAAAAAAATACTCTAATCTATAAATCTTAGGTCCAAAGTGTATGACTGAATCCAGACATACAAGAGTTCTATTTGCCACTATTCAATTCATTTACCATTTGGAGGTTTCTCTGTTTTCTGCAACATTTAGATTAGATTCACTGTAGTGTGGAAACAGGCCCTTCGGCCCAACAAGTCCACACCAGCCCTCCGAAGAGTAATCTACCCAGACCTATTTCCCTCTGACTGAAGCACCTAATGCTATGGGCAATTTAGCATGGCCAATTCACCTGACCCGCACATCATTGCACTGTGGGAGGAAACCGGAGCTCCTGGAGGAAACATACGTAGACACGATGAGAATGTGCAAACTCCACACAGATAGTCACCAAAGGCTGGAAACCAGCATTCGTCCCTGTCACTTGTGAGGTAGCAGCACCTACCACTGAGCCACCGTGCTGCCCCAAATACTTTGTCAGATCTCTAGAAGTCAGTTTTAATATTTAATATATATCTCTTTCCTCACACTGAAGTTGTATTTTTACTCTATTTCCCCATGCTACAACCTGCTGTATTTCCAAATATTTCTACTTAGCGCAATTGGTGCCTAACACCAGGTTACGATCAAATGCTGTTCAAAAAATGGAAAGTGCAAGATTCAGATTGAGTACCCTACTTAATCAGAATTAAACTAATACATATAAGTAAATGTAACAATGAATGCAATAACAGAGTTCCTGCCAGATTACGTGCTTCTTGTCCAATTTCACTGACAAATATTTTGGTTCAAGCTGTTGGTGTATGTATACATAAATAAAATTCATGAGGCCAGTTTTCTTTGTATTATTATTAATAAATGTTTTTAATTACAGGCCATCAAGAATTCACACAGCCCTTCAAACAGCAAAGAATCCCTCTCTTCATCATCCCTTGTGTTTTTATTATTCTTTTGATTGTTGTGTCAATTGCTTTGGCTGCAGAATTACAAAGAAGCTTTCAGAAAGGTTGGTTAATTTAATCTTAAAAGGCCTGCCTCAGAAGTAATATGGTTGATTCCTGCTAATCTTGCTTTCTACAATTCTTATAGTTTGCAGGAAGGATGTGGTCACATGTTAGCTTGAGACAATATACAAGGACATTAGACAAATTAGAGAATTTTCTTTAAACGTTGTTGAACGGAGACCAGCATTTGAAACTTTTTATCTTACACTCATCAGACGAGGGTGCAAGAAACAGACTTGAAGTGTTTGCATTTACCACAACATGAGAAGTGAGTACTGATTCGTTGGAGCATGATTGACACAAAGATGAGGGAATTGTGATAGTTAACAGGCCATCTTCATTCTCAGAGCTGAAAATGTATTGCTGGAAAAGCGCAGCAGGTCAGGCAGCATCCAAGGAACAGGAGAATCGATCCTGAAGGGCTTATGCCCGAAACGTCGATTCTCCTGTTCCTTGGATGCTGCCTGACCTGCTGCGCTTTTCCAGCAACACATTTTCAGCTCTGATCTCCAGCATCTACAGTCCTCACTTTCTCCTCCATCTTCAATCTCAGACCAGTCAGAGAGATTCTGATTGGTCAGGACATTGTGATCAGGATACAGCAGGTGTTGGCTATCTCTATGACACCATTTGTTTTGCAAATATTGTGTTTCTGACATCCTAGTTCAGTTGAGTGTAAGACTGCTATGAACCAGACATACCCCTCTGTAAATACATTAAGAAGATGGCCTAGACCCAATCGTTTTCCTTATTTTAAAGTCAAGTGCCAGGCTTTGTGTTCCAGATGAAATTCCATGAGTCAAACTATCAGTTTTGAAGCAAAACACGCTTTCTTCATATATGACAGTACAAATCCAAAAAAGAAAGAAGTTGGAATTACTTACCTCTGTTGGAAAACTTAACAGAATAATATATTGTTTAACTACTAAACAGTAACTGTTTCAGTCTAGTAACATCTCATAAACACGCATTTAAAAAGGCAAATTCAGTAAAATAGATTGTTTCTCATACAGTTCTCTAGACCAGCAGGAAAATCATCAAGAGAACATTCTCAGAGAGAAAGAGAGTGGCAGGGAGAGATGTATTGCAGCACCAAAACCCAACTTCAAGGCCCCAAAAACGACGACTGAGAAACTAAAACTAAAAACAAAACATCAAAATATACCCCTCAAACCATAATATCATCATACCTTCCCCCTTCAAATAATGAAACAAAATGAAAGCTTAACTTTTAAAAACATTTCATATTACACTATTAGTAGATGACAATACAGTACATGTACATTACATTCACTCAAAGCATGCAAACGTTCACTGCAATCTTCCAGTTCAAATTGTTTTTCCTGCAACTGAATGACTTCCTTAATCAAAGTTTTGATAATGCATTGACAATTGCGTTCTCTTGTCCTTCCACATGTACAATTTTCAAATTGAATGGCTGAAATATTGAGCTCCAAATCAACAGTCTGGAATTTTTATCCCAAACTTTTCCATATATTGTAAGGGATTAAGATCTGTGTATACAATTGTCTCCGACACATTAGTGGCAATATGAAAGTAGAAATGTTGCAATGCCTACAGGAAGCACAATGTCTCCATCTTAATTGTGGAATATTTCTGTTGATGTTTATTCAGTTTTCTGGAAAAATTCTTAATAGGTTTTTCGACCTTCTCAGTTTGCAAGAGTTTAGCACTGACAGCCGCATCACTCCATCGATAGTCAACTTGAATGACTTTGCTTAATTAGGTGTGAATAACACTAGGGCAGTGGTTAACACAGCTTTCAGGCTGCCAACTGCATTCTGACATTTCTACATTCACTGAAACATTCTGCATAAGTCAGTCAGTGGTGCAAGCACAATGCTAAACTTCGGTGTGATCTTCCAACAAAAACACTCAGACCCAAGACTTGTAGTATTTCCCTCTTTGTTGATGGTTTTGGAAACTGCTACATCACCATTGTTTTCACATCAGTTGGGGCCATCTTTCCATGTTCAATGACATAGCCCATGAACACAACTTGAGTTTTTGTGAACTCATTCTTAGCCAGGTTTATCACTCAGCCCGCCTACCGAAGTCGATCTCACAATTTTGATAGATGTTGCAAATGTTCCTTCCGTGGATGACTAGAAATCACCAGATCATCAATGCACTCCCCTAAAATGATTTTATTGTTTTGTCTTTGCAATGTGTCTGACATATTTTTGATACAGAATGTAAATGAGTTTAAACCATTACCGTCCATTTGGTGTCACAACAGCCAAACTTTCCTTCACTCTTTTGAATAAAGGTAGCTGCCAATATCATCTCAGTAAGCCCAACCTAGACATGTAAGTTGCTTCTCCATCTTAATAAAGTCTTCCAAATGAGGAATAGGATTTGAATCAGATTTTGTAATTGTACTGACTTTCTGATAGTCCACACATAATCATTGGGTACCATCTGGTTTTGACACTATTACTCTGTGTGAACTCTATTCACTGCAACTCACTTTGATTACATTGTCTTTGAGCATGAGTTCAATCTGGTTTTTGAACTGGTGCCAACTTTAGAGAGTTCTATTGATAATGATGTTGCTTAATTGGAACAGCATTTCCTATATCTACATTATGTATAATCAGATTAGTATTTTTCAGTTTATTCCCATATATCTCCCCACATGACTGGGATTCTTAACTCTTTCAGGTCATTTCAATTTCCACTGGAAAATAATTCTATCATTTCTCCCAATTTTTGAGAACTTTCATATTGTCCAATTTAATTTGAGGAATGTCCAGTTCATAGTCATCTGAACTTAGTTCTTCACTCTGTATTTTAACCAGTACCACATTCTCTTTTTGGTTTCCTTCCCTTTCAAAATACCTTTTGAACATATCCACATGACACATACTGTGAGATTTTTCAAATAATTCACCTCGCTTTCAAT